>NC_072412.2:79100740-79405115 GCF_028858775.2 Pan troglodytes | reverse complement strand
TGTGGGAAAATCCCTCTAAATATTTAAGTATGTTATGTGTCTTCCATTCAGTGGGTATGTCTAGAATAATCCAGAAATCCATACCTGTTTCAGAACCCTCGTTTCATCCTACATTATTAATTGATCTCATGGGGTAAAGTCTTCGCAATGCATAAGACATTCCCCACAGAGTAGCTATTTTGAATAGATAGTCTATATCTGAAATAGGCATTTTTTTGTTAGCCAACAATCCTCTTTCAACTTGTAGTCTAATTTCATCATAAAAGTTTGATAATATAGCCAACCAGAACAAACTGTTAATGATTCGTTTTTTTCTATTTTGATTCTCTTTAAACATTTTGCCTAATACAGCTTATGATCTTGCTTGCTGAAATATGTTGAAACAAAAAGAACAGAAAGCTTGTCATACTTTTAAGTTTTTTAATGGTCTAGAAAGTGATGTGGAAAAATAGTGGCTGCTGTTATATTTAAGTAAAATCATGAAATACTGTGAATCCATCCCCAGGGCACCCCTTGGGTGCCCAAAAGGCTCATTTGTAAACCATTATCTTTTAATTAGTTTAGTAGGAAACTTTGTTTATTAAAGTAAAACAATAATTAAATATGCATTTTAGACGCATTCTGTTCATATGGAAAACTTGCCGAACGCTAGTTTGAATAGATGTTAAGATTGAGCTTTTTGACGCATTTTAGCAAACGTATTTCTCTTGATTTATACATTTTGTGAAAATGTTTTTATTGAATCCAAATTAGAACATGATATAATGTCTCAGTCACAGCTTCTGAAAAGGGTGGCAACTACTAATCTTACAATTTCAATCTGTTCAAAAGTAGTTTTCTGTGAAATGCTACAGACAGGAGTGAGAGAGGAACTTGATGCCTGTGAATCTGCCCCATCTCCGAATGTAGCTGCTGGGGATTTGGTAGTAAATGTATCTAAACAGCGCTTTTTCCCTAATGAATATCATAGGAGAGACATTGACATGGTTTGACAGGCACTAGAGTCTGTTGTAGTATGGAAGATAAATGTGAAGATTCCTGCCTCTGAGAGCCATCTGCTGGTTAAGGGAAAGCCTACAAAGAAATGCAGATATCTGGCTTGTTCATGTGAATAGAATCTGTCTTACTGAGATTTATGTAAATCCTGGTTAACTGAAAGTCTCATCCACTCTTGCTCTGCTTGTGGTCTTGATGATTCATTCTCAGGGTGGTGTTTGATTCACTAACAAAGAAGTCATTCTACCTACAGGTATTCTGTGGCAGAAGTTAATTCAGAATTCTGTAGGTGATGTTCAATGTCTTATTTTAAATAATATGAAACCTTAGAAACAGTACAAAATATACTTTGTAAACTGAATGCTCCCACTTCCCTTAAGGTAATTCTATCGTGCAACCAACTCAATTCTTTTTGGTACAATGGTAAATAAAGTGGAATGACAGGGAAAGGACTGATTTTGTGGCATTAATGGTCAAGGAAGACATTAGCATATACCACTGCCAAACAGCCTTTAAAAAACATTTCCCTTGGAAATACATGGTTTATAACAACTTTAAGAAAATATGTACTGGGTAGGCATAGTGGCTCATACCTGTAATCCCAACACTCTGGGACGCCGAAGTGGGAGGATCACTTGAGGCCAGGAGTTCAAGACAGGCTAGGACAACACAGCAAGACCCTTTCTCTACCAAAAAAAAAAAAAAAAATTAACTAGGCATGGTGGCATGCACCTGTAGTCCTAGTTCCCAGGAGGCTGAGGCAGAAGGATTGTTTGAGTCCAGGAGTTTGAGGCTCCGGTGAGCTATGATTCTACCACTGCACTGCAGCTTGGGCAACAGAATGAGTTCTTGTCTCTTTTTAAAAAAAAGATGAAAAGAGAGAAAAGAAAATACTTTCTTTGGTAGATTAATAGTAAGTGTACTGAATGCCCATCTGACAGTACTTACAGAACGGTTTACCTTTTTAAAATTCTCCAGAGAAAAGTTTATGTCTTATCATTGCAGGCTATATTCAATAACACTTATATGTGCTGTTGTTTTATATAATTGGGTTAAAGGGGAAATTTAAATGCTATAGATATTTTGTTGCTTTTTCCCCTTCTATCATATGTTGGTTTGTAATACCTGTATCTTCATCTGAATAAGCATAACATTGTAATTAAAATTGAGTTCTGGAATCAGCCACTCAGGTCTGAGTTGTGGTGTAGCCGCAGACTTTGTCTTGGCCTTGGCCTTAACCTCTCTGTGCCTCAGTTTCCTCATCTGTAAAAGAGGGATACAGTGTACGGGGATAGTAGTGTCAATCTCAGAGGGTTGCTCTGAAGCTTAAGGCATTTAGGTCAGTGCCTGACACCCAGTAAGCATTCTGTAAATATCATTGTTATCCTCAGCTGTGGCCCTTGGAATTCTGTTGTGATTGCGTGTGTGAATTTACTAAAGCTCCTTCAATTCCAGTGTTTTCTGCCCTGGTTTTTAAATCTGGGATGTGTATGTCTTCTTTCCAGGCTTGAAAGATTGTCCTGGCCTTTTTAATTTTTTTTTAACTCCTGTAAAAACTCCAATTTCAGTGAAGGACATCTCATCATGCTAAGGTCACACATGACGAGTGGTCTTTTATTACCGGCTGATTACAGTTATCCCTAATTTCTTTCATGGCAGCCATGCGGCGCCTTCCATTTAAATAGAGCTGTTCTTGGATGTGACTTTTTGAGCCTCTCTGGGTTTAATTCTAATTTAACTTGCCATTCCAAGTGGGACTATTGTGCAACCAAAGTCATGATTCACTCATTTGTTCTCTCTAGATCTAATTATTACAACGTGGTACCTGTGAGGTCCCCTCAGGCGTTCATTCACTACTCTAAATGGTCTAACCTTCTGGGGAAAGAAGTGGGCCTTTAGTTATTATTCTTTGGGGCTGTACAGATGTATTTAGTATGGAATTTGGGAACACAGTTACAAGTGTTTTACCTCAACCATTTTCATCATACCAAGCTTATTACTAATGATTATGCAAAGAATGCTCTACTGGTGTATGCAGTAGTTACTTGCACATTCCCATTCTTTATAAAAAGGCCAGTTTTTGAAGCACAGAAGTCAGGTTGCATATGCCTGTGAGGTTTCTTCAAGTGCCTTCTGAACAAAGGGCATGTTGCTCAGAAAGCGTAGGTAAGGCAGAGTGAAAACACCCAGCTGTTCTGTTACCTAACACCCCTTCTTATGGACAGCCCTCGAGTGAGATGGGGCAAGATAATATTGCCAGGAGTAAGGGTCTTTCTCTCACTTTTTCCAACTTATCTAAATGCCTATTAGGGTCAAAAGAAAGACTTGTTATTTCATTCACCAGCATCCTACACATTTATCAGTGGCCTCCCACTGAGAAATTTAATTGTAAGCAATACTTTAGAACACACTGCTCTTGAACTTAGAGGAAATAATTGAGACATTTATATCTGTGCGTTTTTAATGGTTACCCAGATTCCCAGATATTCACTAGCCACTTTGTGTAGCATTGAAAATATGAAACTTGGCTGGGCATGGTGGTTTATGTCTGTAATCCCAGCACTTTGGGAGACTGAGGCAGGATCACTTGAAGCCAGGAGTTCAAGATAAGCCTGGGCGACATAACAAAACCCCGTCTCCACAAAAAATTAAAACGTTAGCCAGGCATGGTGGCATGTACCTGTAATCCTAGCTACTCAGGAGGCTGAGGGGGAGGATCACTAGAGTCCAGGAGTTCAAGATTACAGTGAGCTATGATCGTGCCACCTAGGCCACCAGTCTAGATGACAGAGCAAGACCCTATCTCAAAAAAAAAAGAAACTCGGGGAAATGGGCGTAGGAGTGTGGAATTGAGTGCCCATTGTCTGAAGACTTGGAATCAAAGTATCCTAGTAAGAATTAATTAACCAATTAAGAATTGATAAATTACTTATAAAATTAAAAATTAGGAATACCGGGCTTAATGCATTCATTTATTCTATTTAGCAAACTTTTTTTTTTTTTTGAATGCCCACAATGTCCTAGGTTCTGGAAATACAAAATTACTTGGTACCAGTAACTGGACTGTCACCTTTCCAGCCATGGACTTGGTTCAGACAAACCCCCAGTCCACGGTTGTCGTCCACTTGCAGTGCCCGCCGACTGTGGATATATGCTGGGGATCCCAACACAACGCAGCGCTCTTGGAGCTTGGACTGTCCTATCAACTTCCTGTGTTCTTCAGGTTCTTCTGCACTTCTGGTTCCCTGTTACCTCAGCTTCACTTACCTTCCTACCTTTCCACAAAAAGATCAAATCAGCAGTTCTGAAAGGCATAGCTTAGCCAAGGATTCTTTGACATCTGAAGATATCTCTGCCATTTAGAAAGGGGAACCAAGGAGAAAATCTACCCATTGAATGTCATTTCAAAGCCAGCTTTACTGGGTACAACTATTCATTGCGTATATCCTTTTAAAAAATTGTTTTTATTGTACAGATACCTTTAGGTATTTGTTCTTTATAATGTTCTAAAACATTTCAGTTAACTCTTTTTTTGAGACAGGTCTCGCTCTTTCACCCAGATTGGAGTGCAGTGGTGTGATCTTGGCTCACTGCAACCTCCACCTCCCCGGCCTAAGCAATCCTCTCACCTCAGCCTCCCAAGTAGCTGGGACTACAGGCACATGCCACCACGCCCAGCTAATTTTTGTATGTTTTTGTAGAGACAGGGTTTCACCATGTTGCCCTGGCTGGTCTTGAACTCCTGAGCTCAAGGGATCTACCTACGTCAGCTTCACAAAGTGCTGGGATTACTGGCGTGAGCCACCACGTCCAGCTAATTTTTGTATGTTTTGGTAGAGACGGAGTTTCACCATGTTGCCCAGGCTGGTCTTGAGCTCCTGAGCTAAGTGATCCACCTGTGTCGGCTTCCCTACGTGCTGGGATTACAGGCATGAGCCACCACACCTGGCCCACGTTTCACTGTAGAATGAGGAAAACCAGGGCTGAGGTCCTATAGACAATCCACTTGTCTTCATTTTGATGTAAATTCAGAACTCACAGTGAAGCAATTTCATGGCCTTCTGTAGCCTTTGTTTTTGTTTCTCTGCCTGCCCTATATTTAAGTGGTGGATGGGCTGTGTTGCAGGATTACTTCATTGGTCCCTAAAGAAGCATTCATTATTGACTGAATTCTGATTTCAGGGTTTTTTTGGTTGGCTTTTCTTTTTTTTACTTTTCTCCTTATATGCAGATAGCAAGATAAATAGCTAAAATCAATGGAACTCAGCAAAAACCTGTATGTGTGTGTTTATGCATAGTTACATTTAGACTTCTTTATATTCATGTGTGGAAAATATTACACAAAACAAAGTGTTCTTACAGACTTTAAGTTATAACTTGCAGAAAACAAATACTCTATCATTTTCTCACTTTTAAAAGATGTTAAACATTGTACAACACTATGAATGACTTCCTTTTTTTCAGGAAAAAAAAGGAAGCGCCAAGATCAATATTTATTTTCATAACTACATATTCCAGAAATGAATTACTGTTGCTCTGTTATCACCACACAGTCTTACTTGTTCATGGGAATCAAACCCAGTGATAAAAATATACCTTGTCAGGAGTAACTACAGCTGTTCTTACGTGAGGCAGGCCAGTCACACTATTTTGACTCCTTTCACGATAGACTCCGATCCCTGCAACTGTGAGTCAATTATGTGGAAAACCACAAATCCACATTGATAAGAAAGCTGAAAAAAGTGGCTTGGCCATACATAACATATGTTCTTTCATTCTACTGTGGTAGATCTTGCATAAAACTGTTTGAGACACAGGTAGATAAATGTTGTTTATATTTGACCTTACCTAACAGAAAGCTTTGTTTGCCTAATTTATTAGTAAAAGGGAGAAGGTACACTGAAATCTGAAGACACGTGTGCAGAAAGAGACTTTCAGAAAAAATTCACTGGAGCAATATGAAAGTGCAAATTACAAGTAGTCTATATGTCCATCACTTGGGAAATGGCAGTGAATATTCACTGGACTCCTGCCATGTTTCATCTAATTCCATAGTCGGCAAGCTACGGCTCAAGGACAGAATACAGCCCACTGTGTTTTGGTTTGTTTATTTGTTTTGTAGAGATAGGGTCTCTCCTTCTTGCCTAGGTTGGTCTCAGATTCTTGGGCTCAAGCAGTTCTCCTGCCTCAGCTTCCCAAAGTGCTGGGATTACAGGCTTGAGCCACTGTGCCTGGCCAGCCCACTGTTTCTGTAAACAAAGTTTCATTGGAACATAACCATATTCCTTTGTTTATATATAATCTATAGCTGCTTTCATGATACAGTTGCAGAATTGATTAGCTACAACATAAGACTGTGTGGCCCTCAGTGTTGAAATAAAATATTTACTATCTAGTCCTTTACAGCAAAAGTTCACTGACCCCCGATCTAAGTTAAAATGTCATCAATTGTAAAATGCACCGTTACTTTATGTACCACTAATAAAAAAAGTTATGCCAGTAAAACTGTAATAAGCCATCAATTTTAAGAAGCATTCTGATTTTGGAGATGGTTAAAATATTTTAAAAATAGATCTTAAAATTGGTAAGTTATAAGTATATAGCACTTCAAATAAATGAATTATGGCATTTATATCGACATGGATGAATCTCAAATGTTAAATGTTGAATTAAAAAAAGGAATAAAACAATTTGCAGAATGATATAAACAGCATGATATTATTCATATGACTTAAAAAACACCCACAAAAAATCAATGTCTGTAAATGCAGATTTGTATAGGTAAACATAATTTAAAAGAATTGGAAAGAGGTAAAGAAAACTCAGGATAGAGACTCTTCCCTGGAAGGAGGAGAAAGGACCAGGATAATGGTGGAAAACAAGGGGGGAATTGATCTTTATCAGTAATGTTCAACTTTTAAAAGAGGTGATTTACCAATAAAAACTAATTTTTAAAAGCATCAAAATGTGAACAAGCTGGAAGAAAATATGTCAAAATATTAACTGTAGTACATTTTGTAGAGTAGAAATATGAGTGACTGCTTTTTTATCATATCTCACTGTAGTTTTAAAGAATGTCATGGTACTAAAAAAGATGAGTCATATTATTTCTGTCTCAATCAAAAGAGATTAAGATTTTTTTAAGTACATGTTAGTCAATTACCTGACATTATAAACTAATCCTGTTTTTCTACTGGGGCATTCAGATTAAACAATATGCAAGTTAGGGCCAAATTTCTTAGTTAAAACTTTTTTTTATAATGGTGGTACAGCTAATCTTTAAAGACAATGCACGTTATTCCTCACCACAAAGAAACTCCAACTAGAAAAGTTAAATGTCAGGTGCGTTTCACCAAACAGAAATAGCTTGTCATGATTCATGTTACTGATGTCATTTCTTTCAGCCTGACCTCACTTGTTTAGAAATGTACCTTGTGATTTTACAGGAGTTTCTATGTTGTCACATGCAGTGCAGACCCTCTTGTTACTTACTAAATGTATCATTTTGTTATTTGTCTATAGCAAGCCTTCTTAAAATCTTCTCTATCAGGATATTCAGAAATGGAAAACTGTGAGATGGTAATTTACCCCTACCAGATTGTTTCTTCTAATAATGAGGAAATACTCACCTACCACTGCTTTCATTTACTTTCAGTTTTTGTTATTGTTGTTTGAAGCATGTCTTTCTCTCCCTTGGAGTGTTTTGCCAGAAATAACTCATGCTGCCTGCCTTTCAGGATTCGAAAAGTGAGATCTGCCCAAGAAAGTGGT
Organism: Pan troglodytes; assembly: GCF_028858775.2. Classification (NCBI taxonomy): domain Eukaryota; kingdom Metazoa; phylum Chordata; class Mammalia; order Primates; family Hominidae; genus Pan; species Pan troglodytes. The sequence goes on along the minus strand of NC_072412.2, from coordinate 79,397,348 downwards.
ACAAGAACTGTGGTCATGGTGGCCTTGAGTCTGTGAAGCTGTAGTGTCTGAGACAATGTTCCCATGCCACCAGAACCAAAATGGGGTGGTGTGCATCTCACCATGTAACTCCACTTTTTCTTTTTCCAGTTCAATTTCACCATTTAGTATTGAGAGCACAAGACGCCAGAGACGGTCTGAATCCCCAGACTCCAGAAAACGGCGTATCCACAGATGTGATTTTGAGGGATGCAACAAAGTGTACACAAAAAGTTCTCACCTGAAGGCTCACCGGAGGACACATACAGGTACCGCTCTGCAGGGCTTCTCACCTGTGAGCCAGTGAGAGTCCATAAAGCGCCGGCCACTTACCTCGGGAGCCTTTCGTACTCATTCATCCTGTGTACCTCTCAAGTCCAGTTCCCTCCTTCTAGGCGGAATGTATTCTCTCTCTCTTGAGAAAGAGAGAAACTTGAGAAACCAGTGAAGTATTTGAGCTTTTAAAATGTTGGGAACACAGTGATCTAGTAGTCTTTCTCACAGTCAGCATCACCACTTAATCATTATATAGTCTATCAGTTTTAAAAAATGTCCACGTGGCACATCAAAGAAGAAGCTGAACAAAATTATTCTCTCTCTTAAAGTTAGTATTTTATCCATTCCTTTAGATGATGCTTTTTGCTCTCCTCAAAACTCTCTCCCAAATAGCAAATAGGTAAACAACTGAAAAATAAAAAATGACAGATACGTAGCATTGTGGGAAGTTTTTACAAACATTCAGGCATAACTCCATTTGATTCACACTGGTATTTTTTTAATATAGGGAGAGGAGTTTTAGTATTGACAGTTTACAGAAAAGGAAATTGATACCACAATTGACTCACTGCCTTTGCCACTGTTCCCCCATCCATCTAGGAAATGAACTGGTGACTCTGCACTTAGCCCCTGCCCACCCCATCCTCTGCCTTCTGTGTCCCTCAGCTGGCATCCTCTGGCTTCCTGAGCTTCCAGTTCCTCCAGGATGCCTCCAGTGCAAGGCCCTGGCAAGAGACTGAAGATAGGAAGAGGGCCCCACAGTTCCACCACCTCTTCTAAGAAGAGTGGTGACTGGACTGCGTGAAGCCCAAAGAAGCCGATAGAGCAGGGAAATTCATTCACACATTCCCGGTAAAACATGGCTCACAGCAAGCAAGTCCAGTCCAGCGTCTTTCCTTGACAGCGTCTGCCACTGACTGGAAGCTTCACATGTAACAGATTCCCATCTCAGACATGTGAAAAGAACTGTACTCTGTAAACTGCCTCCCAGCTTAGGTATCAAAATAATTGAAATTAGCATCATTTTCCATTTAGCCCATGTTCCCTCTCTGCTCCCTGTTCTTTTCCCTTTCCTACTTAATTAGAGACAGGGTCTCACTATGTTGACCAGGCTGGTCTTGAACTCCTGTGCTCAAGTGGTCCTTCCACCTTGGCCTTTCAGAGTTCTGGGATTACAGGTGTGAGCCACTGCACCCAGCCTCTCTTTTCTACTTATTCTAGATTCTTCCTTTTCTACGATTCTGAGCTTCCCAATGAGAGGTTTTTATCTGTTTCTTAGGCTCTATTTTTAAGTCAGTTTCTTTATCATTAAGGCAAAGAATGAGTGTGAAGACATGGAAATTGAGTAAGTATATTCCATCTTACCAGTAGATAGTGAACACAGATCATGGCAGGAAGTATGATTAGACCATATTACTGACTTTATAGGAGCATTTCTGTTTTTAAAAAAATGACTTTCTACAATGAATCATCACATATTTTGAGTTATTCCTATTCTCTTTGAGTTTTCTGGAATACATATTAGCCTCATTTTCACACAGACACCTCTACTCCTCTTACCCAAGTGATGAACAGTGAAAGAGAGGAAAATTTTTAATCAGGTACTATTAAAGGATTTAACTCCATGGCAGTATAGGATTGCATCTTACAGATTCTAACATACACCATGAGAGCAGAGGAGACATCATTTATGCATTGTAATTCAAAACAATCTGAACCTTGAATGCTATGCTGAAGCAGAATTGATTAGCTTGGCTATTAATACAATGAAATCACAGACTCTAAGGGTCAGAATGGACTTTATATGTTACAGTCTAGTGTTTCCTAATTCGGGGAACCCCTTGCGTGTCATATTTCGCAGAGAGGAAGTCACTGCTGTGCAGTTTTCTGCATACTTATGTGTATTTTTAAAAATTTGTTATTAACAACCAGATGGTTGTAGCTGTTATTATCTCTTTGGCACTTCTGGCTGACTATTGTTCCCACATTAGTAGTTTAACCAACTCTCCTTAAATGCTCTGAGTGGCCGCATATTCTTCTGCAACACAATCTGAAGACAGAGTTCTCCTCTCTTACAATGTCCAGTAGCCTCTTATGGTGCTGTTTAGGTCTTGGAACCTTCTGGTTGAACAGAATGGCTCTAATGATAATGCTATAATTTTCACTCACTGGCCCCAGTGTTCCTCTCAACACTGTCATGAACCAACTAACATCTTAATTCTCCAAATCAAACACCTCCAGTTTTCTCAGCCGTGTCTTTGTAGATACACTCCAACTGATCACTGTGTCTTTTTAAGTTTTCATACCACAAATTGAGGGAACACATCCTGTGAATGGACTTCTCTTAATACAGGCGTACCTCAAAGATCCTGTGGGTTCAGTTCCCCACCATCCCAATAAAGTAAATATCACAAGAAAGCAAGTCACACAATTTTTTTGTTTCCCTATTACATTTAAAAGTTGTGTTTACACTATACTCAAGTGTGCAATAGCATTGTCTAAAAAAAGTACATAATTAAAAAGCACTTCATTGCTCACAAGTACTAACAGTCATCTGAGCCTTTAGAGTCGTAATCTTTTGACTAGTGGAGGGTCTTGCCTCTGTGTTGATGGCTGCTGACTGATCAGGGTGATAGTTGCTAAAGGTTGGAGTGGATGTGGAAATTTCTTAAGACAGCAATAAAGTTTGCCACATCAGTGGACTCTTATTTCATAGAAGATTTCCCTGTAGCCTGTGGTGCTGTTTCATAACATTTTACCCACCATAGAACTTCTTTCTAAATTGCAGTCAATCTTCTGATGCTGCTTTATCAACTAAGTTTATAAAATCTTCTAAATCCTTCATTGTAATTTGGACAGTGTTGACAGCATCTTCACTGGGAATACATTCCATTTCAAGAATCACTTTTTTTGCGCATCCGTAAGAAGCAGTTCCTCATTCATTCAAGTTTTATCATGAGATTGCAGGAATTCAGTCACATCTTCAGGCTCCACTTCTAATTCCTTTTTTTTTTTTTTTTTTTTTTTTTTTGACATGGAGTTTCGCTCTTGTTACCCAGGCTGGAGTGCAATGGCGCAATCTCGGCTTACCTCAGCCTCCGCCTCCCAGTTTCAAGTGAGTCTCCTGCCTCAGCCTCCCAAGTAGCTGGGATTACAGGCATGTGCCACCACGCCTGGCTAGTTTTGTATTTTTAGTAGAGACAGGGTTTCTTCATGTTGGTCAGGCTGGTCTCGAACTCCCGACCTCAGGTGATCTGCCCACCTCAGCCTCCCAAAGTGCTGGGATTACAGGCGTGAGCCACCGCGCCTGGCTCCACTTCTAATTGTAATTTTCCTGCTGTTTCCACCACATCTGCAATTCCTTTCTCCATGGAAGCCCTGAATCCCTCAAAGTCATCGATGAGGATTGAATGAACTACTTCCACATTCCTGTTCATGTTGATTTTTGACTTATCATGAATCACAAATGTTCCTAATGGCATCTAGAATGGTGAATCCTCTCCAGGGGTTTTTAAATTTAATTTGCCTGGATTCACAAGAGGAATCACTAGCTATGGAGCTATAGTCTTACGAAATGTATTTCTTAAATGATAAGACTTAAAAGTCAAAATGACTCCTTGATCCGTGGGCTGAAGAATGCATGCTGTGTTAGCAGGCAGAAAAACAACATCCATCTCCTTGTACATCTCATCAGAGCTCTAGGGTGATCAGGTGCATTGTCAGTGAGCAGTAATATTTCTCAAGGAATCTTTTTTTCTGAGCAGTAGGCCTCAACAGTGGGCTTAAAACATTCAGTAAACCATGCTGTAAAATCCAAGCTTTGTTGTTACATTTTTACAGCACAAGCAGATTTAGCATTAGATTTAGCATAATTCTTTAAGGGCCCTAGGATTTTCAGAATAGTATATGAGCCTTGGCTTCAGCTGAAGGTTACTGTCTCCATTAGTCCCTAACAAGAGTCCATCTGTCCTTTGAAGCTTTAAAGCTAGGCATTGACTTCTCCTCTCTAGCTCAGAAAGTGCTACATGACATCTTTCAATAGGAGGGTATATCATCTACATTGAAAATCTGTAGTTTAGTATGGCTGCCTTCATCAGTGATCTTAGCTAGATCTTCTGGATACCTTGCTGCAGCTTCTACATCAGCACTTGCTGCTACAACTTGCACTTATATGTTATGGAGACAGCTTCTGTCCTTAAACCTCATGAACCAACCTCCGCTAGCTTCCAACTTTCCTTCTGCAGCTTTCTTACCTCTCTCAGCCGTGAAGAATTGAAGAGTGGCCCTTGCTCTGGATTAGGCTTTAGCTTTGGGGGATATTGTAACTGGTTTGATCTTCTATCCAGACCACTCAAACTTTCTCCAAATCAGCGATAAGGCTGTTTTGCTTTCTTATCATTTGTGTGTTAACTGGAATAACATTTTAATTTCCTTCTGGAACTTTTCCTTTGCTTTCATAGCTTGGCTAACTGGCTCAAGAGGCCTAGCTTCCAGCCCATCTCAGCTTTCGAAGTGCCTGATTCGCTAAGCATAATCATTTATAGCTTTTGATTTAAAGTGAAAGATGTATGACTTTTCCTTTCACTTGAACACTTAGGGTTACTAACTGGCCTAATTTCAATATTGTTGTGTCTCAAGGAATAGGGGGGCTCAAGAAGAGGGAGTAAGATGGGGTAGCAGCTGGTCAGTGATGCAGTCACCACACACACAACATTTATCCATTAAGTTTGCCGTCTTGGGTACAGTTCATCGAACCCAAAACAATTAAAGTAGAAACATCAAAGGTCACTGATCACAGATCACCATACAAAATATAATAATAATTTAAAAGTTTGAAATATTGTGACAATTACCCAAGTATCACACAAAGATGCAAAGTGAGCACATGCTCTTGGGAAAATGGCACCAGTAAACTTGCTTGACATAGGATTGCCACAAAACTTGAATTTGTAAACACACACACACACACACACACACACACACACACACACACAGACAATATCTTCGAAATGCAATAAAGTGAAGTGCAGGAAAATAAGATATGCTTGTATATGCAAAAATGGTGTTAAGTTTTTTTTAGCAGTTTATTAGGTTATCTAAATCAAAAACTGCTAACAACTGTATCTTGTCTATCCCTTGTACCTATAATAGATTTCTTTTAAACCTAAACATGCCATGTTGTATGTGTGGTTGGAGCTGTCCCTTAATGATGGCTTTGCTTGGAAGCAGTGTGTTCCCTATCACTGAAAGTGTTGAGGCACAGGCTGTAAATACAGGACAGAATCATTATTCTGAGGTTGCACATACTTTTTCAAGTCTAAGAAATAATTATTCTATATTCATTTTCTTGATTTGGGCCCATTATTCTAATAAATTGAAATGACTTGAAAGTTCTCCCTACCCACTTTGCTTTTATTATTTTTGCTGTCTGTTTCAGCTTCTTCATCTGTGCCAGGTAATTGATGAATGTATTGAATGGGATGCGTTCAAGGAAAAAACCCTAAGACATGATCCGAGAGGCCTCCATTCAGATAGGTCTTAATTCTTTAAACAGTAGCCAGAATCCACTAGCTCTCCTGTTTCCAGCTCACATTTCTCTGCCTCACAGTTAAATCTAAATGTCCTTGTGAAATACCTGCCCAAAACCAAGATATGTCAAATCCATTCATCCACTTAGCAGAGAGATAGTTACTATGTGCAGTCATGGCTTCCTTGAACTATTATCAGTCAAATAACATTATTTTTAGAAAGAAAAAAAGTGAAATTTGGTTGATTTTCTGTAACTAGTTCAAAATGAGCCCATCCTGACTTCTGATTTATAATTATGTATAAGATTTTGTAACAGTGTTCAAAATGAAATCAAAACTAGTTCTATAGGGAATCAGGTTGGTTTGCATGCTCTTAGTAAACATCTTCTTAGCCTTACCTTTGCTTCAGGCGTATTGAGTAAGTTACGTGTGTGTGACCAACAATTAATTTGGAGTTTGGGATTATACCAGTTGACTTACGAGAGCCATGCACGCTATGGGAGGGGAGTAAGTATCAGTGAGAAACTTGCTTTGAGAAAGTTAATTTTGCCTTTAATGCTTGATCTTTTTGTACCATATAAGTACCTGATCAGTCATCTTTTTATTTACAACTTAGTAACTTAAACATATTTGTAGGTATTTGAAAGAGGTACATTTTCTAGATATTAGCAAAGAATTTAGAATAGAAAAAGAAATGCTGAGGAGTGCCTTTCTAAATTAAAAATAAGTATATTTTCATGAGTGTACAGTTTAGATAATAACACGAAGATGTGACCAAGTATTTTTGAATGAGTTTATTAATGCCTGCTTGTGCTTAATCATTTAAGGCATGTCAAAAAAAGGAAAAAATATATCTCAGCCATCACATACACATTATTGTCAGCAGGTTAATTATTTATATCCACTGTCTAAATTGTGGGTCTATGTACATGAAGCAGTTTACAGAGTATTTAAATAAATATGCATATTCACAAATAAATATTAGTACTTAAATGAGTATACATTGCCATTTAAATTAATATGGTCATTTAAATATGTGCTATACAAAACAATTATGCACTATGGATTCCCTCACGTTAAGAATTCTATTGCTTATTAACTGATTTGCATTTGAATTTTAGAAGAAAATAATTTTGTGAATTTGGTTTTGCTCTTTAGAATTCTCACTATTTTCTAAAAAATAAATGCTCTAGTAATTTCTACAATGCAGTAAAAGCAAGTAACATTCAGGCATCAGTGATTCCTACAGCCACTAGATGGTGCACCAGAACCAGATGTTGGGTCTAGTCTAGAAGAGGGTCTGAAAAGAAACTAGAACTCTAACAGTATGTATGACATGACATTAAAATGGAACAATGACACTGACATTATCAGTGTTCTGCAGAATGTTACAATTTAATGATGAATTTTTAAAAAGGCAAAATAAAGATAAAATCAAATTTTTTTTGCAAAGGAATTGCAATATGTAAAAATAGTCTGTTCAAATGAATCTGGAAATATTTTCTATCCCCAATTGACATACTGTTCTCTGATAAATTTGTGAGGCCCAGTAGGTAATCCTGTATAATATTCATTTTAATTCATATGAAAGCCATACACCTCTAACCTTAAAAATTAGTAAACTTAAGGTAGTCACATTTCTTAGGAATTATTCACATCTGAATTTTGTACATTAAGGAAGTTTATTCATATAGACACTTAAAAATATTAAGCAATTCTGATTTAATGGTTTCCAGAGTATGATCTTCCCTACCTTTATGAAACCACACATTATTTAATAATTTTTTCTCTTGATGAATGAAGTCTCTGTAATTAATATCAAATACTATTACATGTTTATTCCATTAATTATATTTGATTACATATTTGGAATGCACACACACATATGTACACACGCCCCTCCACACATAGCGATCCTAAATGATTGCAGATTCTGTCTTTTCTCACTTTCTTACTTGCCTCATCATTTCTTGCTGCTATTCCTGTATTTCTTGCTTCTAATTTGAATCTTCATCTTCATTTACTGGATGAGATTCTGAAGTGGTTTGAGGATATTCCTACAAAGAAAATCAGGGGCTTTGTGACAGCTGTGCATCCTGGTGGCCTTTTGTTCGCAGGTGCTTGTGGTTGCTAGATCTTCAGACGAGCGAGTGCTGCTGTTCATGACTTCACATCTGTATTCATTAATTAAATAGCTCATTCCACATAAAGCTCCATTTCAGACCCCCCCATCTAGGTTCCTTGTTAGATGAAGCATAGTGCTTAGTGATGCCAAGATAATAAATCATTTAAGGGCACACTGACATTTTTCAAGGAAAAATCCTCTCCCCGTAAGTTGTTTGTAAGTCCTGATCAAATAGCTCATGAATATGAGCTATATTGGTAACTGCTGAGACATTAGAAAATATAATAGAAATATCACCAAACTTGAAGTCCAGAGACAAAAGTTTCAATCTCTTTGGCCCCTAACTTGTTGGTGAACTTAGACAAACTACTTGTGTGAATCTCAGGTTTTCTTTTTTACCTTTGAACACAAACATACCTCTTCGAGTGCTTTACATATTCTCATCACACATGTAAATCCCTGGAAAGGAGCAAGGTTAGGGCACGTGGACATGGGCAGGTATGAGGAAAGCAGTAGAGCCAGGATTGAAACTCTGGTTTCTCTCGAGCCTATGCTTTTCCTTATATCTGGTTTCAGACTAGTTTGCTGATAACCTACGAGTCTTCTCTCTTCACTGGAACCGTGCTCCTATGCATGTCTACCCAGCAGTACCTACCTGTTCAGCATCAGCCCTTCAGGGACGGTAAAGTAATGAGAGAGCAAGAGACTTTAATCTGTTTTTAAGGCTTTAATTAACATAGAGTGGTCTTTCTCCGTAGTCTACTAAAATTTTATTAGAAGCCAGTGAGAAGATGTGGACCAAAAGCATTAATCATTAAATAAAATTAAATAGGCTGCTCTTGAGTGCTTGTTTGGCACACAGCTCTTTGACTGTAATGGGTGCCGTGTAGAAATGAAGACAGCAAGGAGTCCTAAATCTGGTGGGAGAGACGGCCTCATTCACACATATCCAGCATATAAAATAATACGTAATAGGAAAGCCCTGAGCGAGCTCTATGCAGGTTGCTACAGCAGCACTGAAGGGGTCATTGGTCCTGACTGGGGGGATGCAGCGAGCATCACCTGCCTATGCAGACAAGCATGTTTCAGTGCCACCTCCAACAAGGAAAACAAAAAATTTGGATTGGTAACAAAATGTTTTGCAGGTGTAGCACTTATTTTCATCAGTGGGGAAGAGAGTCATTTTAACCTATCATGGAGAGTTACTGTTTAGACACACATGCTTAAGATTTACAATGATTGGAATGTAGGCAACCATTCTGTACATAGTTGATCAAATTTTGTTTTAAAAGTTTTACCTTATTTTTATTTAAAAACCAGTTGATCTTTTTTCCTATATTTAGAAAAGACTTCTAAACCTATCAATTAAAAATAAGTTGATCTTTTTTCCTATATTTAGAAAAGACTTCTAAACCTATCCATTATTACCTCATTTAAATAAATAACTAAATGAGTTGTGTTTCATAATTCTGTTTGCATTAGCACATAAATTATCAATGACAGTGCAAAGTTAAAGATGCCATAGGTTTTTTTGTTTGTTTGTTTGTTTTGAGATGGAGTCTCACTCTGTCGCCAGGCTAGAGGAGTACAGTGGCACGATCTCGGCTCACTGCAACCTCTGCCTCCCAGGTTCAAGTGACTCTCCTGCCTCAGCCTCCCAAGTGGCTGGGACTACAAGTGTGTGCCACCACGCCCAGCTAATTTTTGTATTTTTAATAGAGACGGGGTTTCACCATGTTGGACAGGATGGTCTCGATCTCATGACCTCGTGATCCACCCACCTCTGCTTCCCAAAGTGCTGGGATTACAGGCGTGAGCCACTGCACCCGTCCGCCATGGGATCTTTATAGTGTCTTTGTGACATCATTCTCCTTCCTTTGCTTCTGGCTTCATTTTATCCATACATCCATCAAAGCTGGGTTATATAAAAGGTATGGAATAATAATATCTTCAGTCTTTCTACTTTCTCTCATTCTGCCTAAGAATAACTAGATTTGAGTGTTGGTCATATCCTAAATGGTAAAATTAACTACTAATATAAAATTTGTGGTTTTAATGGAATTATTAAAGACAATAAGGAATTGTATTTTGATAGAACATAGATTCATCATTAAAGAATATATAAAAATAGGATTGGGCGCATTGGCTTACACCTGTAATCCTAGCTCTTTGGGAGGCTGACGTGGGAGGATTGTCTGAGGTCAGGACTTCTAGAACAGCCTGGCCAACATGGCAAAAGCCATCTCTACTAAAATTACAAAAATTAGCTGGGCATGGTGGTGTACACCTGTAGTACCAGCTACGCAGGAGTCTGAGGCAAGAGCATCGCTTGAACCTGGGAGGCAGAGGTTGCAGTGAGCTGAGACCATGCCACTGCACTCCAGCCTGGGCGACAGAGAAAGACTCCATCTCAAAATAAATAAGTAAATAAAATGTTGATTCATAATGCTTATGATAATTCAATTAAAAATCTCCATAACTAAGAATAATAGAATTGTAAGAGATATATTTTAAATGTTAAAATAATGCTCATTTGAGCAACAAAATACAAGGCTCAGTCACACGTTACTAATTTCAGAGGTTTAAAACAAAATATTTGTTTGCAGACTAGAACTGTAAGTGGCACTAGTATTAAATGATACCTCACAAATATATTTTTATTTTCAAAAGTATGTATTCTAATTCATTAGACAAGAAAACATTATAGAATAGATAGAATGTAAACAGTGTACTCTCTTTGTCTCACAAAATAGATTACTCTTATGTTGACCCTCCTATGTTCTATTTTTAAAAGAACAAAGTATTTAAATTAAAGTAGTTTCACTCCTTTGATCAACAAGTCTTTATTAGCACACAGCACTAATGTGTTAGGCCCTGGGGATACAGTGGTAAGAAGGCTCAAAGTCATCCTCAGTACGGCACTGCTGAGTCGGACAGAGAGGAAAACCTTCAATCACAGCGTGGTGTGAAGAGAGTGTCTCAGGGTACTATGGGGCCAACAAGTGGCATGATCAGATTATCTTTCAAAAAGTTTTCTTTCTCTACAGCATGGACAATAAATTGGTGTGCATAGGAGGCAAGACGGAGAAACAGAATCATTAGAAACTGGTCCTGGTAAAAGGTGGAAAGGACCTAAAGCAAGGTAGACCACCACTGTGGGGATAAACTGGGAGGATTGCTGGATAGATTTTAGAAGGCAGAACTGGCAGATGTAATTATCAGAGTGGGGCAGGCAGGGAGTCACACAGAGGGAAGAGTCCAAGAAATCTCTCCAACTGGAGACATTGATGATTTGGTACCTGAGTAGATGGAATTACTGTTTTTCCAGAAAAACCGGAAGAGGAACATGTTTAGGTGGTAAATGCTGAGCAAGTTTTGGTCGTATTGAAGATGCTTTCAGACCACCAGTTGGAAATGTCCTGTCTCCCTCTCTGGCGCTTAGGAGAGAGACTGAGGTATAGCTGCTTAGGAGTCTTTTCCCTTATAGGTTGTAGTGGAAGACATGAGCCAAGAGGAACACCTGCCACGTGAGAAGTTAAGTCAAAATCTTTGGAAACGTTTATGCAACAGGTAAAGGAAGAGGTCTCTGCAAAAGAAACCAAGGAAAAAGTAACCAGTCACATAGGAAAAGAAAGGTCACTACGTAGAAATGAAAACTCAGAACAGCCAAATAAAATATTGTCTTTTGACCTTGAACTTTTTACTTACACTAAAGTTCACTTTTATTATGGGATATTTTAGTTCACTTATATTGGATTTCTGGGTGAGAAGGGCTAGCCTGTGTTTGTTAACACTATTGTCTGTCCTGTGAGTAGTAGCTCACATTTGCAGTCTCCGTGCCCAGTTCTGACCAGATATCCTGGTTTATGACAGCACTAATTTAAAATGTTGAGAGGCAGGGTGAGTGGTAATTGAGACACATGCTAACTGGGTGACGACACTGGGTGAAGTGGGGTTAGTTATTGCAATGACTTCTTTGGGAAGTTGTCAAAATTAAATGAGGTAATATCCATAAAGCTCTTAGAGCAAAGTATGGTACATGGAAAGTACTATATGCTTTAGCAAATATAATTTTTATCAACAATACTTATTAGAGAATATGCAGTATTATTTAGAGTAGGAAAGAAGGAACCCACTTGGTCTTCATAATACCTAATGAAAAAGATAGTCAATTAATTCAGTCCAGGCAATTCAGTAGGATGGAGACTGGCATATTGATTACTTATTTGATTGAATTGACAGGAACAAATGGACATTATGGAATAGATTGGTCTGCTTGGCCTATAAAGTAGCTTTATACTTTAAAATGTTAAGAAAATCAGCATCAGGATTGGCATCCGCTTACCCCAAAACTATAATTAATTGCTGAAAAAATAGCAAACAGGATCCATTTTTAACTTTATATTATTTTTATTTCTTTATAAAAACAGAAATACCCTGAATTTTGTAAATATAAAATATCCTTTATTGAGTGGGTATTATTTGCCAGGTATGTAGTGTGTGTATTTTTGAGTTTCCCAACAGTGCTGCAGGAGTAAATGGCATTCCTGTTTTACAGATGAGGAAACTGGGAAGCTTTCAAACTGGGAAGCTTTCAGAAAGCTTAACTTTTTGGCCTTGGATCGATCTCATATAGGTGACTAAGCCTGTATATGGCTGTGTGCTCTTTCAGATTTCAAAACCTGTGGTATTGTATGCTGCCGTAACCTATGAAGAGGTATAGCCGCCTGGTCTGTCTGTAGACAAGTCAGGGGCCTTGTAATCTCAGCTCTTTCCTGGCCTCTAGGTTTCAGTTTCCTCATCTTGAAGGTACCTAATTTCCTTCCAGATCTAGATTCTGTGAACTTTCATGAACTAATGTAACAGAAACCAGAAGACAAGATAGGAATCTTGATTCTCGTTTTTTTCCTCATATGCAAATACCATTCCTCAAGTGAAACAGATTGTCACAGCAAATACGTTGAGCCTTGAATGTAATGAAGCTCATTTGTCAGTGTCTGGGGCCCCGTAACTTTATAAAAGTTAAACAGGGACACGTTTCAGAAATGCACTTCTGAACCTAAGAAAATGCGTGTGCTTCCTGTTGCAAAAAGTGTTCCTTTTCAGTTGCTTGAGAAAATAATAGAGAAGCTGATGAGAACCTGGGTGTTTTGTTTAACACAGGCTTTTTCAAACTGCACATTCCTCTTATGTGCGTTGCTCACACGTCATTTTAATATGAAAGGGCACCTGTCTTTTGTCTCAGTGCACATGTACCTTTCAGCATTTCAGATGGCGAAATGGGAGGTACGTGAAAAAGTTATTTTTGTTTGGTGGGTTTTGGGAATCCATTCAATACCTGGTGTTTTCTTTAGACTTTATTCTGCCTTCTGCTGGGTAAATGTCATGGAAATGCACTTAGTGACTCTTAATCCTTTTCTTTAACCAAAATTGAAAGAGACAGCCGTTTTCATAATCCATCAGTTGGTTATTTCAAGAAAAAACAAAACAAAACCCTGATGTGAGTTTTTGTTTTCCCAGAACACTTAGTCTATTTAAATAATACCTACATTTTTATATGCTGCATATACATAGAAAGTTGTATTTAACATGAACTCCGAAATGGAGTTACAGAGTTTTCAGGATGAACAATAACAACCACACCTCCCCCACCCTTTGTGTGTGTGTGTGTGTGTGGTATGTTGTCTTTTTTAACATTTAGAGGACTATTTCACTTTAAAAAACAGATGCTCTTCTTATTAGTGTTGGTTAACACGTTTCTTTTTCAGAAGTTTTCCTAGTTTAGTCCAGGTTTTTCACAGAACTGGAGAAGCACAGGTTGTGGTGAAAATGGTCATATTCTTTTTTTTTTAAATACAAAACCTGGAAGTGGCCTAAGGATTTATCATGGGACATAGAGACCATCCCTTCAGAATTGAAGACCTAGAAGTTAATAAACTATACACCAAGCACTGGCATGGTATCACCCAGCTAGCCACCCGTTACCCAACTAGTGTCCTTTGATTTTTCTCTTTACATCAAAAATGTAATGTCTCAACTTAAAAAAAAAAAAAAACTTATTAAGATTTGTTGGCAAAGAAATGCACAATACCTTTTTCTGTAAGTTTGCTCTTTCATAGATTTAATATAAGAAACCAAAATCAAAGATTATCAAATCAAAGTAAAGTCAAAACTTTAGATTATTCAGAAAAATATAAAACACATTTTTAAAGACTATTGTCAAAAGGGGTTAACTGTGTACTTGTGAGTTAGACAAAAGAAGCAAAGAAGGTAGGTAGGCTGTCTTTATTTTTAGCTTATTTCCAGAGAAAATAGTTTTGAATAACACATTTGCACATTCCTCTTATGTGTGTTACAGAATTCAAGTAATTTGAAGAATTCTAATTCAAATGAATTTAAGGGAAATGCATTATTTCTAAAGAAATTAATAGAAATCAAGTTTCTGATCACCATTGTTCAACCTGATGCAGAGTTGCCCAGGTGCAGCAGCAGCCCAGGCCCTGGGAGGGGTCTGACTCCATTTATTGTCCCAGCCAACTCTTTACATACGAACATTTTCATGGAAAATTCACCATTCTGTCCCTGCTGCTGACTTCTTAAAAATTATATTTAGCTTTCTATTTTCTAGCAAGTTTTTAAAGGAAAGAAGACAAAAAGGACAATTCTGTTCTTTATGATAGCCTTTCAGGGCTCATTTACACATACTACTGGATATCTTACAAACTTAATTATCTTTCTAATTAGTTTTTTTACTCTCATCATGAAGTTAGTTTCTGCTATCTTAATGTGTTTATAAGATTGTGTGCTTTAAATTGCTTCAAAGCACAAACATAAGATACAGTGTCCTGTTAAAACACAATGCAGTAGCTACTCAAATTTTTGGTATCCATTTCTAAAATTTCACTAGTCTAAAGAGAGCACTTATAGACTTTCTTTCCTGTTTTGTTTTGTTTTTTTTAATGAAATACTAGGCACTGGGCGTGTATAATGAAAACAGGTCTCTCTTGAGCTCTCTGGCTGGACACAGTAGCCATCTTCTCTTCCCCTACCCCCATAGCTCAGCCTCTAATTTTGAGGAGAGAATTGAAGATATTGTTTTCTTTTTTTTTTAAGCATGGTGAGAGAATGCTTAAATTCTAGTTTTATTAATGGGGCAATGGGAGCGAAGAATATTATGCATAGGATTTTTGGGGGGATCGTAAAAGTGTATGTTTTTATAAGGAAAATTTCAAGGAAAATTCATTTTATCACTTAGATAATTAAATTACTGTTTTCTGATATACTTTCTTCCCCCTCCCCCACATAGGAAAGGTTTTCATTCCTTATTATATGCCTTCATTAGTTACTTAGCCCCAAATAGCTTATAAATTTTTTTTATTTTTTTCTTTTTAATTAATTAATTTATTTATTTATTTATTATTTTTTTTTGAGACAGAGTCTTGTGCTGTCACCCAGGCTGGAGTGCAGTAGCACCATCCCAGCTCACTGCAACCTCCACCTCCTGGGTTCAAGTGATTCTCATGCCTCAGCCTCCCAAGTAGCTGGGACTACAGATGCGCGCCACCACACCAGCTGATTTATTTATTTGATAGAGATAAGGTTTTGCTATATTGCCCAAGCTGGTCTTGAACTCCTGGCCTCAAGTGATTGATCCTCTCACCTCAGCCTCCCTAAGTGCTGGGATTACTGCCATGAACCACTGCATCTGGCCTAGCTTATAATTTATATATCATTTTTATTGATTTTATTCATGGAGTAGGGAAGTATCTGCCTCTTGTATTTCTGAGGCCTCTTCCCTTGTTTTTCATGATTGTTTAGTACACGTGATCACACTTCACTTGCACTGTTTCCCCACTCTACATTTATGGGCTCAGACAAACCCTTGCTCTACCAGGTGCTGTTTTTCCTGCTGCTTCTGCCTTTAAAATAGCCATTTTAGAAACAGTTCCAAACATCTCAGCTTCTACTTTCTGATCCTTCTCATGTTGTAACCCCACCTCCCAGACTCAATAGGAAGGTAACTCATCAGTGTTCACAGTGGCTATTTTAATACAACGGTATTTAAAGGAGCTGGAGGTGAGGCGGGGCACCATCATAATGTAGAATCCTTACTTTTGGTTACCAGGTGAAGTATGGAGAGGCACTCCTGAACTTCATACCATGAAGTTCACCCTCATAGGTGAGGTTATTGTACTTTTTTAATGAGCAGAAGATTCTGAGGATATTTTTAGGTCTGATTGAGTTGGGTGAGCCTTTTTCAATTTTTTTTAATTTTCATTTTTAAAAATTATTTATTTTTATATTTTGGAGGTGGGGTCTTGCCTGGTCACACAGGCTGGAATGCAGCTGCATGATCATAGCACATCTGTAGACCAGAAGTCTTGGTCTCAAGCAATCCTTTCACCTCAGCTTCCCGAATCGCTGGGGCTGCAGATGTGAGCCACTGCACCTGGCTACGTTTTTTTATTTTTATTTTTTTTTAGAGATTGCAGTGGGGGGGTGGGGGGGCTCACTGTATTGCCCAGGATGATCTCAAACTCCTGGCCTCAAGTGGGATCTTCCTGCCTCAGCTTCCCAAGTAGCTGGGATTATAAGCCTGAGCCACTGTCCTCAGTGGGTGAGTCTTTTAAGAGAGTGACTCATTTCCTGTTGCCCAGAAATCAATTTGAAGTATTTGAAATATCATGTGTGTTTATTACTGAGAGGACTGTTAGAATTTGAATCGAGGATCCTAATTTGAGACTAAGTGATTGAACTGTAACTAAAACATTCCCTCACCCACCCATTTCAAACACCCAATGTGTAATATATAATCCCAATTCAATAAGCTAACATATTCACGAAGCTTACAAAAAGCAGAGATGGCCATCTCTTATAAAAATCAGGGGTTTGGCAAACCCCCTCCATAGAAGACTAGATAGTAAAGGTCTTAGGCATTGAAGGCCATACATTATATGTTGCAACTATTCAACTCTTCCATCTCTGGAAAACAGCCAGAATGATGTGTAAATAAATAAGTGTGGCTGTGCTCCAGTAAAAACTTATTTATGGACACTAAAATTTAAATTGTATATAATGTTTATGCATAAAATATTCCTCTTGTTTTTTCAACCTTTAAAATTGTAAAAGTGGGGACTGCAGTTTACTACCCCCTGCTCCAGATTTTCAAGTGGAAAGGACATAACTACCATTATTAAATAGCCAACATAAAAATGAAAGTATGACTGGTATCATTTTAAGGAAGAAATTAGAGAATTTTAAGTGACTCAATTGGAAGTACAAAAAAAGCTAGACAGCACCTGAGGTATAAATCATCTCTACCTTGCTACCAGCCTCTCACATCCTTGTTAAGATGAGCCTGGAAGTTCTTGTCTACCTCTCCTCCCCAGGTGCACTCCTGTTATGGAACCCCTTCCTTCACTATCTGGAATGTAAAGGGGCAGGATCCAGCAGCTTATCTTTTCTTTTCTTTCCCCCTCCCCTCCTCCTTCCCTTTCCCCTCCCCCTTTCCTCTCTCTTTTCTCTCTTTTCTTGCTTTCTTTCGGGGTCATACTCTCTGCCACCCAGGCTGGAGTGCAGTAACACAATCATAGCTCACTGCGGCCTTAAACTCCTGGACTCAAGCAATTCTTCTGCCTCAGCCTCCCCAGTAGCTGGAACTACAGGTGCATGCCACTGCACCTGGCTAATTAAAAAAAAATTTTTCTGGAGAGACAGGATGTCACTTTGTTGCCCAGGCTGATCTTGAACTCCTGGCCTGAAGTGATTCTCCCACCTCGGCCTCCCAAAGTGCTGGGATTACTGCCGTAAGCAACCACACCCAGCCAGTTTATCTAATCTCATGTTTACTCCCTCACCAAGACACGTCCTTCTACTACACAACTGAGCAATGCTCATCTCCAGTGAAAATGAAATTTTATTGTTTTCTTTTTAGGCCTTACACTCTCTCTAGCTGGTTCCATAGCAACACAGGAAATAGCTAAGAAATGGCTCTCGGTGACCAACATCCAACTAGCTCAGCTCAATATACCAAAGATGGATGCATTTTTGAAAAGTTGAATTATATCAAGCTCAACTTACTAGAACCCATGCTCATAGTATAAATTTCAAAAACATGTAGAGATGACATGTAACACGTAAAAGCATGTAGATAATACTATATAGTAGACCTCCAATCTTTCTAAGTTAGGGGTTTTGCTGATTTTTGTTTCATTTCTGTCAAACTTTGGTCAGTAGACACATGCAAATACAGTTTTGTCTCCATGGGACAACCACAGTGAATCAGAAGTTGAGGTTTGGTGTCAATCCAGGCAGTAGGCTTTTTCTTAAAAGGAGCCCTTTCAGAAAAACCTAGAGCAACCTGGGGCCACAATTAGTGCATCAGTATTTCTAGATTTAACAGGCCTGAACTATTCACTCTCTTCTGAAAGGGCTGCTTGATCCTGTAAGAATCCACATAGACAGCATTGATTTAACAGTTGAATGAAAAATGTTGGGTCCAGTTTGGACTAGTTTTCCCACGTAGGCATTACCTGCACATCTCATTTATAGGGTCCTGTAGTTTACCATATATGTTCCTATGTGTGTGTATTTGTGTGTGTGTGTGTGTTGCAGTTATATTAATACAGTCAAGTACTTGCTTGGCAGCTATTCTAGGCTCCAGTGACACTGAAATAGTAGAGGCAGAATAGTCCCAGATCTCCAAGTATTCGGAAACTGGTACAGAAGGGCGTCTAAACGAAATCTTTATGGTATATTGTGATAGGTGATGTCATAGAAATAGGAAGTGAATAATTTGAGCATACCTAAGAAAGTGACACTAACTCTGTCTGAAGTTGTGACAAAATTTAGATGGGGTAAGAATTATCCATTCTACTGTAAAATAGTGAAAAGCACTGGATTGAGAGCCATGCAGATCTTTTTACTGGCTTTGAGTAATGTTACTACCTGAAGCCTCAGTTTTCTCATCTGTGAAGTGGTGTCAACAATACTCACTTTGTAGCTTCGTGCATGAGGAACAGCAGATAGGTCCCTTCCCTATCTTAGGCTCTTTTCACCAGAGGCCATATGTGGCCAAGAAGCACATTGTAGATTGTTGGGTGTAAGGGGCAGAAGAGAGATCAGTTTTTGTGGGGTTGCATGGGGACAAGCCTCCCATTCTGAATGAGATCCAGGAAAACGGCACACCTGGGTCAACTATTGTCCCACTCCCCCTGGGAGCTCATTTGGACAATGGCTAGTGTATCTTTTCCCAGCACAGCCTTTGCATATTTTACTGTCCTTACAAGTTGACTGAGAGACCCGGTCAAATTACATACTTCTTCAGACAGCTTTTCTCTGTGAATTTTAGCTCTAGGACCAACGTGATGATTTCTCAGGGCTTACCCTGATTCTTAAGTCCTGAAAAATGTACTTAAACTTTACACTATTAAGGCATCTAGGATTTTCCCCCAAAGAACAAGCAAAAAGTAGGTATCTATGAACAATATGTACTTAATACCTGATATCTGGAGGTAGTAGAGTACATTATCGTTCAGTAAAATTTTGTGTATATTCTTGGACATTATGTTTTAAAATAGCCTTAAGCCATCTAAGTGATGCACAGTTGGTAGGGGGAAGGGTGGGGAGGTGTTGAAACAAAGCATAACTGCTTGACCGTAAGAATTCTTTGTGACTTTCAGCCTTAAAATCAGATCAAACTGGGTAAAGCTTTAATAATTTCTTTTTAGTCTACTAGTGGTGATATATCCAGTGGCAGTCAATCCATGCCTTTATATGTTGATGGCAAAGTCATAATGGAGGACACCAGTGTTAACTAGCTTGCCAGATGTCACAGCAGGCAAGACGAGATTGAAACCGTCACCTGTCTGACCCAGACCGCTGGTGGGATGGTAAGGTTTCCCGACAAAGATTTACCAACGGGAAAATTCATTGAGAACACCAGTTTCCCAAAATAGAGTACTGGCCTGGTTATGGCAAAGTGATGGATGGAGCACCAAAGCTTGTGTTCCTTTGTTTCTTCCAGGAGAGAAACCTTACAAGTGTACCTGGGAAGGCTGCACCTGGAAGTTCGCTCGTTCAGATGAACTGACGAGGCATTACCGCAAACATACGGGAGTGAAGCCATTCAAGTGCGCGGACTGTGATCGCAGCTTTTCCCGGTCAGATCATTTGGCCCTGCACCGCCGGAGGCATATGTTGGTGTGAGGAATGCTACCTGTCCAGCTGAGCGTAAGAGCTGGATCTCTTAGCGGCACCCAATTCAGCAGGGCTGAATCCCCTTCACAGTGTTAACACAAAAGGGCATCACCATCCCACGATGTCTGAAACCAGAGCAGGAAAAAGAAGGCACACTTCTTTTGGTCTGAAGGTAACCCCCATCATGACTAGACGAGAACCGTCTTTACGCGGGCCTGGGAGCTCAGTGACATAAATGCTGAAGAGACAGGCATTGTTTTCCGTGCTGTGTCCTCTGCCATTTAAAGATGTTTGTAGCTTGTACATTTTCTGAGCTGTCAGACATTTTGTTATTGATACCTTAAAGGTCACCTACCACAAATTGATGGCTAGAGCAAGACCTTTTAAATTTGGATGAATCTCCCATCATCCCCATCCCTTAACCCCTTTTTACAGAAATTTTAGTTACAATCTGAGTAAGCTAGAACACACATCCAATCTGTTACCAGCAAGCAGCATGAAAGTAGAAACGAAGAAGCAGATGGAGAGGTCCCATTACCTGCAAAGAAAGGGCACTCAGGCAGCCCTTTGCAATCGCGATGGCAGCCACTAGATATCACTCGCAACTTGTCATTCTGCCATGCCCTGAAGAAAACCAACATTGAATCTTTCATTTGTTTGTCGTTGATTGTTTTTGTTTTGTTTCGATTCTGTTTTGTTCATCTGTTCGAGCAGAGGGGCAGTTGAAGTCTCGTCCTGGTCTCTGCCCTGGCATGGACTGGCACAGAGGTGTTCTGTAGTTGAATAGGAAGAGCCTGTCTAAAAAACTACTGCCCCACTTCAAATTGCAGTGTTCTGTCACCTAGGCATCATCTCTTCCTGCCCCTAGTATTTGATTACAAGGAACCAGGGGAAAAAAACTTTCTTAGACACACTGGCACCAAGGTAAGAGGTGGGGCTGCCCAGGCAAAGTCAGTGAACATGAAAAATCAGACAAAGCAGAGATGGAAATAATGCGCCTCTTGAGGAGAAAAGCAATAATGAATAAAAGGACTTTCCTACAATAACTTCACTGAGGACTCACGTTACCAATTTTCATACTTACTAAAGGGATTGTAAAAAACACCCCAGCATTTTAGATGTCTTGGTTCCATTTACAGCACTGAGGTAATCTTTCTGCTGTTTGTTGTCCTGCTTGGTTGAGTACCACAATTAAAGATTATGCTCCCCTTTTCTTGTTTGAAAACAGTTATTTGGTGACTAGAAAGGCAAGGGAGGCATAGCCGGGAATTAACTCTTCGGTTAATGGGTCAGTTCTCCTTGGAACTGAATCAGTGGAAAGAGAATGCTTCCCATAGAAAGCCCGACATGGTGCTAGTTTCCTCTCTTGGAGAGCCAAGGATAAGTGACTCTCCAATAGGTTCTTCTATACCGATTTCATTTTCTAAACTGTATCAGGACCCAGGTGTCCTGCATTGGCATCTGCAGGGATATTGAACCCACTCATCCTGTGCAGAGGATGAGAGGAAGGTGTTAGTTCCATCAGCCCCCTAAAATTATGAACCTTTTTGCAACTAGGAAAATATACAGTAAACAAGCAATACATCACCAACGAGCATTCTTTCAGAAAAATTACCATATTTTTGTCCCCACTACAAGCTGGGTTTTTTTCCAGCTTTCTGTGGCTGAGGGGCTTGGTGAGATTTTTTGTTGTTGTTATTGTTGTTGTTGCTAGAATTTTTTATAGCTTAGATATAAAAGGTCTCCAACAAAGACCTTTGCAATATATTTTAATTACAAACACTTGATTTTGGGAATTGCACATATTAACCTCACAATATTACTAGCTCATTTTTAAATGTCTGGACATTCTGAAATAATTTCCGGTTACAGAATTACCCTTTTTAGGATCATCTTCTAATTCAGATAATCTTGTTCTGATGAAGCGAGAACTATGAACGTTGAAACAAGGACAATTTGTGTTGGATGGTATTCAAAAGGAGTTTTTTGAAACATTAAGCAACAGTGTAATGATTTTCAGGACAAATTATGGCTTCACAAATATGTGCTCTATATTGTCTGCCAGGTCTCAAAAATTCATCAAGCAATTTCCCTCCAACAAGGGCTGCAGTTCTAGTGATAAATAGCATCTTTAGCTACACAGTCTACTACTCATCAACCAGTGGGTTTTTTTTACCACCTGGAAAGTTTTTTTGTACTATATGCAACTCCTACTTCACATTGCCTGTGACCATTCAGAATAGAAAAAGGTCTGTTGATGCATGCCAGTGTTGGTTACTAGTCAGTGACAGAGAACACAGAGAGGGACAAACACAGCCATGAACCCCCTGGCACTAGTACCAGTACCTAGTTGGCAAGTAGTGGGTGCATCCCTCAAGTGAAGTGTAGATTTGTATTTAGTCCTGCTTGCTCTCATAAAAAGAGCCAGTTCTTTTCTCTGCTGAAAGATGTCTTGAGAGTATTACAGGTAGACTTGGTTTTTAGAATTCATAAAACTGACAGGCAGGGGAAGCTTCCTGAGTGACAGCTTGGTTTAAATTTAGCACAGAACTAAATGAGTTGCACTTTTCTAATAACATAGGATGGATTTGGGGAAGGGAACATTTTCCCTCATCCTCTGAAAGTGGAAACCAGACTGAGATGGTAAGTTAACTGATAAAACCTGTCAGCATTCCATCATTTTCCCCTTTTGACGTATCAGTACTTCTAAGAAGGGATCTAAGCACAATTAAGTGAATTGAGTCCCTGGTCTAGCCTCAGGAACTGAAACTTCTTTGGGGCTTGTCTTGAGACGTGGCAAATTCTCCTTGGTGAGTTTTCTAAAAGTATTTCCCCATGGAAAGGAAAAAGTGGTTTGGGACAGAAAGAAATGGAATGTCTTCAGTCATGGAAGAGCCTCCATTTCATCTCATGTCCATTTCTAGCCTCTTTCAAAAAGCACAGTGCATCATGAGCAACAGAAAAGCAGTAGAATCCTAAAGGACATAACAGTTGTTCCGTAACTAGAAGCATTCTTTGATTTTAAATTTGAAGCTGTTCAGTTTGCAGCTGGGGATATGTGCATGGTTGGGAACTTATACACATAGAGCCATTAACTACTTAAGCAGCTGCAGTAGACCTGATTTTCTGTTTGCAGTATAGAGATTGATTTCAAGGGAGTTACATTATTTGAAAAGTTATGACTTTCAGCCTTTGAGGTTTTAAGAATCCCTTTTCATGGTCTGATCTTAAGTTGTTTGAAAAAAGATTCACGCTTCTGCATCCACCTCTGCCCTCATTCTGTCAATTGTGTGTGGACTCTGAGAAGCCTGCTTGATAACTTGTCTTAAGTTCTATTAAGGCAGTTAGACTGAGATTTCTAATGACTTTACCGTAAAGATTATACTTCTGCCTGGCGTCGTTTCTATAAAACACTATAGGACATTTGTTTTCAAAAGCAGTTGAGTAACAGCAACATAAACCACATTTTTTTAAAAAATGAGCACTTTTCATTCCCTTGAAAGCTTAAGTGGGAAAAAGAAAGATGATTGTCAGGGGAAAAACTTACAAAATGCTACAGTGTTTACAAATGCCAGTTCCAGGTGATTAGAAAGGCCGTTTTCATTATGGTTCAAATTTGGAATAGCTTATGCAAAGATTGTGTTCATTTTTATACAATTCTTTTTAACTTTAAATTGTCATTTGTGTTTTAAACATAATTCTGCACTTTGGAATCAGTTCATTAGAATGATAACATTTATATGGATAAAGATGCAGTATTCCTTATTCTGTACTTGATTTATTATACTTACCAAAGCTGCAACTGAATAAATCTGGTGAGGTGAGGCCTTCAAAATGTATTAATACGCCTTTGTTATGTTGTTATGACTGCTTAGAAATGTAGCCATGATGTTGTTCTAAAGATGTCTTAACATTTATAGTGAGGATTGACAGAAATTAAGCAGTGTTAAGAATACCAGCATCCATGTTACAGTCTGCGTATAAGGGACTGAATGTGAGGTAACTCTTATGAATCATAATAGGCCCAGAAAGCCTTAATATTCATAGTTCATAATCCAGTCTCAGATTTTGCTCTTCAGTGTTGCCTGTAAACTTAGCAGGTAAATGTATTCTAGTATAAAACATCATTGACCAAATCTCTTCCTTTAGTTTTTCTGAGGTAGTGCATCCCATTAAAAAAGTCTCTTCAATTAGATTTGGCTTTAGTTTAGAAAGGGGTTTGGTAAGTCATGTCTTCCATATGACATTTCTACTCATCCCCACACTGCCTTCCACTTAACCTGTACAGACAGCCCCAACACATGCACATGTGTGTACACAACTGTATATGCAGCAGCCAGTGGGCTAACAAATATCAGCAAAGAACTTTTTTAAAAAGAATTTGTAATAATCCATGCTGTCTAGAAATGTGAGTTACTTACCTTATTAGGAAACCGGCTTATAATACTATATATGACTCTGCCTGCATTTTATAGTTAAGAAATGTACATAAAAATTGCTATATTTTCACAGTTTCATTATAGAGTAATGTCTGTTTAGTAACCCATGTCCATTGATACTTTAAATATGCTAATTACTGAGCAATTG
Source organism: Pan troglodytes (assembly GCF_028858775.2). Taxonomy (NCBI): domain Eukaryota; kingdom Metazoa; phylum Chordata; class Mammalia; order Primates; family Hominidae; genus Pan; species Pan troglodytes. The sequence goes on along the minus strand of NC_072412.2, from coordinate 79,372,616 downwards.
CAATAGAAATCCAGATTTTCATAAGAAAATGAAATAGAAGGATACTGCATCTTTAAAAAATAGAGTGAAGATATTTTACTGTATTCGTAACATATGTGATAGTGGAAAAAGTATTTTCAAACTCACAAATTTTACAGAGGTTGTAAATAGTTTGATGAAGTATGTTGGGAAAGAGAGCTTCTAGTTTTCATCACAATAAAAAGAAAAAACTTGTTCAGATATGCCTTGTATATCTTACACACAATGAGTGAAATTGCCATGGGAACTCTGTCCAACTTTGTCAGAGCATGTTCTTCGTGTTCTGTTCAAAATAGAGTGGCCACTTGTCATGGTTTAGCCAGGATGGTTTAAAATATAATGAAGTCATTTTAAGTTGCAGACAACTGATTCCAAACTAGTAATGTCTTTTCCTGAAAAGGGCAAAACAGCTGCACAGGATTTTGCTTGTACTAAAGAGGAGCATCTTACAATTGTTCTCTTTTCTCAGTTATCTCCCTCCTCAACAGAGTGTGAACAACCATACAGGTGTTTATTCTTGTTTTATTCCAGGGAGACTGCTTTTAGGTATAACTACATGTTGACAAGATTAAGTGCTGTGGATATGGCCACGTGTTAAAGGAATCTATACTCGCAATAGGAATAAGCTAATGCCCATTTTCAGAAATAAATTAAATGCTGAAAGTGCCTGTCAGTAAACCTTATGACCAATGAGATATTCCTATACTTTTACACAGCAATAATTCTTAATAAGACTGGGTTTTTTCCTGCACATGTGAACACACACACACATACACACAAAGAGAGTAAATACATGCACATAGTAAATCAAATCTGTTCACATGCCCACAAAAAACGCTTTTATAGCTTTCAAATATACCTAATCTTGTTTACATTAACATTTCTTAATTTGATCTTTCTAACTTGCAGAACGTTAAGAACACAAATCTGAACATTAAGTTTATCTTCAGTGAACACTATTGCATATGGTAATTATAATTTCCGGATAAAAAGTTGACTGTCATTTGCCCCAAACTTATGAAACAGTATGTATGATTCAAAAAGTTTTGCTCAGTTAAAAACACCAATTTATTTCGCGCAAAAGACTGAAGGATATTTGTTTGCTTGTTCATTTTATCCACTCATATCAAACGCACAAATTCATCTTTACATTTCTTCATTCCCCTTTCCCCTAATATTTCCTATTATCATCTTAAGATCATTTTGGAATGAATATTGACAGAATCATTTCTCCCCAAAAAGTCTGTTGAAGTACCACTGACACTTAGTAAGCCTAGCCTTTAACCATTTTTGCAGTTAGTCCTAAAAATTACCAGATACACATTCAGAAGCTCACAGGTTTTTTCCTGTAATTACTGTACTGCTAAAAGTGGAGTCATGGATAGAAATATACAATGAGACTATATGAATAGACACGAACCCTGGAAATTCTCCAACCCTGCCATCTCAGAGCACAAATTCACCCAAACAAGCTACTGAGGCTATCAGTAAAATTATACTCATGGAGAGTCACACATCGGGTAAGGGCAATTTTAAAAGTAGGACTGTGATTAAACATTCAGGCTTTAGACTTCCATGATGGACTCAGACCACAGGCCTCAAAAAAACATCCACTGTTTTCTCCTCCCAATGTTAGAAAGAAGAAAAGGGAGAAGGAAATGTACCAGGATAAGGGGGTAAAATAACCAATTAAGTGTCAAAGGAAAGCTGCTGGGTTCCTTAATCTCACTGAAGTCAAGTCTTCTGACTGGGCTTCTTTCCATGTGTTGTCTGAAAAAACTAAAGTACCTTGAAAGGTTACACATTCAGCAAACCATGAAGATAATAGCTATTCTTTATTAAACACTGTGTGCCAAGCAATAGACTAGGCAATTTTTAGATACATTACCTGCAACCTGTACAACATTTCTACACTTTATGGATGGGAAACGGAGGCATGGGAAGTGTGGCTGAGTTGTTCATGGATGTAGAAATAGTAAACGGCAGAGTAGGAAAGCGAAACCGCCTATCTCTGACCTGGAGGTCTGCCTGTATCTTTCCCACTCCACCACACTGCACGTGGGTGTCCCGAAACCACCTTCCCAGATTCCTGACTCTCAGTAATTTTATTATGGACAACATGCATGAGTAGTCATCATATTTTTCAAGTGAAATATCGGGACATGATGTAACACATGACTTAACAATGGTACTGAATATTTGAAATCAGGCCTTTCCTGGAAAATCATGCATGAAGGATCATTATAAACAAACAATAGCAACCAGTTGTCTCCCCGAACTTGTCACTTTTCTCATAAATGTCTGGCCTGGAGCTCCAAAATCATCCAAATACTTAGTAGCATTTTAGCCTGAGTAGACTTTCTCAGTTCCTCAACTCTTTGTATGCCTTTCCACCAATATAGACATTCTAGAATCTGCTTCAGATGCATTTGAAATTTTCACCCCCATGGAACTAGTGATTAATATCAGAGCCCACTCTTGCAGTTGGTAATGGGGTGGCAATCAAACGTTCAGATGATGATAAAGGAGAGATAATGGATAATTCTTTTTCAGAGTTCTCACTTAACAGCTCTGTGTTGGAATGTTTTAAATAGTCTTATAAATAATTTGTTTATAGTATTGTTGTTAGTTTAATTGAATTTTATGTAAGAAGCTCTCCAACATCAGAGAAATGAAATTCCTCCCACTTTTCTGTGTAGAACAAGGTCTCTGACAGTATTGATTCATGGAAGTACTAATGGACTTAGAAAACATTAAGAGAATGTCATTTCTCATAGTGTTTCTGTTTCTGAAAATGAATCTCCTGAATTATGATCTTTCTCCCTGTTACTTGGCTGGGGAAAGAGATAAAAGCTGTATAAACAAATTCTCTTCCATGCTCAAAGCAAGTGTTCCATGTGCACAACCTGCTGCAGACTGGGGCCCTTCTCAGTTAATTGGGTTTCACAAGCAATAATTTCTCCACAACAAAAACCACAACTTGAAGTGAGTTGAAAAGAGATGAATAGTGGAAACAGTCGCCTCAGTACTTTTTCTTTCTGGATTTCATCTCTAGAAATTTGAAGTGTTTGAGACAGAGTCCACCCTTTGTGCAAGGCGAGAACCAATGAATGGACTCCTTGTGTGAATTATTGCATCTTCTTCCAAAGCAGGTTCATCAAGACTTTCACAGAGATTCATTTTTGTTGAGAAGTAAGGGTTAATAGGAGGGTGGAATTTGGATCCAAATCTAGTGATAAAAGTGTCCAAGCAATCAAAAAGTAAGATATTTTAGGGACATACCAACATCTTCCCTTTCTGCTAATTTCATGCTCCAAAGATATGGCAAAAAAAAAATCATAGAAAATGCTTTTGCCCTACTTGTGTTCTAGTTTTCCCATGGCAGAATTTTGTAATTACATCCAGAATATAGTGTATATTTTGTTCCTCAAACTTTATTACATTGGATGGATATTGTTGAACTGGGGCACTGGTGCCTATATTCAAGGCTCTTTCCTATCAACGTGTCTGTCCACGATTTGTTGTGTTTAAAGCTTCATTTTGAAAAATCACTGTCCCCCTGTGGGGTAGTGACTGTATTGTTTTGTTCATGTCTATGTGGGACACATTGCATCACATGGCAAACCAACTCTCTGTGGATGTGAGATAAGTACTTATAAAACCAGCTTGAAAACATCGTCTTATGTATTATGTCATCCTGCATCATAATGCAATTATGTGTATCATAACATGCTCATTTAAAAAAAGAGAAACCAGCAAATTCATGTTTGTCCATAGAAGAATGTACTCAGAACTTTGTGTTGTGAAACGATGAGAACAGACCACCTTTAAGATACCCACCTGCCACTTAAAATGACTTAGTTATAATTAGTAGTAGTCTAGACGTTGTTCTTGGTGTGTGGGGGTCAATTCTAACGTCATGTTCTTTTGAATAAATCTCTCAGTCATATTTGAAAAAAAAATACATGGGAATAAAGAAAAATATCATCTTTGGCCAAATCAAGCAGGCATCTTTTTTCTTTTCCTTGACGTTTAGCTCATTATACGTGGTGATTGGATCACAAGATCTGTCCGTGTAAAAATACAGAAACATCCTTTAGTTTACAAAACAGTTATTCTAGGCTTGAAGCCTCTGAACAGCAAATTGAATAGATGGGCTGCATCTGATTTGCTTTATGGATGTAATTTTACAAAACACTCTTGGGTCTCTGACCCCAGGGAGTTAAGAGTGCCCAGAGGAAGTCCTACACATTAAAGGATAAAGCCCCCCAATGATGCTGGCAAGCAAATGTGTTGAGTTCTTAAATCTTCATTTGGTTTTCTGTTCAGGATTTTAATTGCAAATGAATTTATTTCTCCAGTTTATCTAAAGACCTAATTTCCCAATAGTTTCCTCTGCATTTATATGCTCTGTAGTGTTTAGGCAACCCTGTTATAAGTTTATTAATATTATGTAAGTGTTGTTCTTGTATTTATGTATAGTGTATGTATTGTAAATATACTCAGAGCTTTTTTCCTTTTACTGTAAAATGGTGATTTTTTTGCCCTATGATAATGTAAAGGGAGACCCTCCTAATGAGATTCTCTCAGAGGATGATTATTCCAGTCTATTCTCAGAGATTTAAATGAACAAGTGTTATTGTTTTTAATGGTGTCTCAGACATATTCTGTTGGTGCATTGCTTTTCTGTATTCAACTTTCCTATGAATTGAGCTGTGAACTGAAATAGAGTTTAAACCTTTAACTGTATGCATTTGTATAATTATCTGAATGAAGGCATGAAGGTTAAATAAAGCATTTTGTATGGAACAAAACTCCCTAACTGACTCAGACACTTTGGAAATCATAGTTATTAACCATTCTAATTAAACCTTTGTTATGAAAAGTTTTACCATTTGTGTATAGTAATTTAAAACACGGAACAAAATAGAGTCTATTCTAAAAAAGCAACGTTTTTATTTCATAACAGCCAGCACCTAAGGAGGGATTGCTAGCTTAATATTTTAATGAATATAAAATTAAAAAGTAGTCCGGAGATGTCAAGTAATATGAAAAATGCATCTTTCAGAGTCCAGAATTGAATCCTTGGGGATTATAATTTCTTCCCACTTTACGTATCCTTTAAGTATGGAATGATTCATCTAACACCTGCTACAGTTAGCTGATTTCTATAGATTTTTAAGAAAACTGAGTTATAAAGGCTTTTGAAAATAAGACCATTAATGAGTAGATTATCTTTAAGTAATTGCTCAAATAATCACTTGAAAATCTGTTTTAAGTATCTTTCTAGTGTCTTTTAATCAGAGAACTAGAAAACTCCATTCTACAAAGGGAATGTTATTAAATAGTACTAATAATTATATAGAATGGTGATAGATGATAGATAGTAATTTTAAAATAATATTTAAGTACTTCCCAGATGCAAGGCAATGTTCTAAGCATTCTATTTGTTCCCTTTTATTCATTGCAAAAATCCTGAGTTCTATTACCAATGAAAAGGTGAGGCACTGAGTGTTGGTGACTTTCCCAGTCAGTCTGGTTCCAGGATCAGTGTCCTTAGTCACTAAAGGGATATGAGTGTATTATAGAGATGGAGAAAGGATGGGAGGTGGGGGCGCAGAGATTAAGGTGGAAGAGAGAATAGCAATGACTATCATAAAACATTCAACAAATACCTTTGATTATAAATGTACCAATATAAATAAACCCAACAGAATACTATCCTTCATTTAATACTCAGCAAACCAGAGTGTAGTTTAATAACTGTAGTTTAATAACTCATACAAATCAGAGATGAAAATCGATTTTGGTTCACTTTATCACTGACTCGAACCCATTTCCAAATGAACGCTGAGTTCTGTGAAATTGTTCTGCTGTATTCAGGGGAACTAGAGGGAGCCATGGGGCCGCCAGGCCCACTCCATTCCCACTGAAGCCTCCTCTTTTGCCATCAGTTGGGAGGCTAAGCGTACCGCTGTGTTGACGCTCCCCAACCCGGCCCTGCTTTGAGCACTAGGAAAGGATCTTGTGGGAGTCATTTCCTCTCGGTGAGAGCTTCACCTCCTGGGTGAGCTCAACACCAGCCTTACGGAAGAAATCACTCTCTAGAAGATTATAAGATTCTTTGAAAATCGAGGCCATAAATCATTAAGTACATGTTTACTAATTTTCTTGTAAAGATTTTAGTTATGCCATTTTAGAAATATTCAGTTAAGGCAAGGGCCAATAAAAAGTCTATCTTGTTCTACTCTCTTTTGAAATGTAATAATACTTGCAAGGCTAAAATGAATCCATTCATTTACTTCATTTTGGATATGACTTTGTAAGCAAATGAATTGGACATTAGGTATTATGTCTTTGGCCTGATTTTCTGACTGTTCTTTGTAGGCCATACAAGCAGCCAAACCAGCTCTCCAGCTTTGTTTTTTATTTATTTTTCAGCTCACCCCGGGAGGCTTTGTCGTACAAATAGACCAATGAGACAGATTTCATGGACTAGATCACATGATGTTATTTTTCCCTCAGGGTAATTTATTTGTTGATATTTCCTCTACCAGGGTGATTCTTGGATACTTCAATGATAGCTGGAATTACACAGGTGATAGATAATTCATTATCTCATGTTTTACCTTTACTCTAGCTGTTTTGCCATAGCCATGATTTCTAACCTAATGGTTTCATTGTTTCTTATTCTCCCCGATTTAAAGTCTACAAAAAAACCACATGAAATAGTTAAAAGTACAGGAGCAGCAATGTACTTCAGCTTAGAATGCCTTGGGGCTTTATCAGAAAAGAAAAAAATATTTCAGTGCTAGATCAAAATCATGCTCCCTAAAAAATTATTTTAGTCCCAATGGCCATGGAGGGTTTTCATACTATATAGTGCATTGTCTTCCCACCAAAGTGCGTGGTTTCCTTCAACACAATGAGCTCCTTGTGCTTTGTTCGTGTGCTGTCTGGATTTAATATATTTCTCTCCCAGCAGTGTAATAACTATAATTTACATCACTTCCTGTTTAGTCTAAATTCACCAATGAACGCCTACACGGCTCATACACTTGAGTGATTGTCTATTTCTGAAATAAATTACATTTTCCTTGTACAGGAACAACTTTTACATGATCTTTTTTCTTTTATAGTTTCACCATGTTAAGAGTGTGCTTGTGTGTGTGTATGTGTATGAAAGAGAAACCCAGTTTTATGAGGCCATGATGACATCGGCAATATGTGCTAAAAAACATTTACTCAGGAGAGCCCCAGAATTGTTTAAATAGGCATATAGTCATCAGAATAGCCCCCTTTTCTCTTATTGTAGCTGCAGTAAGTATTGTATTGCACAGATTGTAATCCATTATCTTGAAGAGGATTGCAAAGCACAGAAGGTCTGTGCCATGAGCTACTGTTATACCCTGGTCCCTCAGAGCTTTCAGTCTATTCCAAAGACCCAAGTTGGTTCCAACATCTCAAGGGTGGCCTTGCCGCTGCCTCTGGTTGCTATGCCCTCTTAAACTTGGCCATGGCCAGGTCATGAAGTAGACGCCCTGGAGGGTTAAACGTTATTGATCATCCCCAGGGTCCTGAAAGCTTATGTCAGTGTGGCCAATGCATTCTGTTGCTGAATTAGGGCCTGTGTACACTACTTCACCTTTCCTGGCTGATTTGGAGCCATTTCTTTGTAATTTGTTCAGCATAAATGAATCCAGTCATTTGAGCACTGATATTGACCCTTTTGTATTATATGTATCAATATTATGCATTATCCAAGTGAGCATTCAAATTATATTTGATGTATCTAAAACATGGAGGAAATGGTTAAGAAATTACATAAAGTCTATATTCAACCACTCATAAATCTATGTTCTTATGGTTACTGATAGCAATTTTTATGTGCATAAAATAAGGAAAAGCACATGTTTGAGTTATTACTCTGTAAAAAGATTATGCTAATTGATGTGTGGCATAAAGCTTTGTACTTAAGACATAGTCCCTCACCTAAAGTAAGTTATTGTATCCGATTAGCGTAGATAGATACATACACAATTTCTCTAGTATGAACTGTAAATGGATAAGCACCACCAGAACTGGCTAAAACGTGATGGAATTTTAAGGGTAGAGAGAATAGCTCCGTAACACAGGTAATCAGTCAGCCCCTGTGTCCCCTGAAATACACATTGTATGTAGATATTCAGATCCCTAATAACATGCCCTCTGGAAGATTTCTGTGAATTTTGAGTGTGTGTGCAACACTGGAGAAAGAGAGGCAGAGGTGTCTGCCTGATCACAATCACCTCGTTCTCTTGGTTTATGGATCATTTCAAGGTGTGACGTGTGCTATCTCTGTTGTCCATCCTGTCAGCCTCTTCTTTGATTTGCACATGTGCCAACACACATGTAAATTGTATATTCAGTTTGCAAACTGCAGTTTTGTGACCCATTCATGGCAATGAAATCCATGTAGTGGATGAAAGTGAGCATTTTCAAAAATTAAAGAAAGGAATGAGATGTTATAAGATGGGATGAAATAGAATGGAATGAAGCAGGAAGGAAGCGAAGATGAAGAAGAGCTTTTGTTTCAGTTCATTGTCCGTTAGCATGCATGTGACAGGGCGCAATGTAAAAAATAAACTTTGAAAGCCTCCGGTGGGGTGGTCTCTCTCCTCTCCTCCTGCCCACCTGCTCCCAAGGCAAGTCCAGGTGTGCTCCATCTCACATTGAGCAGAACCTCTATTGAAATGGTTAATTTTATGTGTCATATTGACTGGGCCACAGTGCCAAGATATTTGGTTGGACATTATTCTGGACGTTTCTGTAAAGGTGTTTTTTGAATGAGATTAACATTTAAATAGGTGAACTTTGAATAAAGCAGATGACCCCCCATAATGTGGGTGGGCCTCATCCAATCAGGTGAAGGCCTTATCAGAACAAAGACTGACCTCCCTTGGGCAACAAGGAATTCTGTCAGCAGACTGCCCTTGGACTTGAACTTGCAACTCTTCCCTGAGTCTCCAGCCTGTCAGCCTACCCCATCCGATTTTGGACTTGACAAGCTTCCACAGCCACATGAGCCAGTAATCTCTAGGTATGTAAGTGTAAACATATACTCTGTTGGTTTAATTTCTCTGGAGAACCCTGGCTAATATCTCCATCTGTCCATGGTTACTGAGGCTACTGTCCATCTTCCTGACCTCATAGTCTTGTCTTCTTCTCTACATGTCCCACCAAAATATTTTGCCAGACAAAAGCAGCTCCTCATAAAAACTACAGTTTGGAATGGAGATATTAAGGTCGGCTTCATGAGGGATATAACACTTGAGTGTGAAGGCAGCTTCAGTTTGGGGCTCAGATTAGATTATGTGTTTGGCTGCAAGTACTTCAACTGGCTTAAACAATAAGGGAATTGATTGGTTCCCATAACTGGAAGGCCAACAGTAGCACAGTCTCTTCAGGACTAATGGGTTCAGTGGTTCCCACTCTGCATCCCTGAATTTTGTCAACCATTTTCCTCTGGCAGCTTCCTGAATTATCAGGTCTCACACTTGGGTACAAGCATGAAAAAGGAAGAGAGAGACTTGCTCCCAAAAACTCTCCCAGGAGTGGAGACAGGAAGAAAACCCGTAGCTAACCTCTCTTCTAATTTTGTTGATCCAAATTCAGAAATAAGCACATTCCTTAGCCAGTCCTTGGCTAGAAAACCCTTAGACCAGGCCAGTTCCCTTGTGCTGAAAATCGGGGTCAACTTCTGAGACTCATGAGCTTCATAAGGGAGAAAAGTGGGGTCCAATGTGAGTTGGGGTTTTTGTTTTCTATTTTTTCTTTTGAAAAATGAAACACCTACAGAAAAGTTCAAACATAGGACAGTGAACGTCCCTATAGCCACCAGCTAGATTCACAGTGCAATGTATATACACATTTTTGTTCATGTGCAAATTGTGGACATCTTTAGACTTCTCCCCTGAATAGTTCGATATCTGTCATCTAAAAACAATGACATTTTTCTCATCAACGTTGTGAAAATGTCTCAATAATGTCCTTTATAGACGTTTTGTTTTTGGATCTAGATCCAAACAAGAATCACAGTCATTAGCCTCCCTCGCTTTCTTCCTATTCTCTCTGTTTATCTTTTAATTTTTTAGTTTTTGTGCAATGGTGGCCTTTCGTAATAATGACAATTTTAAATAATCCAGGCCAGTTGCTTTGAAGGTATTTTTCAATTTAGATTTGTTTGTATCCTCATGCTTAGATACAGATTAAGCATTTATTTTTTAACAGGAACATGACATAGAAGATGGGCTTTCCTTAGTGGATTGCATCAGGAGAGACATGATACAAGTTTGTCCTATTACTGGTAATGTCAAGTTTGATTCCTATTAAAAGTACCTTGTCCTTCTATGTGGGTTTTGTTTTGTCCTTAAGGTTTTATTACATCCTTCATCCAAGAAGACTTTGTGGAAGTTGTGTTTTTTGTTTTTTGTTTGTTTTTTTGTTTTCTTTTTAAGATAAATATAAGGCCAGGCTTGGTGGCTCACGCCTGTAACCCCAGCACTTTGGGAGGCTGAGGCAAGAGAACTGCTTAAGGCCAAGAGTTCAAGACCAGCCTGGGGAATATAGCAAGACCCTGTCTGTACAAATTTTAAAATTAGCTGGGCGTGGTGGCACGTGACTGTAGTCCCAGCTACTCAGAAGACTGAGGTGGGAGGATCGCTTGAGCCCAAGGGTTTGAAGCTTCAGTGAGCTATGATGGTGCCACTGCACTCCAGCATGGTTGATAAAGCAAGACTCTGTCTGTTTAAAAAGTGGAAAAAAAAAAAAAAAGGCCAGGCGTGGTGGCTCATGCCTGTAATCCCAGCACTTTGGGAAACTCATGCCCAGCACTCCAGCCTGGGCGACAGAGCAAGACTGTCTCAAGAAAAAAAGATAAATATATAATATATATATATTATATATTATATATATATATAATATATATAATTATATATAAAATATATAATTATTGAAGTAAAACAAACAAAGTCTAGTTCTTCCTTAACCTTTTACTTCAACTTACAAATATTATTATATTTATAAATCTAGCAAATCTAATATTTGTTTATAAGGGCTCATAACAATTAGATTCCCATCAACATTAAAAACTGAATTTGTAAATATTATCTATTTGCTTTCTCTTTTAAGAACTTTAACAAATTAACAACAAGCAGCCCCAGTAATTAAATCATTGTATAAATCTATTAAATTTTAAATATGGTGATTCTTAAATTCTCCTAAGTGTTCCAATTTTCCATGTACATTTTGTAAGATTTCAACCTAAAATTTTGAAAACATAAATCATTGCGTAATTACGTATTTTAAATTAAATTCACAAGATTGGCTTCTAACAGGCCAAGTTCTCTTAGTTATTTCAAGTGTATAAAGTATCTGCATAAATTCCTTACACACAGATGTTAACCCTATGATTTTTATTCACAAATATTTCTGTACTTAATTAGAGGTAGTCTTGTGATTAAAGGAAACAATTATGAAATTTCATATAGGGATTACTTTCTCAGGTGGTTGAAGTTGTATAATATCAGAGTTCTCAATTGAGATACTAATATAATGAAGTGAGCAGAATCCCATACTGCTTCTAAACACCGTGCAATGCTCAAGACGGTCCCCCACAACAAAGAATTCCTTTGCCCAGGGTGTCAGTGGTGCCAAGGTTGAGAAATCAGGTCCCAGGTCCTGTCAAAAACATTAGGTTCCCATAAGCAACCAACATTGTCCACTTTGATCTGGAGAAACAGCAGAATAAGCCATGAAAAAGGAATGAATGGATGAACAGCATTTGGAAGATGGCAAATCCCTGTCCTCTGTGTTCCAGCAATAGTCAAACATCCGTATTTGAACAAACCCACATTCCTGTCTCAAACTCTTATGCCTCAGCCCATACTGTTCCCCTGCCTTGAACACCCTTTTCTATGTGTCTACCTGGTGAATTCTAAATTAATCTTTACCTTCCCTGTGAAATCCTGCCTGAATCCATCATCCATCTAGCCAAGAAGTGATCAGCATTTCCTCTTGGACCTTAAACACACCACAAATATTGCCCTTGTAAGACGCTAAGTAGTTATCTTCTTTGCTAGATTGTGAGCTGTTTGAAAGTAGAAATTGGGCCGGGCGCGGTGGCTCACGCCTGTAATCCCAGCACTTTGGGAGGCCGAGGCGGGCGGATCACGAGGTCAGGAGATCGAGACCATCCTGGCTAACACGGTGAAACCCCGTCTCTACTAAAAATACAAAAAATTAGCCGGGCGTGGTAGCGGGCGCCTGTAGTCCCAGCTACTCGGGAGGCTGAGGCAGGAGAATGGCGTGAACCCGGGAGGCGGAGCTTGCAGTGAGCCGAGATCGCGCCACTGCACTCTAGCCTGGGCGACAGAGCGAGACTCCGTCTCAAAAAAAAAAAAAAAAAAAAGAAAGTAGAAATTGTGCCTTGTTCATCTTCGAATCCACAGATCCTGGCATGTATTAAGCACTCAAAAAATATTTGATAGCTACATAAATGATTCAAATAATAGATAAGATTTAATAAGGAGAATAGAAACAATAAAGTTGGAAGTGTACTTTCTAATTGGATTACAGAGATCTAAAGGCTAAATTCTGGAAAATCCTTAGGAAAAATTTACATTAGGAAAGTGCTGAATTGATACCATACCTCCCATATAAGTCTCTATTTTAAATGGCTTTCATTTGATTATTTGATTATGGATTGGATTTTTGAAACATGATAAAGAATTTTGAAACTCGCAATGGCTTCTGCTATACAGAATTCACCGCAATCAGGAAATAAATTGTTTTCTTCCAGTAAAAAAAACAAAAAACAAAAGTTGCCTATCGCTCTTGCTGAGTAAGTAGAACTGTAAATGAGAAACTTAATTTTCTAGTCAGAAATGTTTTTTCTGAAGTCATAGCATTCATGTGGATTGGTAGCTTGCCCCTGTGACAGTCAGCACTAGAGGAGCAAGAAGGAATGACTTTATGCAATACTTCCTCATAGCTAGGGCAAGTGTGAACAGGCCACCTCCTCACACCATTCATTGGTGTTTTCTTTCTGCTTCCAATATTCATGTATTTTTACTTTAAGATTGTCATTTCCTGTCTTTTGTGAAGGATTCCGTAATATTAGAATCACTCAGCACAGATGGGGCCTGAAAAAATGTTGGCATTTCCTTTTTTATTTTTATTTTTGCTTCATCTTCTACACGGATGTGGCTGTGTCTTTATTCACATACATCCAAAACAATAGTCTCTTTTATATGATGTTTAACTGTGACGTATTTATCCACAAATATACTGGCTGTGTCACATGAAGTATTTACTTAGATGTTGTGTATGCGTAATGAACTGCTAAATGTGGGCAAGTTATTTTTCACCAAAACCTTGGGGAGCCACTCTGGTGACGTTTTCTTGTCCCTTATCTGAGGATTGTGATTCATAAAATGCTTGTCATCCATGTGGGGGAGGGGGTGGTATCTTCTGTGAATTTCTAATCAGTGGAAGGTATGCCTGTCTATTAAAACCTTAAGGACGTGCAAGATGACAAAGGAAATCTTTTGACTTCTTTTCACTGTTTAATCTCTGGCAGTCTGTGTATATAAAGACTATAGCTGGACAGAAAACAGTAATAAAGTCCAGAAGTAGATAAAAGCACAAAGAGTGAAACCAAAGTATTTGTAAAGCTCAATAAATCTGTTAACTAGAAGTTGCAGTTTTATCTTTACATACAGGTAAGTCTCAAGGTTAACTGCTCCATAAAGCTCCACACAGGCCCTAGTGTTTGGCATCTCTTCACTACCTTATCAACTAAAGAAGGGCTCCCCCATTAGATTTCTTATAGTTCCCCTTCTCTAGAATGCAATGGATGTAAGCTTTCTCTGCCTTAGATTTTAGAAAATGTCACTGGCCTATTGGCATCAGTTCACAGATATGCATGTTTGAGGCAAATGTATAGAAGATTGAGAGTGGCCTCAGTCAGCTAATGATAAATAACGTGATGATGGCATTTTTGACTCCATGAGGGAGAAAAAAAAAATAAGACTTTCCACCAAAATTGAAAATGGATTCTTCTCCAGGTGTACCAAATGAACTAGGCAGAATGTTGTAACTGTGAGCATTTTTAGGATGGAGAGTTTAAGAGAGAAACTGCTGCTGAAATATGTTGGTAGAGCTACAGCCTTCGTCTTTGTTGACAGAAGGTTGAAGTCTGATATTTAAAGTGTTAGTGCGGTGGAAAGATCATTCACTCTAAGACCAGGTGGAAGTGGTTTTAGATATTGGTTATTCAGTTGGCTAGCAGAGTGATTCCTGTAAATGCCTTGCTGGAGAAGATGTATCTTAACACATGGGGTAAAAACACTGCTTCCCCAGGTGTTGTGAGACGTGCACAGTGTAACATGCATGAAGCTCACAGAGGGGCTCAGTGTGGAGCCTGGCACAAAGGCAGCCTTCAGGAAGGGCTTGTTATCATTCCTGCCTCCTCTTGGTCATAGAGAGAAAGAACTTTACTCCGCAGGAGGATAAATTCAGGAGGATTCATTCCTGCCACTCTCTGCCCCTCTGTGCTTCCTCCCCAAGACTGCAGGAGTAACTTTGTTTCATGCGCTGGAGTGAAGGAGCAAGTGTATGGTGACTCAGTCCCTCTACCTCTCTCAGAACAACTGACCTTGACTCCTAAGTTCTCCATCAGACCTAAAGCAAAGACCCTTGTATAAATATCATTGCTATGCAAGGCATTTCGGGCCATCTCCTCTTCCATCTCCTGGAAAGTGAACGTGATATTTGTGCTTGTTAGCATGGTCTCTACGATGCTAGGACAAAGATCAGACCTACTTAAGTATGAGGCAGTACCTGGCTTCAGCAACACAGATTAACAGCTAGTTTATTTGGGAGGCAGCTAAAAATGCCCCTGTAGCCCATCTCCTCAGTAAATATATATTCCTATTTGTTCAGTTGGTGTTTGAAATTACATGTTAGACTTCATGCATTTGCCTAAGGCTTCTTATCATGTATTAATAAGCCTCAAAGGGCAAACATCACACCTTAGTATGAAGGTATCTGTAGATGTATTTGGAAGAGCAAGTTTGGATTAAGAGAACGAAGACAGTGAAAAACACTGACCTCCTGTTTGTGGTTAGTTGTGGAAATTGGGCATTATAGAAGTGGCAAGAGGTAGAGGGAGAAGTTGGTGAAGGTATATAAAAGAGGGATAAGAGTCTTGGAAACTAATCTTTACCTAATATATGGTTTTGCCCTGGAATATTCTGCCTGAGAAGTAAAGGGCTTGTTGTTCAACAAGCAATTCCCAGTAGAGTAGGAAGAATTTTCAAAACACACATGTTTTCACAAGAGTCTACACAATCTAATACTCAGATGGACTATTCCATCTAATATCCAGATGAAATAGCTGGATAAAAAATGTTTATTAAAGAAATTTGCTATAAATTGCATTAATAAAAGTATGTATCTTGTTTCAGGGTTCTGGGCAAATCAACCTATTTAGTTTTCACTACTCAGTTTGCTATCAGGAAACCACTATCAAATGCCAATTGAAAAAAAAAAAAGAATCAATGGGGAAAAGACTAGAAATGCAAAAGCACAAGTTACGAGAATTGTAAAATACTTGGGTTTTTTTTTTGTTATGTTTTTAGTTTTTTTCTGCAAACTGTTCTTTCCTCTAGAAGGATTCATTGTCCCTCTGGGGTGTGGTTGAGAACAGATCAAGGCAGCAGAAGAATAAATAAAACCTTTTAAAAATTGCTAATGCCTTGCCAGGAATATTTACATTAGATATGTTGCATGTAAAAACAGATTATATATCTGAATAAATTCACTCTGTATCCTTTGCAACTTCCTAAACCACTCTATCATTTTGGAAGAGACCTTTTTCTCCCTGTCGTTGAACATAATATTAGGTGTAATAATATTATTGAGCTGGAATTCAGTAGGGTGAATTTTCACAGTGTAGAAATTCATAGCAAATGATTACTTTTCAGGTATGTAAAGCACAAATTTATTTGGTATACAAAAATTCAGTCCCCCCCAAATATCTCTTCCTATATTAAATAAAACCCCTATGCCATATCTAAAATCTCTATGCCCTTCTCTTTTCTTGCCAGTTTCCTCAAGAATAATAATCTTGTCTTTTTCATCTTTGTATCCTTTATATGCACCTTACCCCAAGCCTTAAGTGACAAACGCACTTACAAACAAGAGCCAACATTTTGGAGGCATTTATCATATACCAAGCACTATGCTTTGAGCTTTACCTTATTATAATTACTTTTATCTGCTCAACAATCCTGCTACCAATATTATTCCCGCTTACAGATAAGGAAGCCGGTGTCCACAAAGTTAAACAAATATGTCAAAGGTCACATGACGAGCAGGTGGGCCCAGCACTTCGCCCATGTTTTAACCACTATATGCTAAAGAACTCATCTATTACAGTTGTTGAGTTGTACAATAAATAAAGAAAACATGGCTGGGCATGGTGGCTCACGCCTGTAATCCCAGCATTTTGGGAGGCCGAGGCGGGCAGATCACCTGAGGTCGGGAGTTCGAGACCAGCCTGACCAACATGGAGAAACCCTGTCTCTATTAAAAATACAAAATCAGCTGAGTGTGGTGGCACATGCCTGTAAACCCAGCTACTCCAGAGGCTGAGGCAGGAGAATCGCTTAAAACCGGGAGGCGGAGTTTGCAGTGAGCTGAGATCTTGCCACTGCACTCCAGCCTGGGCAACAAGAGCAAAAGTCTGTCTCAAAAAAAAAATAATAATTAAGAAAGAAAACACACACTCTCACACACACAACATTTTTTCTTCTAAGAAACATAAAAATATTATTGTAGAGGGAGGCTCAGGATTCAACTAGGCTAATACACCAAGGTTTGGTGCCCCAACCTGTGGCTTACTAACTTTGTTGATCTTAGGTAAATAAGTCAAGCTTGTTGATTCTCTGGTTCTTTATCTGTAAAATGTGGCTAATGCACAGTAACTACTTCATTGGTCAATAGATCATTTAAATAAAATATGGTACCCACAGTTTGGAGTTCTGCTTATTTCTCTCTCACTTTACTCCCTTTCACCTGGCACATCTGTGCAAAAGTACCCTTTGTGACTCAAATGAAAGCAGAAGGCACCATTTGGGGGTGTTGTTGATGCTTATTTAATCAAAATATCTGCTATTTTTAATCGACAAATTTAACAAGGAAGTGATATACTGAAAACTCTAAAACACTGATGAAAGAAACTGAATAAAACACAAATGGAAAGATGTTTTGTGTTCATGGATTGGAAGAATTAATATTGTGAAAATGTCCATACTACCCAAAGTGATCTATAGATTCAGTGCAATCCCTATCAAAATTCCAATCAAATTTTTCACATAAATGGAAAAAAACAATCCTAAATTCATATAAAACCATGAGAGACCTTGAATAGCCAAAACAATTCTGATCTTTTATTTGCAATGTGAGAAGCCATTTCTTATGTCAAGATGATAGATTTCTAAAGAAACTATTGAAATAAGTTAATACACTTTTGGCCAAACTTGCTATCTTTTCAGTTTAGATTGGTTCCTGATTTTTACCAATGACCTTTCATTCATCATAAGAGTTGAATAAACCCTGGACTTTCCCAGATTAAAAACACACATAAACCTGGAAGCAGCCACCACAGAATATCACTGTGTAAACATGATAAAATGCAGAAGTAGATCATTTACATTCAATGAGTAACAAGGTATTTGCAGGAATTAACTGTCCTTGACCAGCCCAATTCTGTTCATATGGCTTATGCTTTCACTTTATTGATGCCCATAAATAAACATCTCTTGTCTTAATGTGTCCCGGTTCAGCATTCAGCACACAAAGGGCTATATTTTATAGCTGTGGGCCTCAACTCAACCTCCAGGGAAATTGTGTGATTTCTTTCCTCTTGCTCAGCTTGGCATCTGCTATGGAGGCCTGCATTCCCGAAACTCTCGATTAGAATGAATAATTTGCTGCCTATGAGCCAGTTATCCACAGATTAGCCCTCTGAACCTTCTGTTCCTTTCGGCCATCTTTGTGGGGTTTTCATTACTTTGGAAAGTAGCTATTGTTCTGGAGAAAGAAATGAAACTAATAGCTGTAAAAGCAGAGGTTTGTGTGGGTGGCAGGGAGGGAGTAGGTCTGGAGACAGTTTCTTCCTGTTTTTGCCCCTGGATAATCAGGAGTTAAATATAAAATGCAAAGGCTCCCATGCTTATATTTTTTAAAAGAATTAGATCAGCAAAGGTGGCGGTAAACTGTACCTACTTAAACTTTACCAAAGATGGAGGTAAAGTCTAAGTGGAATTTGGAAATACCCTAATAGCTCCTGGTTCCCAGACATGGGGCACTTACACATCCCACATATGGTGCTACTTGCCCGATAAGCATTGTCTCATCTAAGCCTTACATATCTCTGTGAGGAAGACATTACAATATGGATCTTAGAGGTAACAATATTGAGGTTCAAAGAAGTCGAGCAGCTACCTAGAGACGCACGATGAGTAAGTGGCAAAGCTGAATTGTCTACTCCGAAGACCAGGCTCTTAATCACATTGATGCTATATATAGTCATCCTAGCAATCCAATCTTAGTCAAATCCACATTCTGGCCCCATTGAAAAATAGCTCAATTTATACAACGTGCTGTTCTTACTCAGTAGTAAATCAGTGGCATTAACTAAGTTTACCTAGCTTTAATTTCCTACATATATGGCATTTTCCAGTTTTATTGGGGGGTTTAAAATTAAAGGAATTCCTTTAAGAACAATTATGAAAGGTTAGATGTTTATTTTTTTAAAAATAGAGATAGGTCTCACAATGTTGCCCAAGTGGGCCTTGAACTCCTGGGTTCAAGGATCCTCCTGCCTCAGCCTCCTGATTACCTGGAACTATAGATGTACTTCATGGCACCAGGCAAGTATTTTTTTTAGAAGCTAATATATTTATCAGACAGAAGGACAATCAAGAAGTAAAAAACATAATTTCTGTCATAATGCATTTATTCAACAAATACTTATTGAGCACCCATTTTTTTAAAGCAGGCCTTGTTTAGACACAAGAAATGAAATAGTGTATATGACTGACTTACCACACTAAAAAGAAAAAAAAAAACTGTAATCCTATGAGGAAGGCAGTTCCTAAGAAATAAAGCAGAATACAACATGAGAACAGCCTTGTATATCACATAAGTAGATGATGGAGGTGATGGGTACTTAATCTGAATTTGGCCAACAGGGGAAAGTATTGGCAATAGGTGACTCCTGCACTGACTCTTCAAAGGCAAATACGGATCAGTCAAGGGATGGGAAAGGTGAGAGGGGAAAAACAAATGGATTGGTCTAGAAAAAGACTGAAAGCTGTATGGCTATAGAGAAACAGCAAAAGTAATCTAGTAATGATTAGAGCATAGATCAATGGCCTTAAATTGGAGAAAATTAGAATAAACTGAGGCGCTCTGAAAACTCTCCAATGCCCAGGTCGTACTCCATATCAAGTCAGAATTATCTAGAGGTGTGATGCAGATATCAGTCATTTCTAAAGCTCTCTGGCTGACTTTAATATGCAGCCAACTTTAGGAACCAGTAGTGTAGGGCAGTAGATACCAAAGAATAGCCTAGGAACAGGTAATATCAGCATCAACTAAAAATGCAAATCCTATCCACAGTATTGGAGGAAAAATCACAGAGCCATCAAAACATAGATTGCTGGACCCTACTCCCAGAGGTTCTGATTTAGCAGGTCTGGGGTGGGGCCTAAGCATTTGTATTCCTAATAAATTTCCAGGTGATGCTGATGCTGCTGGTCTGGGAACCACAATTTTAAGAACCCCCCAGTCAAATGCTTCTCAAATTCTAATGTGCATATGATCACCTAGGGATCTTATTAATATGCAGATTCTGATTCAGTAGGTCTAGGGTGGGCCTGAGGTTTGTGTTTCTAACCAATTCTTTGATGATCCATGCTGCTGCTCCGCAGACAACACTTTGAGAGCAAGAGGCCAAATAAGGAGAGAGGAAGATGAAACTGTATCATGAAGAGCCTGATAATGTTCAGAATAATTTCAAATCAGTTTTAAAAAATAAGGTAAGTCATGACATGTTCAGTCTTGGTTGGTTTGTCATTCGGCTTTGCCTTCCACAGCATCAATTTTAGCTTATTAAGGTGGTGGCCAGGAATACTCAAGGCCACATTTTTGTTGCTGTTGTTTACCTCAACATGAAAAGAGAGAACGCTCTTATTCATGGAATAAACTTCCTCACCTCAGTCTTAGTTTGGCTCAACTTAGATACCACATCCACAGCTCCACCAGTAAATGTCACCAGTCAAATGCTCAGCATTAATTGTCTCAGCCCAGGTTTCCCAATCATTGACAAGGGGCATAACATGATTTTCTGGACTAAGCAGGAGCTGCCTCTGAAACAAGGGCCAATTCCTAAAACCACTTTACTGCTATACAGTAGGAAGCTAGGATTGGCAATGAATGCTCAGGAGTAAATCATAAAGAGCAACGTAGACCATGAATGTCTTGGTAAAGCATTTTTTCTTCCTAAGAACTGTTGGGTATCATTGAAAGATGTTTAGTTGAAAGGTGGTAATATCAGAAGTGACTTTGAAAAGAACACTTGGGTCTTGGAGTCAATAACTTGTAGTGGGGCAAGAAAGCCAATGAGGAAGATACTACATTTTTTAAGTGAATGGTGGTTTCATCTTAAGCCATGACATTGCAAATGGAAGGATCTATAAGACTAGGTAATAATTTTATGTGAGTTAAAGAAAGATAGGACTCGAAGATTGCTCATATGTTTCTAGCTTTTATAAGAAACACAGAAGGAGTGAAAGGTTTTGGCTGGGGTGAGAGGAAAAGGTGGGGATGGAGCAAGGGAGTAAGCTGGGTGGAAGACAATGGGTTCCATTTTAAGCATGTCAAGTTTGAAATGTCTGGGAGACTTTCAGGCAAAATTTTCCAAAAGCAGTTTGAACTACTTATATAAATCTAACCTCAATGTAAAGAACAGGGCTGGAAATTTAGAATGAAGAGTCTACTTTATAGATAGTGATGTTGAGTGTGAAAAGAGGCCAAGAAAGATCTGTGGAGAATCCCAGCATTCATGGGGAGGTCCAGAAAATGGGCTATTCATAAAAGAGACCAAGAAGGACCAGGTAGAGAATCAGAACACAGGAGAATGTGGTGTGGCAGGTGCTAACGGAGGAGTTTCATGAAGGACAACAGAAGTTCATGATAGAGAATGTTGCAGAACACAATTTAAGTGCAGGAAATTGTTCAGGAAATTTGGCCACCATATCCTAATTGGATAATACATATTGAAGTGGATAGATTTAAAGTAGAGGTGAGAGATGAATGATTTGAGGTCGTGCAGCTTGCAGGTATAGAGAATCTTTCCATGTCCATCAGCTGTGACAGGCAGTGACTTAAGGGGAATGTGGGATTTCTTTTTTATTTTTTTCATTTTTTTTAGCAAAAAAAGAACTAGAATTTCTTACAATCATTATACTATTGCAGTGGTGTCCAGGAGCCAGTTCATGATGGCTTATGAGAGGACAGATTCCATATCTTACCAATTCTGTGTGAAGAAACATCACATTGGTAGCTTGAAATTAGCCACGGTAGGAGTATTTTCACCCCAGAAATTGGCAAATGCTACACATCAATGCTTCTTTCTTCTGGAGTGCCAATTGTTAAGTGTTTACCAGCACAAAGCTGCCTAAAAGTACAATGTTAGAAGCTGCAACGGATATTTTTCATGTTTTTTGCTGCCCAGCATTTCAACTTTTCTTGCTATTTGAGAAGCTCTTGATTTCAAAAATCCTGGGGAGGGACAGAGCCCCTCTTCCACTTCCAAAGTTGAAGCGATCCATGCCCTGGCTGTCAGGATTAGGACCGCCATGCCATTCCCTTCTGGATTTTGATTCTGAAGAAAATGAGATGAATCAAAAAGGACAGTAGAGGATTCCTTTCAGCAGGGGAGGTAGCACCACGTGGTGTTCAGTGGCAGTGGTACAAGGAGATACTCATTGCAGCAGCAGAGTCCGTGTCAGATATTTGAGTTTGGCTATGGTCATGACTTTCAAGTCTCCCTTGATTTTTTTCTCCTCTTCCAAGCCTATGTCTCTGACATTCCCTGTCATTTCTAAGTGATCCTATATCCCTTCAGTGTATTTTTTTTCCTTTATACGTACATGTAGTACATTAGTAAATAAAACAGATGAACATCCTCACATCCATGGGGGTTACATTCCGCTCAAACAACCCAGAGAAATTCTCTCTTGCTTGGATCTCAAACTCTGATTGCTAGCAAGGCATTCTCTACAAAGCTCAAAGATGCCCGGAGCTGTTACATCATAGTTGGTGCTTTAGGAAGCAGGCTCTGAAATGGAGTTTAGCTTGCAGAGGATTTATTAAGAAGTGTCCTTGGATCAACACCAATCAGAAGATAAAGAAGGAAGCAGGATTGGGCAAGGGAAAAGTTGAACTGTAAAGCAGGTCCAACAATAGCTTCAGCCAACCCAGGGGAGATATGGAGCTAGAATGGCTCTTTGGAGTTGTCCCAAAGCTGGGCCAAGATCTTTCATCATTGATATGGGCCAGCCCAGGAAAGGTGTGACCGTGCACAAAGTGGCTCTCTGCAGCAAAGGCAATCCCTGAAGGGGGATACAAGCTGAAGACTGTCTGCTGACAGTGCTCCCAGCAGCTGGGGAAACAAGCCTGTCCTTAAAGGGGGATCTGGGTGACACATCACAGTGTCCTTACACACTGTTCTAGTCAACATTCCAAACAGTTAAACAGTTAACAAACAAACAAGAAAAAGACATGAGATATAAGGATTAGAAAAGTAAAGAAACAAAATTCTCATTTGCAGTCAATAAAATTGTATACATAAAAAGCCAAGACATTCTAGAGTCACTACAACTTTATAAGATTACTTGATAAGTACCAACATGTAAAAATCAATATTCTTGTTTGACATCAGTAATAACCAAGTAAAAATCATAATGGAAAGATCCAATTTACAATAGCAATAAAAGCTCTAAATAGATATCAAGGAATAAATTTTAAAAGGATATTAAAATGATGTGAAGGATCATTATGAAGATGTTTAAGAACGTTACTGAAAGATATGAAAGAAGACTTACATAAATGGAAAGATACCCCATTTTCAAAAAAGGGAAGACTCAATAGCTTAAAGATGCCAATTAGTCTACCAACTCAATGCAGTTACAGAGTCCCAACATAATATTCTCACTAGACTTCATAAATTTGTACTGAAATCCACATGAAGGAAAAAAAAAAAAGCCGAATAATAGTCAATTCCAGTTCTAAAAAAATGAAAAATTTATCACAAATAGTAGACATGGAAACTGAATACAAATAATTTCACTGAAGAATCCACAAATTTAAAAGACTAACAATAGACTGGGAAAATATATTTTCTACATATAGACAGAAATTATTATACAGACATATTTTAAACATCACCTATAAATCAATAAGAAAAAGACAAACACACCAACAGAAAAATAGACAAGATGTGTGAACAGGCAATTTACAGAGGAAAAAACAGAATGAAAAAACATACATTAAAAGACATTGTTCTTCACCAGTAATTGGGGGTAAATCAGAATAAAAATATAAAACACAAGTTTACACCTGGATTGGGAAGAGTAAAAAAAAAAAGTCTGACAATACCACATGGTATCAAGTAAGCCAAAAACAAAAATCCTTCTTACTATGGAAAAGAAAATAGGTATAACTATTGGGGAGTAATTGTGTGACATCTAACAAAGTTCAAAATATATACAGCCTCTTACCCATATATTCTACTTCTCATTTACCCCAGAGCTGTAGCTCTCAGCTGAAGCTGCTCATTAGAATTACCTGTGAGGCTTTAAGAAACAGCTCTGGAAATTCTATTTTAATAGGTCTGGGCTAGAATCCTTGAGGACTGATGTCCTAAGAAACTGTCACGCATGTGTGCAAGAAGACAAGGACATGTTTGTAAGAGCAAGCAAACAAAATGCTTATAACAAGGAAATGTCTAAATAAATTGTGACGTGTGTGGATGTGTACTAAGTATGTGTATGTGTGTACACAGACACACACACATAAATCAGAGAAAAGAGAGCTGAAACATGTTACATGTTAATAGAAAAATGGAGAGATCCAAGAGAGATAGAAGTTATACAAGAGAAGGACTGACTGATGAAGCCAGGTTCCTAATGTGGGAGGACACAAGAACTGCTTTGGAGAACGCAGCCAAAGCACAGGTGGAAGATTTAGTCTCCAGAAGATTTAGTTCAGCAAGAGGAGAGCATTTCTTCTGCTTGACAAGGGTCAAAGAATCAAAAAAATAGGGAACTGCATTCATTCATTCAAATAGCCATTCATGGGGCACCTGGAGGTAAGTGTGCAGTAAAGGTTTGGGAAGTGAGAATGAAGAGATTCTGCCTGGGGTAGTCCATTTTCTCAGCAGGTCATCTGCTGAGGGGTGGGGAGAAGCAGTAAGACAGTTAGCAACAGTGTTTCTGGAACTCAAGTGTTTTTAATTAATTTTATTGTTTTTCAATTTACGTGTTGGTTAACCCAATAAAAGTGTTTTCATTTTTAAAATTAACCTTCTGTTTTTAATTTTTTTCAAGTCCAGAGCCAAGTTTGTTTTGTTTTGTTTTTTACTTGAACAGCTGGCATTTTGTAAACTATTGACAAGATAATCGTTTGCAAAGGAATCCATTTCTGTATGTCTCACAACATCAGACACACAGATGCATCTTTGAATAACACTACTGAACTAGACTTCATAGTTCCTTACACAATGACTTCACAATTACTCGTGGACAAAAACAAATTTATTTTTGGAATAGTACTGACATTTTCAGCTTTATTGGCATTTAGAAATGGAACCAAAGCAATTGAGTGTAAGTCAGAGGCAGAGTCAAGATGAGAAACTGCACTTCCTGACTCAAAACTGAGGCTATGCATCTATTCCCGAGGGCAGACACAAAGGTTTGAGCTCTCTGAATAGACCAGCCAGGAGCTTATGGATAGAATATATTAAACAAAAGGCCCAATAATATGACTGCAGCGTTTGAAGGCCCCCAAAATGAGCAGTTGAGCTCATTTTGGCATCAGCTACTTTATAAGAAAAGAAACTGTGAGCAAAGGGAGATCTAAAACTGTTCTTTCACTGGAGACCTATTATCAGTTGCACACACAGTTATTGAAGTTGCTCTTACATGCTACACCTGCAGCATTGTGTGAGATAATTATTTTATTCTTTGCGCATTAGAACAAACAGACCTCCCAGAGAGTAATGTGCGTTCTTATTTTTTTAATGGATTTATGGACTCAAAGTATTGAATACCAAATTTTCTGTGGGTTACTGAAAAGGCACAGAGGGATTCTACAACAAATTGGTTGTCAGAGTCCAGGCGCCTGTATCCAAGGAAATGGACTTAATTTAATCCAGGTGACTGGCTATTCAACAAAATCTTTTCTTAATTAGTGGTACCTTGACCTCTACTTGTGGAGTCTCTTTCATGATCTACATTTTTTGCATCTAACTGGTCTTATTTTCCCACACGACTCTCCACAGTCTTACTATGATAGAACATCTATTAAAGAAAGAAAAGTTCCTTTGATGTTAAATATATCCAAGTGGCCAAGAAGAGGTAGCTATTCTCTGTACTAGTTTTGTAAAGATAATTTTTACCCCAAAATAAAGATTGCGAAAGGCAGTTCTTAGATTCTCAAGAATTTCAGTAGCAACACAGTAGTGACAAATATTAAAACAGGAAAACGTTTTCCGTCTCAAATGTGGAAGGCAGAATTCTCAAAATGGCCCTAAGGACTTCTTACCACTGGTATATACACATTATCCCAGTTATACAGTCAAACAATAATCTAGGCACTACCGTGAAGGAATTTTTCAGATATAATTCAATCAGTTGACTGTAAATTAGAGAGATTAGCCTGGCAGGGCATGATCTTACTAGGTGAGCTCTTAAAATAAGCCAGAGAGATTTTTCTACTGGCCTTAACGAAGCAAACTATCATGTTGTGGAGAAGGACACGTGGCAGGGAACAGTGTGGGATGGGGGTTCTAGTTGCTAAATGCCTCAGTACTAAAACCATAAGGTCCTGAATTCTGCCAGTGAGTTTGGAAGAGGACCCTGAGCCTCTAATAATATCACAGCCCTGGCTGACACCTTCATTTCAGCCTGGGGAGCCCCTGAGCAGAGGACCTGGGTAAACCATATCCGGACTGCAGACCCACAGACACTGTGAAATAATAAATTTGTGTCATTCTAAGCCACGAAGTTTGCAAGATTTTGTTATGTAGCCCTAGAAAACTAATATGCAAAGTGAGTGCAAATCTACCTTCTTAGCTTGAAGGTAGAATATTAACTTTTTACATGGTCTTCCAGTTCCCACAGCATGTGGAGCCAGCCTCAGTATGAAACACTCTTTTCAGAGACAGTAACTTCCAGTGGTCATCCATATAGTCCTGTTAAATACCTGAATGAGAGAAATGATGGAGAAGATCGTCTAAGACAGAATTCTCAAGTTTTTTCCGACCTGAATGCACGTGATGGATGGGATTCATTCGCCTTCCTGATATTCTCCCATGACAGTATACAGTTCAATTTCCACCCATAGCCTGAAATTATACCCCTTCCTGTCTCTGATTAACAAATCAAATGATTGAAAGCATCATTATAATAGTGGTAATAATCTTGAATCCACTTTGATTTATTTTTAAAGTAATTTGTTTTCAATTTTTGGAACTTTTGTTGCCAATACGCTTGTGACAGACTTCACAACTAATCATTTCTTCATCAAAGCTGAAAGCTGCTTCTACCTCTTTTTCTTTTTTACATTCAATGAAGATTGAGAAGTTTTTGTGTAAAGGACTATAGTAAGTACTGCAAAAGTGACTTCCTATGTTTGTTATCCAAAAAGCCCTACTAATTGGATCAAGAAAACCTGTGATTACCAAGTCCTTTCCCACCTATAAACCCCTTACCACACCTTTCTTAACTTTCTAGGCATTTCTTGTTCTATCAAAATGCAAGTGGGCAGCCAGGAGCGGTGGCTCATGCCTATAATCCTAGCAGTTAGGGAGGCCAAGGCGGGCAGATCACTTGAGCTCAGGAGATTGAGACCATCCTGACCAACATGGTGAAACCCCCCTCTCTACTAAAAATACAAAAATTAGCGGGGCGTGGTGGCTCGCACCTGTAATCCCAGCTACTCGGGAGGCTGAGGCACGAAAATCGCTTGAACCCGGGAGGTGGAGGTGCAGTGAGCTGAGATTGCGCCATGCATTCCAGCCTGGGTAACAGAGCGAGACTCTGTCAAAAAAAAAAAAAAAGAAAGAAAAGAAAAGAAAGAAAACAAAACAAAACCAAAAACGCAAGTCAGCAACTTTAGGCTATAAGCTTCTTGAAGCTTCTCTTATTAGTCCCCAGAACATGCACAGTACTTGATAAATATGGTTTTGAATGAATAACTGACTGGCTAATGGAAAGTGTCCTCTCCCCAGGAAGGTCTGTTCAGAGATTTCTGAACACGGAAGAGAGCTAGTTATAACCTCTTCACCTTTTTCTTGTGAACTCAAGAGTTGTCAATGGAAGGAATAAGAATAGCAGAGTACTTTCAGAGCAGAGGGCTGCCAACCAGAGAATTGCTCTAAGTGTGGTGGTGTCTTGCCAGTCCCTAGATAACAAGAGGGAACTGGGTGCCTAGGAAAGGTCACTGGGAGGAGACATTAGGAAGTGGGGGAGTGTTCTTTCTCCATTCAGGTGCATAGATTTAAGGTCGGCTGAGAAGAAACACAGCCCAAAGGTTGGGTTCGAGGACAGGAAACCTGGCTGGAAGAAAATCAGACATGAAAATTGGCTGGAAGGAATATGTTTCAACGACTCATCCACCAGTTGTTTCCTCACTGAATCACTGGGTCATCCTTCAAGTAGGGGCGTTTGGAGCTGGGAGAAACCCTAAAGAAAGTTTTTTTTCGATGAGGATCATGGCTCCATAAGCCTCATTTTTTACAAATGCCACTGGAGCCAAACTCTAGGGGCAGGGTGGGTTTAAACCCAATCTCCCAAATCCCACATCCTGGGTTTCCGAAAATGGGGCGTGGCCCACATGTAGCAGAGGTGCAGAGAAATACAGCCCCCAGCTTGGCTGGGACAGGATGGGCGTGGTCATGGCCCATTGCAAGTGGCAGGTGAAGTGCCTGGGCGGGGTCTGGGCAAAGGGAAGTGAATGGCCCAGGTGAAGAAAAGCGAGGCAGAAATTAGGCAGGGGGCGTGGCCGATTTAGAGAAGTAATCAGAGTGAACAGGGCGTAGCTGTGGGGACAGGCGTGACATGGAAAGAGCATAGGGGCCAGTCAGGGAGGAGACCTTGAAGGGAGAGAAATGGAGGGTGCCTGAGGGGGATGTGCTAAAGCCAAGGCACATTTGCCCCCTCCCAGCGGGTAGGGGAGTGGTGGAGGCGGAGCACAGAGGTGTGGCCTATCAGAGAAGGCGTTGTTACGACAGCACAGAGAGTACGGCCCTAGGAGCAGGACGCTGCACACAGCTGAGCTCAGAGGCTCCAGTCTGGCCACTAGAATGCAATGGGAGGTAAGGAGTGACAAGGAGAACAAAAGCAGCTTTGTCCTGGTGGTGATGGTAGGGCCAAGGCAGAGCGCAGAGGTTTAGCCTGGAAAAGAGGGTCATGGTGGTGTGGGTAGTTGTGGCCCTGCCAGGAAAAGCGTGGCTCTGTGGAGCCAAAGGGCCTGGTTTCAGGGCGTTGCCATGAAGAAGCGCAGGGGCTTAGTGAAGTCATGGCCCAAGCCAGATTGCAGAGGGGTGGGTGGCTTTGAGGGATGGTGACCCAGACGGAGCACAGGGGCGTAGTCATAACGAACCAGATATGGCTTCCGCAGGAGGAACCACACGAAACACAGAAGGCCACTGACTTATGTGTCTACCACATTCCTTTGTCTCTCCAAAAAGTCCCTGCTTCTTCCACAGTCTCCCAGAAGCCCCTGTTCCCTCTCATAATTGCATGACTCTCCCACAGTTCTTAGTGACTGTGATGGAGTACAGCAGCAGGCCCGTCAATAACTGCAAATGTGGCTCCAGCAGGAGAGGCGTTGTGGGGCAGGAGGGGACGTGGTCACGAAGGAGCAAACATGGTGTGGCCTCGGAGAGAGGGGCAGGGCTCTGCCAGACCGTGAGGGCGCCGCCAGACCTGACAGGGGCGGACCCAATAGAAAAGCGGGTGGAAGAGCACAGGGTGAATTCTCTATCTCATCGTACTTTCTTTCCTACAATTCACTATCTCACAGTGTTCTGTTCTCACCCACAATTCTGTTTTCTCCCACAATCCTGTGCTCTCCCACAATCTCGTTCTCTTCCATAATCCAGTTTTCTCCCACCATCCTCAGTGCTCTCCCACAGCCTTCTCTCCCCTTCGACAACCCTCCCTGCTCTTGCAGTCCTCCATGTCCTCCCACAATTTCTGTGCCCTCTCACAATCCTCCATAATCCAGTGAACCTCTATGGTCTCCCACAGTTCTCTTTGCTCTTCCCAGAATTCTCTGCTTTCTCCAACAAGGCTCCATTCTTTCCCACAATTCCCTATCTCTCCCTGAATTCTTTGTTCTTCCCTTTAATTGTATGTCTTCCACAATTCTCTGTGGCACCTCACTAGGGGTTGTGACTCTAAATGGAAAGTGTGGCATTAGAATTGCCTGGGAGAGTGGCCCTAGCAGAAGAGGCAGGTCTGCAGCGTTGCGGGGTAGGGTGGAGGAGCATGATGATCTTGAAGGGGCGAAGGTGGCTTTACCAGTTCAGAGGAAGTGCTCAAAGCTGAAAGGAATCCATCTTCCCTCCCTTTCTCCCTCCTACCCTCTTTTCCTTCTTTTGAAAGCTTTTGAGGAATAAATCAATCCTTCCTTCTATCCACCCAGGTGTTCTAAAGTCTATTCTTTTTGTATTTGATCTTGAAAGGCTATACATTTGAGATCATAGGATCACTTCTATATTTAATGTAATTAGGCCCAGACTTTTCAGAGGGATTGAGGTTCTTCGAATCAGCTGTGTGGAGACTGCACATTTGTGGGAATACTGTTGTTGAAGACAGTTACTTTTTCTCTTAACAAATATCTATTGAGTACTCTATGCCAGGCACTGAGTTAAGTGCTAGGGACAAACTGATGAATAAAACACACTCTTATGCAAGAAAGTATGCTGTGATATATAGTAAGAGTTTTAATAGACGCCCATTAAGGGTGCCATGGGTGGCCTAAATCTGCCTGGGAAGTTCAGGCATGTTTGAACTGTCTTGAAGAAGCAGTATTAAGTGGGAAGACTTGAGAGGGCGCAGACAATGAGGAATGATAAAAGAAATTTGGAATGCAGAGCATGAAGGCACACTAATGTTGACTACTCAAGGATGGTTAAGTAGATCAGTGTGGCTGGAGAACAGAGAAAGCCGAGTGGTGAGTAGTGGGAAATGAGATTCCAAACATGGATAGAGGTATGTGATCTTCGAGATAATAGGGAGTCATTGAAAAATTTTATTCAGGAGCTAGGCACAATTATATGTATTTTAATTATACAAAGGTCATTTCTGAAGAAGTTTAGAAGATAGGTAGGAAGGGATAACACTGGACTGAGATAAACTGGTTATAGGGTGAGCCCAACAGTTTATGTAGGAAATGTTGAAATCCTGAGCTTCATACAGTGCAGTAGGGAATTGTATGAAGAGAAGAGACATTTCAGATATTCAGGGTATTCTTATTGTCCGCTATATAAAATTTTAGAGAATCGTTGTCGTGAGTTGGAAAGGGCATGGATTTTAGAATCAGAAATTTAAACAGTCCTCAAATCAAATTTTAGTTCCCCAAGTATTAGCTGAGTAGAGAAATATCTTGTCTTCAGTTTCCTTATCCACAAAATAGGAATAATAATGTCTAACTCACAGAGCTGTTAATAATGAGCAATGTGTATAAAGTGCTTACCACTATGTTATGGACTGAATATTTGTGTCTCTTAGAAATCATATGTTGGCTGGGCATGGTGGCTCACCCCTTTAATCCCAGCACTTTGGGAGGCTGAGGTGAGAGAATTACTTGAGGCTAGGAGTTTAAGAACAGCCTGGGCAACTTAGTGAGACCTCATCTCTACAAAATATTTCAAAAATTAGCTGGGTGTGGTGTGCACATCTATAGTCCCTACTACTTGGGAGGCTGAGGTGTGAGGATCACTTGAGCCCAGGTTGTCCAGGCTGCAGTGAGCCATGATGGCACCACTGCACTTCAGCCTGGGTGACAGAGTGAGACCACCCCATATGATGGTAGTAAGAGGTGTGGAGCCTTTGGAAGCTAATCTCGCTTTCCACCATGTGAGAATGTGAGAACTTGGTGCTCTACAACCAGGAAGAGGGCCCTCACCAGAAACTGACCATGCTGGCACCCCTTCTCAGACTTCCAGCCCCCAGAACTGTGAGAAATAAATTATTTAAGCACCAGCCTATAGTACATGGTTATAGCAGCCTACTAAGCTAACACAGCATAGTAACTAGAACTTTATGGTTGACTTATCTTTATGTAACTCATATAAAAATGGTTCACTTTTTTTTTTTTTAGGTTCCAGGAAGTTCAGAGTTGAATATAATACCAATCAACCAAAATCACATAGACCTTGGGACTGACATATATGCTTTCTCTATCTTTTACTATTTCTGTGATATTAACTTTACTGAGTGTTCAGTCCTTTGCTGTAAACCACTCCATATTCTTTTGGAGAAAAAGGTAAAGAAGAAATGGATGGGTAGATAGATGTCAATATTACCCCAAAGTTAGTGATTTGAAACAACAACCCTTATTTAGCTCACAATTCGGTGGGTCTGCAATTTGTGCTGGGCTGAGTTCAGCTATGACAGCTCATCTCTGTTGCAGTTAGTGGCGGCTGGGCTCAGTAATGCTTTTGTAGCCAGCTGGCAGCCAGCATCCTCACTCACAATTTGGTTCCCTGTTGGTTATTGGCAGGGGCTAGCAACTGAGCTAGTCTAGGCTGTTTCACATGGTGGTTGTTGCAGGGTTTCCAAGATTAACAGAAGAGGGCTATTTCCATTGTAAGCACTTTTCAAGTCCCTTCATTACGTTTGCTAATGTGCCACTGGCCAAAGCGGGTAACATGGCCAAGTCCAGGCTTAAGCAGTGAAAAAAATAAACTCCATCTCAGATGGGAGGAGCTGCAAGTCGTGTTACAAACGGATGAGAAGGAATTTGTGGCTTTTTTTTTTTTTTTTTTTTTCACAGTCGCCACCATCTGGGCTAGCTTAGGTTCTTTCACATGGAGTTTGCTAGACTAGGTTTCCCTGGCTATTATCCAATAACATTTCACCACTCATACTCCCACTATTTGAGGATCTCCAGCTTCCTGCAAAGTCCTCAGAGTCCATCTCTAAGAGTCTCCAAAGAGTACCTCATTGTTCTCAGTTGCCTCCTACTTAAAGATATTTTCTTTTTGCACCAGCCTCCTCTCTGCTCAGTGGGTGCCCTAGATCTGCCAGATGCTGCTCTCCTCATGAGTATTTGATTTTTTTGCTAACACTAGCTCCTTTACCACTGATGCAGTGGAGTCTTTGAGGCACTAAAGTTACATAGGGTGTTATAGCACTGCTGGGAGAAAACCATTCTTCCCTTTTCCCATTACTCTTGGCTACTAGTACTGCTCATGCCTCAGTGTCTCATAGTATTTTGAAAACACACTCTCTTTTTAGATTTTTCATATAGCCTACCACTCCCACCAATCACAAGTTCATTGGCTATAGATTGAAAGTTGTGAGGAATACTGACTCAAGATAAATCTAAGTTTATAAGAAACTCATCTTCAGGTTGCCCCATCCAATGATTAAGGCCTGTTGATATAGTTTGGAGGTTTATAGTTTGTCACAATGTGATCCCCAAAGTTGGAGATGGGACCTATTGGGAGGTGTTTGGGTCATGGGGGTGGATCCCTTATGAATGGTGTGGTGCCCTCCTCATGATAATGAGTGAGCTCTCACTCTACCAGTTCACACATGGTCTCGTTGTTTAAAAGAGCCTGCCACCTCCTCCCTCTCTCCCTTGTTCCCTCTCACCATGTGACACATCGGCTCCCCCTTTGCCTTCCATCATGATTGTAAGCTTCCTGAGGCCCTCAACACAAGCAGATGCTGGCACCATGCTTCTCATACAGCCTGCAGAAATGTGAGCCAAAAGAAACCTCTTCTCTTTATAAATTACCCAGCCTCAGATATTTCTTTACAGCAACATTAATGGACGAATACACTCATCCACCTGACTCATTCCTTTATTGTGAGCTTTTTCTCTCTATAAATTCCTTAAGATAACATCATCAGTTCACCAAGCATAGTCAGAAATGACTGAATCTTAGTGAAGGAAAGGAGTTTCCAGATGAACTCCCTACTTCATTTGTTTTACAAGTAGTATTGCTAGTATTAC
Source organism: Pan troglodytes (assembly GCF_028858775.2). Classification (NCBI taxonomy): domain Eukaryota; kingdom Metazoa; phylum Chordata; class Mammalia; order Primates; family Hominidae; genus Pan; species Pan troglodytes. Next base: position 79,339,013 of record NC_072412.2, on the reverse strand, counting down.
TATTATTACTACCTGTACCAACAGCTGCCACTTATCCATACAGCCCTGTAAGACAAGTGCTATTATGGTCCCTAATTTGTAGATGGGGAAACTGAGGCTTAGAAAGGTGAAGAAAATTGGTCTGTATCTCAAAGCAAGTACATAGCACAGCTGGGATTTGAACACAGGCATACTGACACCAAAGCTCATTCACCTAATGGCCTCATTATATTCCATCCCCTACGTGTAAATCATTTTACTAGGTATATATTTCAGAGTTTTTGCTTTAAAGGTTAGGTATTATGAATACAGTGCTGAAGAGCAGATATTTCTTTTTTTTGCTAACAGAGGAGAACTAAAACCAACTCTGAGTGAAGAAAGGAGTGTTTAAAAGGAGAAAATCATAGGCAGTCATTGTAAAAACTGGTACCTGCCTGGCTTTAAGGCTCTATCCTTTGTAATATAGTATAGTATAGTAATTTAAAACATGCTACTAGTATGTTTATGTTACTATAGTACTAGTACACTAGTAGTATAGTATAATAATTTAAGCGTGTGTAGCCGTAGATGTGATGGCCTTGCCAGAAAAGAAAGGGAAGGAAAAGGAACTATTCAGGACACTCCTCCAAATTTCAAGAGTGTCACGTGGTACGAAAGAAAAGAGCACGAGACATGAATTCAGATTTTCTTGGGTCCAAAAACTAATTTTTTCATTACATGCTGTACTGTTGAGTGAGTCATTGAAACTTCACTCTTCTCTACTGAAAGATGGTATGACCTTCCCCATTGAGTTGTGAATATTAAATAAGTTAATGCATGCAAAGCATTTTAGCTTAGTACGTGGACCAGAATATGTTCCACTCGAGAAACTACAGCTATTATTATAAACGTTAAACCTTTTGAAACAAGGTGGAAAAAATAAGCAATTATTCTAATACCAAATGCAACTACAAAGTTTCCAGCCAATGAACACTGCTTTCTTTCTTTTTTATTTTTATTTTTAGACAGAGTCTCTCTTCATCCCAGGCTGGAATGCCACGGTGCAATCTTGGCTTACCGCAACCTCCGCCTCCCGGGTTCAAGCAATTCTCCTGCCTCAGCCTCCCAAGTAGCTGGGATTATAGGCATGCACCACCACGCCTGGCTAATTTTGTATTTTTAGTAGATGGGTTCTCTCCATGTTGGTCAGGATGCTCACAAACTCCCAACCTCAGGTGATCTGCCCTCCTCAGCCTCCCAAAGTGCTGAGATTACAGGCGTGAGCCACCGCGCCTGGCTAAACACTGCTTTCTTTCAACATCACTACTCTCATGGTCACTGTGTTCCTAGGCTGCTTCCTATTTCCTCTTCCATATTTTTTTTCCAATCCTCACATCATCAGGCTAGTTTTTAGTTGCCCTGAGATCAGGACACTTACTCTTTTTCTTTCCTTCCTTTTCTTCAAGTACTATCCCGTAAGTCCTTCTTCTGGTGGTAACATTTGTCCTGGTTTTTGAAGAATTTCAGTAGGTAGAGAATGTGAAAAATCTGAACATCGGTGATATTTGCAGACTGGTGAGCTGCTTGATGTGTCTATCACAAAATAATGCTGGTGGGAATTTTTTGTAAAGGCAATGAAGGGTAAAGTGAAAAAGGACTAAGAATTCTACAGTATGAAATGCAGATTTTACCACAGGCAGTGGAGGCTTTTGAAGGTCTCTGAAGAGGCAAATGCATGACATGTGTATAATAGGAAGGTAACTTTGGCATAGTGTAAAGATTAGATAACAATGAATATTGAATTTGAGTAACCAGAGACTGGTAAACTGAGATGACCTGAGCCAAGGCAGAACAGTGGGAATGGAGAAGACGGGTTGGAGCTAGGAGGCATTTGCTAGCATGAATACACGTTTATCAAATATTTATAAAATGTCAACTCCATAGCAATGAATGTTCTAGGTGCTAGAGATACAAAGTAGACATGATTCTGTGCTCAGCATCGACGTTAGGTGGTAATGAGTGCTCTGGAGAGTAATACATTTAGGAGCACCAGGTAGGAGCCTCTCTCTTAGGAGGACATTTAGAGTGTGTATTTCTAATGTGGTGACACAAACAAGAAATGGTGAGTGAGCAGCCTCGGGGACATAGCAAGGAGACATTTCTGGGAAGAGGAGCTGGCAGGTGCCAAGCCATAAGCTTCAGAGTAATTCACTGGACCAGCAAAATGGTTAGACTCTAGAACAGGGAGGAGGAGGGTGAAAGACATAGGAGACAAGCTGTGAGAAGACTCCTCATAGCTTGAGAAGAGGAGCTATGAGAAGCTCATATGAGAAGAGGAGACAAGCCCTCTAAGAACCAGGGCTGGTTCTTAGAGGGCTTTGCAAGTCATTTACAGGACTTTTTTTTTTTTTTTTTTTGGCTTTTAATCTTAGTATGATGGAAGCTTTTTTGCATGTGCCGTGATTCATTTATCATAACTAGCTTGGCCATCCTTACATACGTAACTTGAACCTTGAAACTTTCCCAACCTCAATTTTTTCATGTTTAAAATAGTTATAAAATGATAAACTCTCTAAGTCTGATATAAGCATTAAGTGACTGTTGAAAAGCACTTGGGTGTTGACTGGCTGTGGTGATTGAACAGGTCAGACAGCAATGGTTTTTATGTTTCCAGCCTACACAACTAGGTAATCGTGGTATTTTCTGGGAGGAAACACAGGAAAAGAGCCATAAGGGTGAGCAAGAAAATAGTGAGATGATTATGGATTCTATCACGCTGTGTGACCTCCAGGTGGAAGTCTCTGGTCATGGCTGGTTCTGTGGGTATGGATTCAGGAGAGGGGTTTTGCCTGGAGAGATGGGTTTCAGAGAGCAAAGGCAGAGAAGTAGCATAGTTAGTATCTTTTTTCACATCTTGCTCTTATGCATGAAAAAATCTTTTCTCCACTATCGCTACACAATTGTCATTATTTCCTCAAAGCTGAAAGAGAGGCTCATTAAACTATAAAACAATCCTATATACATCATTCCAAATCCTCGTTCTTCTATTGTAAGCACAAAAACCTGCTTCTGTTTGCCTCTCACTCTATAGGGCCATAAAACATGTCCTGGTGGACATCTGGTGGCAGAAAAGGCTTGATGGACTTGCCCTACTTTCTTTTCTTTTCTTTCTTTTTTTATAGATAAGGTCTCACTCTGTTACCCAGTCTGGATTGCAGTGGTATGATCATAGCTCACTGCAGCCTCAAATTCCTGGGCTCAAGCAATCCTCCTGAGTAGTTAGGACTACAGGAGTGCACCACCATGCCTGGCTAATTTTTGTAGAGATGGGGTCTTGCTATGTTGCCTAGGGTGGTCTCGAACTTCTGGACTCAAGCATTCCCTCTCCTTCAGCCTCCTAAAGTGCTGGCATTACAAGTGTGATTATGTGTAATAGGGCCCAGACACATGCCCTATTTTCTATAGTAACTTCCAAGTCCCCCCCATTAGGCTTCCATTGGTTTATTTCTATTTTCTCGATTCTCTTTGTGCCTTCCTCCCCTTTAAAGTGGACTCCCAGGAACTATACACTTCCTCCATTATTCCAGTTGCAATATTATTGTCCCTCATTTTGATGAACTTGCTTAGATTTAATTGATTCTTAATCTTGTAAGTCGCAGCCATTCAAATACACATCCATGTGTATTTAAACATTATTGCGTAGTGACATCACCTGCCCAAGAAACAAAGAGGGGGATGTCCATGAAAGGGTCCCTTTCTGTACCTTTCCCAGGCATTATTCTCAGAATGGCTTGGAGGAGGATCCAGGAAGCCCAGAGTCGGGAGCTGAGTGGGCAACTGTGTCCACTCCTACATTTCCCACTCTGAGAGGGGGGATGCCACACCCTCTGAGAGTATCGAATATTCCCCACACTACTGTAGCTTTAGGCCCTCTACATGGAAAACCTCAGTTTGCCTAACAAAAGCATTTCCTGGCTTGAACCATGATAAGTATCCACACTACCTTTCTTATTTAGGTGGGCCCCGTGATTTCCCCTAAACCTCCATCCCTTGAAGTCACGTGTCACATCCAGTCCCCAGGAATCCCAAATAGATTGTACAGCCAATATCTATCTGTTCCTAATACTTCCTTCTGTCTTTTTGTAACCCCTCACCCCGCCAACCCCAACAACACTCCTCAAGTCAGAAGACTGGGCATATTCATCTTTTTCCCATTTGCCATCAAACAGAGCAGCTGAGGGTGTGGGAGGCAGTCAGGCAGCCAGCAGGAGAAATTCAGCCGTGGTGTCAGACTGGCCAGGAGCCTGCTCCTCTACTGAAATTTCTGCTACCAAATAATTTACTTTCTCTTGTCAAAGGGTCTTTGTGCCAAGTTGAGTACTGTGAACCACTTTTCTCCATCCACAGCCTATGTTAACCACCCCTTTTTTGTTGGGCTACTTCTCCTTGTCCCTAGGTATTCTAACTTCAGGGAAGCTTCTGCTGGTAAGTTCAAGATCCATTTCTTCCCAAGGCTGGGATGGATACTACTGACAGTGTGCATACACACACACACACACACACACACACAAATACATATATATATATATATATACCCAATATTATATTGTCATTATCTGTGGACCTGTCTGCCTTCCCAGTGAGATTGTTACCCCTCTGAGGGCACCTCAGTTTCCTCAGCACTGGCCCCACTGTTGAGCCTGAGTAGACGATGTATAAACACTTATTAAATGAATATGTACATTTCTTCTTTATTCTTTCATCATCATGCTAAAATTAAAACTTTACCCATATGTGGACTTTATTTATTCTTACTTCCACCTTCTTTTGATGCTGATATGGTTTGGATCTGTGTCCTCACCCAAATCTCATGTTCAATTGCAATCCTGCATGTTGGAGTTGGGTCTTAGTGGGAGGTGATTGAATCATAGGGGGTGGATCCTTCATGAGTGGTTTAGCACCATCCCCTTGGTGCTGTTCTCATGATGGTGAGTGAATTCTCATGATATCTGGTTTGTTTAAAAGTGTGTAGCACTTGTCCCCTCCCTCTCTTCTTCCTGCTGTGGCCATGTGAAGTGGTAACTCCCACTTCGCCCTCCACCATGATTGTAAGTTTCCTGAGGCTTCCCCAGAAGCCAAGCAGATGCCAGCATTTGTGCTTCCTGTACAGCCTACAGAACCATAGGCCAATTAAACCTCTTTATAAATTACCCAGTCTCAGGTATTTCTTTATAGTAGTGCAATAACAGACTAATACCAATGCTGTTTTCCTTTTTTTCCTCTTAAAATCATTTCATAAAGGAATTAATTCTCCATTATACGAAATTTCTTGTTCAGTGCCATAATAATTTTCTTCTTTTTTTTTCTGAAATAGGGTCTCACTCTATTGCCCAGTCTGGAGTGCTTTGGTGAGATCACAGCTCATTGCAGCCTCCCAGGCTCAAGTGGTTCTCCTGCCTCAGCCTTGTCCTCCCAAGTACCTAGATTACAAATGTGTGCCGCTATGTCCGGCTTTTTTTTTATTTTATTTTTGGAGAGATGGTATCCCTCTATGTTGCTCAGGCTGGTCTTGAACTCCTGGGCTCAAGCAGTCCTTCTGCCTCAGCCTCCCAAAGTGCTGGGATTACAGGCTAATTTTATTTTTTTTAAGCCAGCATCTATTTCTTTTTCTCTTTTTTCTTGTACACTTTGAAATATTTTAATTGTGCCTTTATTTTTACTTGATATCTTACAACACTGAAACCACTGTCCTCAGGCAGTGTAGCAAGATGTCTCAAAAATCATTAAGCGTTTTTCAAACTACACATCTTCATCAGAAAATTGCCAAGTCTGTACGGGATTCCTCCCTCCTCCCACTACCCAATTTTATTTTAGAATTAGCCACTATTCAGATGAAAGCTTTTGGGAATAGGTATATTAGAACTTTAAAAGTAAAAAGTTGGGAAGTATTTGGTATTATAGAAATGTCTTTCAACTAAGCTTTAATTTTCTTTGTGATTAGAAAGCCACAATCTCACATTTGCCAGAGATCTTTCTTGGTTTTAATTCTAATGTAAGTTCCTTTTTACCAGGAATAGTGGGAAATCAGTTGTATTCCTTTTTTTTTTTTTCCAGAATTCAGAGGAGAAGGGTTTGGGTCCTCTGACATGATTCCTTCATTTACTCACTCAAGAAATATTCATTAAGCACTTATAATGTGACAGGCACCACTTTAGGTCCTGATCTACAGCAATAAACACAAAATTTGTGCTTTCACAGAAACAAATATATATATATATATACACACACACACATATATATTTACATGTGTAAATATATATGTACATGCTATTAGATGGTAATAAATGCTATGAAGAAAAATAACTCACTATATACACAATGGAGTACTATTCAGCCATAAAAAAGAATGAGATCCTGCCATCTGCAACAACATGGATGGAGCTGGAGGTTATTATGTTAAGTGAAATAAGCCAGGCACAGAAAGACAAACGTTGCATATTCTTACTTATTTGAGGAATCTAAGAATCAAAACAATTGAACTCATGGAGATACAGAGTAGAAGGATGATTATCAGAGGCTGGGAGAAATAGTAGGAGTGTGGGGGATGTGGCGATGGTTAGTGGGTACTAAAAGTAGTTAGAAAGAATAAGACCTAGTGTTTGCTAGCACAACAGGGTGACTGCAGTCAAAAATAATTGTACATTTTAAAACAACTAAAATAGTATAACTGGATTATATGTAACGAAGGATAAACGCTTGAGAGGATGGATACCCTGTTTACCCTAATGTGATGATTATGCATTGCATGCATGTATCAAAATATCTCATGTAACCCATAAATATATATACCTACCATGTGCCCACAAAATTAAATATGTATGTGTGAATGAAAAGAAAAATAGCTCAGAGTGTATGGAGACAGGGGAATTCAGGTGGGGGCTACTATTTCAGATAGGTCAGTTTACAGAAGCCTCTCTGATATGGTGACATTTGAGCCATACGAATAGCTTAGTACATAGGAATAAGTGTAGATATCCAGCTAGACAAGAGAAGGAAGGGGAAGACTGAGTCCTGGGGCTTTCTAGATAGAATAGAAGAGGAAGTTTTCATGACTGAGAACCTTTTCAGACTGAGAAGATGAGATTAGGGAAGTATGAGGAGAACCAGAACATGTGGAGAACTAGAAACCCGGTGAAGAAAGTACCTCAAAGAAGAAAGGGGCCAGGCGTGGTGTCTCACGCCTATAATCCCAGCACTTTGAGAGGCCGAGGAGGGCAGATCACCTGAGGTCAGGAGTTCGAGACCAGCTTGGCCAACATAGTGAAACTCCATCTCTACCAAAAATACAAAAAATTAGCCAGGTATGGTGGTGCACACCTGTACTCCCAACTATTCAGGAGGCTGAGGTGGGAGAATTGCTTGAACCCAGGAGGCGGAAGTTGCAGTGAGCTGAGACCACACCACTGCACTCCAGCCTGGGCGACAGAGCAAGACTCCATCTAAAAAAAAAAAAAAAAAAAAAAAAAAAGAAGAAGAAGAGGAAAGGAATGCCAAGCTGTAATCAATGATGTTGGCAATTTGAGTAAAATGAGGACTGAGTATTGATCGTCTATTGAAGGTTATATTCCCTTAGATATCAGTTGTCCCCTCTGGTTCTCTTATCATTGGCCTACACAGGCCCCTTTCTGCAGGGTCCTCTCTTCTACTGGCCCTGAGAGGCACACGTGTGCTGTTCCTGGAACCAAGCAACTTCTTCCAAGACATGGTGGGGTGTGGGATACAGTGAAGCTAAGAACCTAACTGCCCAGACACAGGAGGAAGCCATTTCTAGAGTTCGGAGACATCTTCTGGAGAAAACCTATAAAATGGAGCTCAGTTCTCTTTTCTAGGTTTTCCAAAATCCTTCTGAAGTCTCTGTCATTCCTCGTGTGCCTCATAAGTGGAATGGGATAGAACTTAGGGTCCTTTTCAGGGACCAGCCAGCATCTACATTTTTCTCCTTTCCTTTCCATTTGTACTCCTTCCCTCCAACTCAGTATTTAGTGGAAGAGTAATGGGGTGGAGTGAGCTGGAGACTTGTTATATATTTTTTCTTGTACATTGTATATATCCTGAATCCCATCAGTTTCCCTCAGGGCATAGATTTTTACTCAGAACCAGAGCTTTCTTAGCTAACAACTTTTCCTGATACAGGAGTCAGGCATAGTAGTTTTTTGAATACAGAGAATGGTTAGAGGATAATAGAAAATACCAGAGGTAAGTTTTATGTTTGTCCCAATTACTTTACCTTTTGTTTTTCCATAGGTGTTCTTCATTGATCTTACTCGAAGTTGAGAACATGTATTTTGACTCTGAGAAATGTAAGTCATCTCTGCCTTCTTCCTTCCTATATTCTGCCTCCATGAGGAGAAATTTTGGTTTGGATCTGCCTAATCACAAGGCATTGAGTAGAATATATCTTCTAAGGGACAAGCATTGCCAAACACATCCAGACATCCTTGTCTCTATTCCTTCCAGGTGAGGGCCAGGCCTGCTCACTTGTGTGAGGGTGCAGGCTCTTATGATCTGGCTTTCATTCTGGCTTCCTCTCTGTTGGGGTCTTCTCTTCCTCCCATTTGGAAGTCAAGTCAAGACTTCTGCTCCTGCCCAGCCCGGACCAGCTTGGTCTTGGACACTGGAAGCAAACCTGTGCTTTTTAATTCTGCTTCCTGTTAGTTGTTACTGTTTATTTTCTTTGATTTCATTGTTCCCTGATTCTGACAGAAGGACGTGATTCTAGCCTTTCCTTCTATTATTGGGGTAAAGCTGAGTCTTTGCTGAGTTTAGGGGTAGCGGGCAAAGTGAAGAACAACAAAATACCTTTGATGGCTTGCTCTGAACCAAAGTTTTTTTTTTTTTTTCTGAGACAGGGTCTCGCTCTGTCACCCAGGTTGAAGTGCAGTGGCGCAATCTTGGCTCACTGCAACCTCTCCCTCCTGGGTTCAAGCGATTCTCATACCTCAGCCTCCTGAGTAGCTAAGACTACAGGTGCATGCCATCATGCCTGGCTAATGTTTGTATTTTTAGTAGAGACGGAGTTTCGCCATGTTGGCCAGGCTGGTCTCAAACTCCTGACCTCAAGTGATCTGCCCACCCCGGCCTCCCAAAGTGCTGAGATTACAGGTGTGAGCTATTATGCCTCGCCAAACCAAAGCTTTTTATTTATTTAATTTTAAACTCTTTTTATTGACATATAATTCACGTAACAAAATTTACCATTTAAAAGTATACAATGTTGTGGTTTTTAGTATATTCACTGTATTGTGCAATCATTGTCACTATGTAATTCTAGAACATTTCCATCGCTCCAAAAAGAAGCCCCTTACCCACAAGCAGTCACCTCTCAATTCTCCCTATCCCCAGGTCCTGGCAACAACTAATCTACTTTATGCCTCTATGGATTTGCCTATTCTGGACATTTCATATAAATGGAATCCTATAATATATGGCCTTTTATGTCTGGCTTCTTTCACTTAGCATAATGTTTATGCCTTCCTAGTTTAAGGAAAAGGAATCTTCTGCATTGTCCTGTCCAGTTCATTAGAGGTCAGCATTAGAGTTCAGAGCCCAAGACTCAGCATATCAACATGCAGTACTGTACCTTTCCTTTACTCATTGGCCATTGCAAACTTGGTCTAATACGAACACTTCTAGTGGCCAGCTTCAGGCACGGTCATGCTTCCTGGCAGTGGGTCAACCCACTCCACAGTCAGGAACAGTGAGAGGACCATTTGGTAAGCTGTGGTTTCCATGTGGGTCTAAATACCAGTGACAGTCTTGAATCAAATTCAAACAACTCTGCTAGTAGTAGCGCTGAGAGGACCCAGCAGCTGACATTGTCAGAAGCACGAAAGGGAGAAAATGGGAGATGCCGTATCCTAGTTGAGAAGACTTGTTAATCCCTATGAGACACCCTTGTAGGCTCCTTAAAATTATTGGAGGTGGCTTTGAGGGAGCTTGTCTTAGTCCGTTTGTGTTGCTATAAAGAATACCTGTGGCTGGGCAATTTATTTAAAAAGAAGTTTGTTTGGCTCACAGTTCCACAGGCTGTATAAGAAGCATGGTGCCGGCATCTGCTTGGCTTCTTGTGAGGCCCTCAGGCTGCTTCCATTCATGGGAGAAGGCAAAGGGAAACTGGTGTGTACAGAGGTCACATGATGAGAGAGGAAGAGAGAGAGGAGGAAGTTGCCAGACCCTTTTAAACAACCAGCTCATGAGAACCAATAAAGTGAGAACTCATTGCCATGAGAACGTCACCAAGACATTCATGAGGGATCCACCCTCATGACCCAAACACCTCCCACCAGGCCCCACCTCCAATATTGGGGATCAAATTTCTTTTTTTTTTTTTTTTTTTATTATACTTTAAGTTTTAGGGTACATGTGCACATTGTGCAGGTTAGTTACATATGTATACATGTGCCATGCTGGTGCACTGCACCCACTAACTCGTCATCTAGCATTAGGTATATCTCCCAATGCTATCCCTCCCCACTCCCCCCACCCCACAACAGTCCCCAGAGTGTGATATTCCCCTTCCTGTGTCCATGTGATCTCATTGTTCAATTCCCACCTATGAGTGAGAACATGCGGTGTTTGGTTTTTTGTTCTTGCCATAGTTTACTGAGAATGATGTTTTCCAATTTCATCCATGTCCCTACAAAGGACATGAACTCATCATTTTTTATGGCTGCATAGTATTCCATGGTGTATATGTGCCACATTTTCTTAATCCAGTCTATCATTGTTGGACATTTGGGTTGGTTCCAAGTCTTTGCTATTGTGAATAATGCCGCAATAAACATACGTGTGCATGTGTCTTTATAGCAGCATGATTTATAGTCCTTTGGGTATATACCCAGTAATGGGATGGCTGGGTCAAATGGTATTTCCAGTTCTAGATCCCTGAGGAATTGCCACACTGACTTCCACAATGGTTGAACTAGTTTACAGTCCCACCAACAGTGTCAAAGTGTTCCTATTTCTCCACATCCTCTCCAGCACCTGTTGTTTCCTGACTTTTTAATGATTGCCATTCTAACTGGTGTGAGATGGTATCTCATTGTGGTTTTGATTTGCATTTCTCTGATGGCCAGTGATGATGAGCATTTTTTTCATGTGTTTTTTGGCTGCATGAATGTCTTCTTTTGAGAAGTGTCTGTTCATGTCCTTCGCCCACTTTTTGATGGGGTTGTTTGTTTTTTTCTTGTAAATTTGTTCGAGTTCATTGTAGATTCTGGATAGTAGCCCTTTGTCAGATGAGTAGGTTGTGAAAATTTTCTCCCATTTTGTAGGTTGCCTGTTCACTCTGATGGTAGTTTCTTTTGCTGTGCAGAAGCTGTTTAGTTTAATTAGATCCTATTTGTCAATTTTGGCTTTTGTTGCCATTGCTTTTGGTGTTTTAGACATGAAGTCCTTGCCCATGCCTATGTCGTGAATGGTAATGCCTAGGTTTTCTTCTAGGGTTTTTATGGTTTTAGGTCTAACGTTTAAGTCTTTAACCCATCTTGAATTAATTTTTGTATAAGGTGTAAGGAAGGGATCCAGTTTCAGCTTTCTACATATGGCTAGCCAGTTTTCCCAGCACCATTTATTAAATAGGGAATCCTTTCCCCATTGCTTGTTTTTCTCAGGTTTGTCAAAGATCAGATAGTTGTAGATATGTGGCGTTATTTCTGAGGGCTCTATTCTGTTCCATTGGTCTATATCTCTGTTTTGGTACCAGTACCATGCTGTTTTGGTTACTGTAGCCTTGTAGTATAGTTTGAAATCAGGTAGTGTGATGCCTCCAGCTTTGTTCTTTTGGCTTAGGATTGACTTGGCGATGCGAGCTCTTTTTTGGTTCCATATGAACTTTAAAGTAGTTTTTTCCAATTCTGTGAAGAAAGGCATTGGTAGCTTGATGGGGATGGCATTGAATCTGTAAATTACCTTGGGCAGTATGGCCATTTTCACGATATTGATTCTTCCTACCCATGAGCATGGAATGTTCTTCCATTTGTTTATATCCTCTTTTATTTCCTTGAGCAGTGGTTTGTAGTTCTCCTTGAAGAGGTCCTTCACATCCGTTGTAAGGTGGATTCCTAGGTATTTTATTCTCTTTGAAGCCATTGTGAATGGGAGTTCACTCATGATTTGGTTCTCTGTTTGTCTGTTGCTGGTGTATAAGAATGCTTGTGATTTTTGCACATTGATTTTGTATCCTGAGACTTTGCTGAAGTTGCTTATCAGCTTAAGGAGATTTTGGGCTGAGACAATGGGGTTTTCTAGATATACAATCATGTCGTCTGCAAACAGGGACAATTTGACTTCCTCTTTTCCTAATTGAATACCCTTTATTTCCTTCTCCTGCCTGCTTGCCCTGGCCAGAATTTCCAACACTATGTTGAATAGGAGTGGTGAGAGAGGGCATCCCTGTCTTGTGCCAGTTTTCAAAGGGAATGCTTCCAGTTTTTGCCCATTCGGTATGATATTGGCTGTGGGTTTGTCATAGGTAGCTCTTATTATTTTGAGATACGTCCCATCAATACCTAATTTATTGAGAGTTTTTAGCATGAAGGGCTGTTGAATTTTGTCAAAGGCTTTTTCTGCATCTATTGAGATAATCATGTGGTTTTTGTCTTTGGCTCTGTTTATATGCTGGATTACATTTATTGATTTGTGTATATTGAAGCAGCCTTGCATCCCAAGGATGAAGCCCACTTGATCATGGTGGATAAGCTTTTTGATGTGCTGCTGGATTCGGTTTGCCAGTATTTTATTGAGGATTTTTGCATCAATGTTCATCAAGGATATTGGTCTAAAATTCTCTTTTTTTGTTGTGTCTCTGCCTGGCTTTGGTATCAGAATGATGCTGGCCTCATAAAATGAGTTAGGGTGGATTCCCTCTTTTTCTATTGATTGGAATAGTTTCAGAAGGAATGGTACCAGTTCCTCCTTGTACCTATGGTAGAATTCAGCTGTGAATCCATCTGGTCCTGGACTCTTTTTGGTTGGTAAGCTATTGATTATTGCCACGATTTCAGATCCTGTTATTGGTCTATTCAGATATTCAACTGCTTCCTTGTTTAGTCTTGGGAGAGTGTATGTGTCCAGGAATTTATCCATTTCTTCTAGATTTTCTAGTTTATTTGCGTAGAGGTGTTTGTAGTATTCTCTGATGGTAGTTTGTATTTCTGTGGGATCGGTGGTGATATCCCCTTTATCATTTTTTATTGCGTCTATTAGATTCTTCTCTCTTTTTTTCTTTATTAGTCCTGCTAGTGGTCTATCAATTTTGTTGATCCTTTCAAAAAACCAGCTCCTGGATTCATTAATTTTTTGAAGGGTTTTTTGTGTCTCTATTTCCTTCAGTTCTGCTCTGATTTTAGTTATTTCTTGCCTTCTGCTAGCTTTTGAATGTGTTTGCTCTTGCTTTTCTAGTTCTTTTAATTGTGATGTTAGGGTGTCAATTTTGGATCTTTCCTGCTTTCTCTTGTGGGCATTTAGTGCTATAAATTTCCCTCTACACACTGCTTTGAATGTGTCCCAGAGATTCAGGTATGTTGTGTCTTTGTTCTCGTTGGTTTCAAAGAACATCTTTATTTATGCCTTGATTTCGTTATGTACCCAGTAGTCATTCAGGAGCAGGTTGTTCAGTTTCCATGTAGTTGAGCGGTTTTGAGTGAGATTCTTAATTCTGAGTTCTAGTTTGATTGCACTGTGGTCTGAGAGATAGTTTGTTATAATTTCTGTTCTTTTACATTTGCTGAGGAGAGCTTTACTTCCCAGTATGTGGTCAATTTTGGAATAGGTGTGGTGTGGTGCTGAAAAAAATGTATATTCTGTTGATTTGGGGTGGAGAGCTCTGTAGATGTCTATTAGGTCCGCTTGGTGCAGAGCTGAGTTCAATTCCTGGGTATCCTTGTTGACTTTCTGTCTCGATGATCTGTCTAATGTTGACAGTGGGGTGTTAAAGTCTTCCATTATTAATGTGTGGGAGTCTAAGTCTCTTTGTAGGTCACTCAGGACTTGCTTTATGAATCTTGGTGCTCCTGTATTGGGTGCATATATATTTAGGATAGTTAGCTCTTCTTGTTGCATCGATCCCTTTACCATTATGTAATGGCCTTCTTTGTCTCTTTTGATCTTTGTTGGTTTAAAGTCTGTTTTATCAGAGACTAGGATTGCAACCCCTGCCTTTTTTTGTTTTCCATTTGCTTGGTAGATCTTCCTCCATCCTTTTATTTTGAGCCTATGTGTGTCTCTGCACATGAGATGGGTTTCCTGAATACAGCACACTGATGGGTCTTGACTCTTTATCCAATTTGCCAGTCTGTGTCTTTTAATTGGAGCATTTAGTCCATTTACATTTAAAGTTAATATTGTTATGTGTGAATTTGATCCTGTCATTATGATGTTAGCTGGTGATTTTGCTCGTTAGTTGATGCAGTTTCTTCCTAGTCTTGATGGTCTTTACATTTTGGCATGATTTTGCAGCAGCTGGTACTGGTTGTTCCTTTCCATGTTTAGCGCTTCCTTCAGGAGCTCTTTTAGGGCAGGCCTGGTGGTGACAAAATCTCTCAGCATTTGCTTGTCTGTAAAGTATTTTATTTCTCCTTCGCTTGTGAAGCTTAGTTTGGCTGGATATGAAATTGTGGGCTGAAAATTCTTTTCTTTAAGAGTGTTGAATATTGGCCCCCACTCTCTTCTGGCTTGTAGGGTTTCTGCCGAGAGATCCACTGTTAGTCTGATGGGCTTCCCTTTGAGGGTAACCCGACCTTTCTCTCTGGCTGCCCTTAACATTTTTTCCTTCATTTCAACTTTGGTGAATCTGACAATTATGTGTCTTGGAGTTGCTCTTCTCGAGGAGTATCTTTGTGGCGTTCTCTGTATTTCCTGAATCTGAACGTTGGTCTGCCTTGCTAGATTGTGGAAGTTCTCCTGGATAATATCCTGCAGATTGTTTTCCAACTTGGTTCCATTCTCCCCATCACTTTCAGGTACACCAATCAGACGTAGATTTGGTCTTTTCACATAGTCTCATATTTCTTGGAGGCTTTGCTCATTTCTTTGTATTCTTTTTTCTCTAAACTTCCCTTCTCGCTTCATTTCATTCATTTCATCTTCCATCGCTGATACCCTTTCTTCCAGTTGATCGCATCAGCTCCTGAGGCTTCTGCATTCTTCACGTAGTTCTCGAGCCTTGGTTTTCAGCTCCATCAGCTCCTTTAAGCACTTCTCTGTATTGGTTATTCTAGTTATACATTCTTCTACATTTTTTTCAAAGTTTTCAACTTCTTTGCCTTTGGTTTGAATGTCCTCCCGTAGCTCAGAGTAATTTGATCGTCTGAAGCCTTCTTCTCTTAGCTCGTCAAAGTCATTCTCCATCCAGCTTTGTTCCGTTGCTGGTGAGGAACTGCGTTCCTTTGGAGGAGGAGAGGCGCTCTGCTTTTTAGAGTTTCCAGTTTTTCTGTTCTGTTTTTTCCCCATCTTTGTGGTTTTATCTACTTTTGGTCTTTGATGATGGTGATGTACAGATGGGTTTTTGGTGTGGATGTCCTTTCTGTTTGTTAGTTTTCCTTCTAACAGGACCCTCAGCTGCAGGTCTGTTGGAATACCCTGCCGTGTGAGGTGTCAGTGTGCCCCTGCTGGGGGGTGCCTCCCAGTTAGGCTGCTCAGGGGTCAGGGGTCAGGGACCCACTTGAGGAGGCAGTCTGCCCGTTCTCAGATCTCCAGCTGCGTGCTGGGAGAACCACTGCTCTCTTCAAAGCTGTCAGACAGGGACATTGAAGTCTGCAGAGGTTACTGCTGTCTTTTTGTTTGTCTGTGCCCTGCCCCCAGAGGTGGAGCCTACAGAGGCAGCCAGGCCTCCTTGAGCTGTGGTGGGCTCCGCCCAGTTGGAGCTTCCCGGCTGCTTTGTTTACCTAATCAAGCCTGGGCAATGGCGGGCGCCCCTCCCCCAGCCTCGCTGCCGCCTTGCAGTTTGATCTCAGACTGCTGTGCTAGCAATCAGCGAGACTCCGTGGGCGTAGGACCCGCCCAGCCAGGTGTAGGATATAATCTCGTGGTGCGCCGTTTTTTAAGCCCGTCGGAAAAGCGCAGTATTCAGCTGGGAGTGACCCGATTTTCCAGGTGCCGTCCGTCACCCCTTTCTTTGACTCGGAAAGGGAACTCCCTGACCCCTTGAGCTTCCCAAGTGAGGCAATGCCTCGCCCTGCTTCGGCTCGTGCACGGTGCGCGCGCCCACTGACCTGCGCCCACTGTCTGGCACTCCCTAGTGAGATGAACCCGGTACCTCAGATGGAAATGCAGAAATCACCGTCTTCTGTGTCGCTCAGGCTGGGAGCTGTAGACCAGAGCTGTTCCTATTCGGCCATCTTGGCTCCCCTTTCTTGGGGATCAAATTTCAACATGAGATTTGGAGGACAAACATTCAAACTATAGTAAGGCTTATAACAGTACATGAATAGTATGACAGTCAAAAGTTTTTTTGTTGTTGTTGTTTTGAGACAGAGTCTTGCTCTGTCACCCAGGCTAGAGTGCAGTGGTGCTACTGCAACCTCCGCCCCCCAGGTTCAAGTGATTCTCCTACCTCAGCCTCCCGAGTAGCTGGGATTACAGGTACGTGCCACCATGCCCAGCTAATTTTTGTATTTTTAGTAGAGATGGGATTTTGCTAATTTGGCCAGGCTGGTCTTGAACTCCTGACCTCAAGTGATATGCCTGCCTCAGCCTCCCAAAGTGCTGGGATTACAGGTGTGAGCCACTGCACCCAGCCAAGAGTTATTTATACTAACAGTATAGTCTCATTTTTACCCCAAGACTGATGATCTTGGGAAACACTGATCAGTTTTATAAACAAAAGAGGATTCCCTCATATACACTGATGAAGCCTAATGTTTTGAATTCATGGGCTACTTTTTTGATAACTTCAACCAGGGACCTAATCAAGATCCCAAAAATATAACTTGAAAGAGCAATAACTCAAATAACTGAGGAGGAGTCCAGTCTCACTCGAGCGTTTCCCATTTAGCCTTAGTAGCTGGCACTGTTTCCTAAAATTCCCTCTTCTCCTCTCTCCCTCCCACCATTCTAAGAGGTAGAGTCCGATAGGAAAAAAAAAAACAACAACCAGAAAAAGTTGAATGGCTCTACTACTTACCAATTGATGCTCTTAGACAAGTTAATTAATATTGTGGAACGTTGGTGTCCTCTGGTGTAAAATGGGGACTATAATGCCACTTTCCAGATGTTTTGGGAAGTTCAACTGGATTAGTGTCCATAAAATGAGTAGCAAACTGCCTGGCATGGTAGGCACTCAGTCAATAGTAGTTGCTTTCTCACTGCTGTTGACTGGGCCCCTAAAAGAAACCAGCTTGACTGGTGCTGAAAAGGCAAGTCCCCAGGACAGTCTTCCTTGAAAGTCCATGGGAGCCAACTCCATTAGCACAGTTTCTCTTTGGGAGCTCTATTAGCGGTTGCCTCTGACCACAATCTATCTGCTGCCTTCATTGATTCTTTTTCAATATCAGTCATGCTAGGCACATGCAACATTTAGCCTCTGATTTCCTACACCAGGTATAGTAGGTAAGTCCTAAGTTGTCCCTAGGTCCACACATACAGTTTCAGGCAACCTTCACATCTCTGCTTCACTCATTGCCATGACACCCTGACCAGGTAGGTCTCAGCCTACCTCCCCACTCCTGATTCCTCACAGTGACACTTCCTACACCAATGATGGAAGGCAGGATAAAAAATCAATCTCTGACTTTTTTTCTTCTCCTCTCACACATTCTTCTCTTCCCCCTCTCCTCCTGCATCCCATCTCAACTTACTCCTTTCTTCCATTTTCTAAGTTCTCTTTTGAGGTTGATGAAGGAGAAAATAAACCTCGAGAAACAATGGATACCATTGTCTGAGTTTTTCCAGAAATGACTGATTAGTATTAAGTCTGCCAAATTGAAAATAATCAGTTTTTGGCACTCACTGGAGTTTATGCAGACAACACTAAACAATTTCATCTTTTCATGAGAAAAGATCCAAAGATAATTCTTAAGGAAAAATCTGACTTTGATGTCAGGTATCCCATGGCTCATCTCCTGGGAAGGTGTTTCACTCTTCACATGAATGCGGAGTCAAGTCAGCTTTACAGACTTGCTCATATGTGCTCCTCATTATATAGCTGGGATCCAAAATATAAGGGAGCGGGTAGAACTTCAGCCAGGAGCTGAGCATAGAATCTGTATCATATAGTAGTTAAAAGCCCAGCTCTAGTACCAGGCTACTGAGATGTGAAGCACTAGTTTATTGACCATGGGAAAATTTAATAAAATCTTGGTTTTGTAGTATATAAAATAGATAGAATAATGTTTGTTACCCCAATAAGTTTGTGTGGGACTTATGCATTACAATCAAGGTCTGGAGCCTAGGAAGGTACTCAAAAAGTATTAGCTATTATTATTGTTGTTGATGATGTAATTGTTATTATTTTCCAAGCTGAAGCTAGAGAACTTAATTTAGGACTGAGAGAAGTAAAATAATATGTATGTAAAGAAGATAAGTAGATTGTTCGAGACAGTGGTTCAAAAACTTGAGGGTACATCATAATCACAGAGAGGGCTTGTAAACATTTACACAGAGTGCTAGCCCCACCCCTGGAGTTTCTTTTAGTACTTCTGAGATAGGAAAAGAGAATTTGCATTTATTTTTGTTTTTGTTTTTTGAGACAGGGTCTTACTCTGTCGCCCAGACTGGAGTGCAATGGAGTGATCATGGCTCACTGCAGCCTTGACCTCCCAGCCTCAAGTGATCCTTCCTCCTCGGCCTTCTGAGTAGCTGGGAATACAAGCATGCGCCACCGCATCCAGCTAATTTTCTTTTGATTTTTAGTAGAGATGAGGTCTCACTATGTTGGCTAGGCTGGTCTTAAACTCCTCAGCTCAAGAGATCCTCCTGCCTCAGCCTCCCAATGTGCTAGGATGACAGGTATGAACCAGGGCGCCCAACCTGCATTTCTAGGCAGAACTCAGTTGACGCTGTTGGGGCTTGTCTGTGGGCCATGCTTGGAGCAGTACTAAGTTATGCTATTTCTCTTTGAGAAAAAGAGTTTGAGTTTTTATCAATGGTTGATACAAAACATGGCCACGTTTCTATAACTTTTTTCTGAGGAAGCAGGGTCGAGGCTCGCCGGTTTTCAATGCCGTATAAATGAATACTTAGGTTGATTCTTCTCATTCACCAGACATGTAAACTGAGCCTCTGTGATGTGCCTGGCACTGTGCTAGGTACTAGAAATAGAGCAGTGCGTCAGACAGACACTCTCCCTATCCCCACGGAGCTGACAGCCTGCTGGGGTGATAGGCATTAAGCAAATAATTACACAAATGCAAAATTACAGATTCTATTGAGTAAAAGAACTTAATTCTCCTATCAACACTGTGAGATAGTACAAATATTATTGTCCCTATTTTAGAGCTAAGGAAAAATGTACAGAATCAAATAATTTTAAGGCTGGCAGAAATCTTAGAAGTCACCTCTCTTAAACTCAATACAAACAGAGTTAAAGAACTTCCTCAAAGTCACAAGAGTAACTGGCATCAAAGCTGAAATTAGATTCTCATTTGAATTTTCTCTTCATACTGTCTGAAAACTGAAAACATGGGCTTGGTGTTTTATAGCATGTATGCTATATATAACATATCAACTATGTTAGCAAGAAAAAAATAATAACAAGGGAGCCAGCAGGTGACAAAAATAGACTTTCTGCCACACTGATTTAGAGCATTGTGTGATATTTATAACTTCATTTCTACTTCTCTTGGTGGCCTGGAAGTCAGACATTATTTTTTTATTATGTTATTTAGTGAGTGTTTTTCTTTCTGAATTTTGGAATAAATTGTCAAAAGAACACTTGACCTTATCTGATGAAGTTTTACTATAAGTCATTTATTTTTAAAATTGAAAACCTTATTTAAAACAGTCCACAATTTCTGAAAATAAGCTACTTTACAAATTTTTGTAAAAATATAATTTTAATTATTTTGTAAAACACCTCTCTATCAGGTACTCATTAACCTTGTCAATTTTTTTCTCGGTTCTAATAACAACAAAACTAAAAAATCCATAAAGTAAATAAGAAATATTATTACTAATTAGAACACATTAAAAGAGAGTGATGAGAATCTTGTATATTTCAAGTCACAAATTTTAGAGAAAAACTTTTAAATGACATGAGACATATCCATTACATACATGACTTTTTGAGCTATGAAAATTAGATCTTAACCTCAATTAAATAATTCTGAACCTGGTTACAAGGGATCTCATTTTTGTGATCTGTAAATGTGTGGAGTGGAGAGTAAATCATGGCGCCCCACATTATTTCTCACGCGTATATGATCACAGAGTTTCAAAGTCACCAGAGCCAGATGGAAATCTTCTTTAAAAATCAGATAAAGTAGTATTTCTAGAGTCAAAAAAAAAAAAAAAAAAAGATGGAAAATGCCTACTCTTACCTCCGATCGTATGGATGAAGAAACCAAGTTCCTGAGAGGAAATGACTTGGCCATGATTGCTATCGGTGGCAAATCTGTATGGGTCTAGACCAACCTCAGTTCTTGCCTCCTCAGAAGAAATAATTTGACCAAAGTGCATAAAGCAGAGTGAGAGACTGAGGCAAGCTTTAGGGCAGGAGTAGAAGTTTATTAAAAAGCTTTAGAACAAGAGAGAAAAAAATACAAAATATACTTGGAAGAGGGCCAAGTGGGAGACTTGAGAGATCAAGGGCACAGTTTGACCTTTGACCTGGGGTTTTACACATTGGCATGCTTCTTGGGAGGTTGCAGCCCTTCTCTCCTGATTCTTCCCTTTGGCTGTCTGCATGTGCAGTGGCCTGCTAGTGCTTGGGAGGGCCTGCGTGTGCAGTGTGTTTACTGAAGTTGTGTGCATGCTCACCTGAGGCGTTTTCCCTTACCAGTCCAGTGTTCCTAAAGGAAGGTCATATACCAGTTAAACTCTGAGGCCATTTTGCCTCAGTTGGGTGAGTGGACACCTCTTAGTGTGCATGCTTGAGCCCACTTGCCCAGCTCCTGAGATCTTATCGGGAAGCCGCTGATCACCAGCTTCAGGTGTTTTCTATCTGTTGGGAGACTGTCTTTTCATGGCGCTGGCTGCAACCCATTATTACTTTAGAGAGATAGTTTAAAAACCTCCTGGCCATCACCTGATGGTTGCCTGACATTCCTGGTGGGGTTGGGGGAGGCTCTTCTGCCCTGCTCATGTCTGACTAGTTGCCTACTGTAACATGATCACATGGCAAACTCCCAATCTCCTGATTCCTCATCTGGTGCTTTTCTCTGAGCTATGGTAGTGGCAGTGTTTTATAAGTTTTATCGTATCCCCTTTCTTCCACCCCATGGGTGCCCCTTCAGCCAAGGTAAGGAATTTCTTATACCTGCTGTCAAGGGAGAGAAAAAATTGCAAAGTCAAAGGAGTCTATTCCTGGCTTTGGTGTTGCATAAGCCTAGATCTTGGAATGAAACAAGAGATTTGAAACAATGCATGATGAGATAAGAGCAAGCATTCCTGCCTCAAGCTGGAGAAAGATTATCTGGGATGAGGAAGGAGAAGTTCAAAAGGCAGACGCAGAATTTAGACACTGTTGGTTTCTGAGAAGGGAGCCAGTGACCTGCTTCTTCTTAGCCAAACACTCAGGGGGAGAGGTTGCCATAGAACTCTGGATGCAGTTGGAAGGTCCAGGAGCAAAGAGGATCTGAGTCCCCATCCCTTGGAGACAGAGGGAGCCTTCAGCATCCCCAGCCTTCATGGCAGGGAGCAGAAGCAGGGCTGGGTGAATGAGCCTCAGACAGTTTCATCAGGTTCTCAGTTCTACTCCTTGGCACAGAAGCAATGGAATGATGACATGCACCCAAGAAGGATGGACATGGCACAAAAGCGGAGGAGCCAGAAGGAGGCTGAGGCTGTGGCTGAGGAGGGAGGTAGCTGAGACCTACAACAATCACTGTAGGTCCTGCAGGCGTGGATGCCAGCCCTTCTTTCAGCCCCTGCCCATGCCTCTACACTATGTAAGCCACCCTATATTTAGACCTAATCCCGAGGAAAGGAAGGAGTAGCTGAAAGTGGGGGCAGGAGACCACATTGTCTTGACTGAGATCAAATTTCCAACCATTTGGCCAAATAGGAAATGAAAATAAATATTAAGTTCAGTCATAAGAAAATAGAGAAATTTCTGGTACAAGAGTTTGTGGGTGAGGTTTGTTTCTTTTTTTCCTGCTACAATCTTACTGCTTATTTGGCTTGAATGTAGTTTTTACAAATGGCAAACAGTTGCTTTCCTGAATTCAACTTAAGAAACAATAATTTAGTCCAATTAGGTGGCATTTAAATGGCCTTAAATAACATTTGAGGAAATGCTGCAACTCCTCTTTTAAATGAAAAACTGTTGGGAAGAACAATTTCTATCTTTAAATATTTTAATGTAAAACTTGTGTTGGTATTACATTTTGGATTTGAAGACCAATTCAGCCCCCATACATTCCCTTCTCACATCCTGTGTTAAGAACTTTCCAGTCAACTGCAGCGAGGGCCTCCAGACAAGACCTCCCAACTTCCTTTGGGACACACCCCCAGCTCACTGTCTGCAGAGAACATGATCATTTCCTTATTGTAATCCAAATGGTCCTTCTTACTTTGCAATCTTATTGTTATTTACACATTTCAGATGTTCCCACATTTATTTCTGAAGCACATGCAATTAACTTTCAACTAACATTTACTCATGCCCTTGGGAATTACCATTTGTATCTTCTCTTTAAAAAAAAAAAAAAAAAAAGGACAAGGGTCTAGCTCCCTTTTCTGTGCATGGGAGGTGTCAGGAAGCAGCATGCTCCCATAGTTAAAGCAGAGGCTTTGGAGCCCTTTCTGCCTTTGAGTCTTTAGGCAAATCACTTAACCTATGTAAGCCTCAGTTTTCTCATTTGTAAAATGAAGATATAATAGTTTCTACCTCTTGGGGTTGGGAGGATTAAATGTAACCCGTGTGAAATACTTCGTGCTGTTTCTGGCAAATGGTTAGTGTTCAAGAAATGGCAATGATTATTACTATTGTGTGACCTGGAACAAGGGATCTGCCACATCTGTCCTCTCCCACCCCCAGTAATTTTCTTCTTCACTTTGTACTATTATTCCTTAAATGCTTGTTGAATATATTCTGAATGAAGCATTTACCATTTGCTTTCAGTATTCAGTTCAATAAACTTTAATTAAACCCACACCATGCACCAGACACCATGGTAGTGAAACAAAATGGATAAAATGTAGTCTCTGTTCTTTGTCTTACAGTGTGGGAGTGTTTTAATAATTTCACATACGTGCATGTTGAGTGGAGGGGGCACTGGAGAATCATTGAAGGCTTTCTGGGGGAGGCCACCACTAACCTGAGTCCTGAGCCATGTGTGAGAGTTAGCCAGGTGAAGAATGGTAGGCAGACCTTTCCAGGCATTGAGAAGAACATGGAACACAGGAAGAAACAACATGAAGACATGGTATGTGGAGGAAACATACCCCCACCGTCTGTGGAGACTGGGGTAAAAGTGCAAATGGAGGTAGCATATCTTACATCTAAATAGTTAGACGCTATAAATCAAGCTAACCACCTGCTATGTAAAACAAGTTTTATGCTCCTACCTTGACAAATATATCTTCATAACATCTTGGAAGGCTGGGTTCTAATTTGGAATTTTAGAATTTATTGGAATTCCAGGCTAGAAATATGATGGTAAGGAAAGACAGCCCTTAACCGATGGTCTACTGCTATGGGCTGAAAGTTTGAGTCCCTCCAAAATTCACATGCAGAAACTCTAATCCTCAGTATAATGATATCTGGGATGGGGTCTCTGGGAGGTAAGTGGGTCATGAGGGTGGAACCCTCATGATGGGATTAACACCCTTATTTTAGTTTTCTGCCCACCTCCCCGACCCACAACACCATGTGAGGAAACCAGGAAGAAAGTTCTCACCAGACACCGGATCTGCTGGCACCTTGATCTTTGTCTTAGCAGCATCCAGAACTGTTAGAAATAAATTTCTGTGATTTAAGTCACCCGGTCTGTGGTATTTTGTGATAGGACCCCCTAAACAGACTGACATCCATCTTCCTGTTTTCTTACCCCTGGTTCCACAGCCCACCTCCTTCTTTTTGTCAACACTGCTAACATTTGCCTCTTGGCCAGCCTACCTCACACTTGCCCAGAGGCATGTGCTATCCTTCAGAGCATAAATTCAGAAAATTAACCCATGCCAGCTTTGGAAAGGGTTTTGGGTCCTTTGTCCAGGGAAGTCGGGATACTAAACATCTGAGGCATGGTCCACAAGAAGGAAACTTGGGCTACAGGTGATTTCTGCTCAGCTACCTAGATTCCTCACCTGTGGGAAGACCAGGCAGCACCAGAGCTGAGGCCTCTGAAGATCTAAGCTCAGCACAGATACCCTGCCCGCCTGGGTCTAGGAGTGGTACTGAAGGGAAGTTACAATTCTCCATATAGGCACATAAAGAGGAAGGCAGAGAGAGTGCTATAAAAGGCTGGAGGGGGAGATAGGATCTGTCATGGATGTCTTTGCGTTAAAGTGGGGCTGAACTGGAATCCTTTGCTTATGTGGAAACACTGAAAGACTGTGTGCAAAGAAATGTCATGATTACATACTTTTTAAAGTAAATAATTGGCTACGGTTTGGAGAACAGATTGAGAGTCAAAAGTCAAAACAAAACAGGGGTACAGTTTGGGATGGTCCAGATGATAGATGAAGTAGAATTCTGGGGAGATGAGAAGATGGGGTCAATCCATGCTTTGGAGGTAAAATGGATTGGAATTGCAGAGTGGAGGTGCCAGTAGGAAATTGTGAAGGATGGAAGACTACAGGATTTGGGTTACTGGCTTTGTATCAGTTTTTTAAATTGCTGTCATAAGAAATTACCACAAATTTAGCAGCTTAAAACAATACCCATGTATTATCTCACAGCGTGTCTCATCTAGATTCCCTGCTTAGAATCTCAGAAGGTTAAAATCAAGGTGTCAATGGGGCTCCATTCCCTTCTGGAAGATTTGTGAATGCATCCGCTTCTAAGTGCCCTCAGGCTGTGGGTTAAAGTCAATTCTTTGAGGCTGCAGCACTGAGGTTCCCATTTCCTTACTAGCTGTCAGCCAGGGCGAGTCTTTACTCCTAGATGCTACACACGTTTCTTCTCAAGCGTTCCATCTGGACCCCTTCCAGTGACAGCAGGTTGAATTCCTCTCATGCTTTGATTCTCTCCAGCTCCCCTTTCTGTGGCATTTCTCTGCTGCATCTCTCTTCTGCAATCAGAAGAGAACATTTTCTGCTTTTAAGGACACATGATTAAATTAGCTAATCCAGAACAATCGCTCCATTCTCAGATCTGCAAAGTTCTTTCTGCCATTTAACAATACATTCACAGGTTTTGAGGATTGGAATGTGAAGTCTTTAGAGGAAGGGTCTCCAACCCTTGGGCCAAAGACTGGTACCAGGCAGCTAGAAACCGGGCAGCAGCCAGGCACAGTGGCTCATGCCTGTAATCCCAGCACTTTGGGAGACCAAGGCAGGTAGATCGCTTAAGCTCAGCAGTTTGAGATCAGCTTGGGCAACATGGCCAAACCTTGTCTCTACTAAAAATACAAAAAAGCACATTGCATTTATTGTGCACTTTATTTACAGCTGGGTGGTGGCACGTCCCTGTGGTCTCAGCTACTCAGGAGGCTGAGGTGGGAGGACCGCTTGAGCCCAGAGGATCAGAGGTTGCAGCCAGCCGAGATTGTGCAGCCTGGGTGACAGAGCAAGACCCTGCCTCCAAAAAAAAAAAAAAAAACAGGAACTTAGCCACACAGTAGGTGGCAGGTAAATGAGTGTTACTGCCTGAGCTCCACCTCCTGTCAGATCTGCCCTGGCATTAGATTCTCACAGGAGCGTGAACCCTATTGTGAACTATGCATGCGAGGCATCTAAGTTGCATGC
The DNA here is from genome assembly GCF_028858775.2 of Pan troglodytes. NCBI lineage: Eukaryota > Metazoa > Chordata > Mammalia > Primates > Hominidae > Pan > Pan troglodytes. The sequence continues at coordinate 79,312,991 of NC_072412.2, read as the reverse complement.
TCCTTATGAGAATCTAATGCCTGATGATCTGTCACTGTCTCCCATCACCCACAGAGGCGACCATCTAGTTGCAGGAAAATAAGCTCAGCAATAATTAATAGCCTACCAACCAAAAAAAGTCCAGGACCAGACGGATTCACAGCCGATTTCTATCAGAGGTACAAGGAGGAGCTGGTACCATTCCTTCTGAAACTATTCCAATTGATAGAAAAAGAAGGAATCCTCCCTAACTCATTTTATGAGGCCAGCATCATCCTGATACCAAAGCCTGGCAGAGACACAACAAAAAAAGAGAATTTTAGACCAATATCCCTGATGAACATTCATGCAAAAATCCTCAATAAAATACTGGCAAACCGAATCCAGCAACACATCAAAAAGCTTATCCACCATGATCAAGTGGGCTTCATCCCTGGGATGCAAGCCTGGTTCAACATACGCAAATCAATAAACGTAATCCAGTATATAAACAGAACCAAAGACAAAAACCATATGATTATCTCAATAGATGCAGAAAAGGCCTTTGACAAAATTCAACAGCCCTTCACGCTAAAAACTCTCAGTAAATTAGGTATTGATGGGATGTATCTCAAAATAATAAGAGTGATTTATGACAAACCCACAATTAATATCACACTGAATGGGCAAAAACTGGAAGCATTCCCTTTGAAAACTGGCACAAGACAGGGATGCCCTCTCTCACCACTCCTATTCAACATAGTGTTGGAAGTTCTGGCCAGGACAAGCAGGCAGGAGAAAGAAATAAAGGGTATTCAATTAGGAAAAGAGGAAGTCAAATTGTCCCTGCTTGCAGATGACATGATTGTATATCTAGAAAACCCCATTGTCTCAGCCCAAAATCTTAAGCTGATAAGCAACTTCAGCAAAGTCTCAGGATACAAAATCAATGTGCAAACATCACAAGCATTCTTATACACCAATAACAGACAAACAGAGAACCAAATCATGAGTGAACTCCCATTCACAATTGCTTCAAAGAGAATAAAATACCTAGGAATCCAACTTACAAGGGATGTGAAGGACCTCTCAAGGAGAACTACAAACCACTGCTCAACGAAATAAAACAGGACACAAACAAATGGAAGAACATTCCATGCTCACAGACAGGAAGAATCAACATCGTGAAAATGTCCATACTGCCCAAGGTAATTTATAGATTCAATGCCATCCTCATCAAGCTACCAATGACTTTCTTCACAGAATTGGAAAAAACTACTTTAAAGTTCATATGGAACCAAAAAAGAGCCTGCATCGCCAAGTCAATCCTAAGCCAAAAGAACAAAGCTGGAGACATCACACTACCTGACTTCAAACTATACTACAAGGCTGCAGTAACCAAAACAGCATGGTACGGCTACCAAAACAGAGATATAGACCAATGGAACAGAACAGAGCCCTCAGAAATAATACTACACATCTACAACCATCTGTTCTTTGACAAACCTGACAAAAACAAGAAATGGGGAAAGGATTCCCTATTTAATAAATGGTGCTGGGAAAACTGACTAGCCATATGTAGAAAGCTGAAACTGGATCCATTCCTTACACCTTATACAAAAATTAATTCAAGATGGATTAAAGACTTAAATGTTAGACCTAAAACCATAAAAACCCTAGAAGAAAACCTAGGCATTACCATTCAGGACATAGGCATGGGCAAGGACTTCATGTCTAAAACACCAAAAGCAATGGCAGCAAAAGCCAAAATTGACAAATGGGATCTAATTAAACTAAAGAGCTTCTGCACAGCAAAAGAAACTACCATCAGAGTGAACAGGCAACCTACAGAATGGGAGAAAATTTTTGCAATCTACTCATCTGACAAAGGGCTAATATCCAAAATCTACAAAGAACTCAAACAAATTTACAAGAAAAAAACAACCCCATCAAAAAGTGGGCAAAGGATATGAACAGATACTTCTTAAAAGAAGACATTTATGCAACCAACAGACACATGAAAAAATGCTCACCATCTGGCCATCAGAGAAATGCAAATCAAAACCACAATGAGATACCATCTCACACCAGTTAGAATGGCGATCACTAAAAAGTCAGGAAACAACAGGTGCTGGAGAGGATGTGGAGAAATAGGAACACTTTTATACTGCTGGTGGGACTGTAAACTAGTTCAACCATTGTGGAAGACAGTGTGGTGATTCCTCAAGGATCTAGAACTAGAAATACCATTTGACCCAGCCACCCCATTACTGGGTATATACCCAAAGGATTATAAATCATGCTGCTATAAAGACACATGCACACGTATGTTTATTGCGGCACTATTCACAATAGCAAAGACTTGGAACCAACCCAAATGTCCATCAATGATAGACTGGATTAAGAAAACGTGTCACATATACACCATGGAATACTATGCAGCCATAAAAAAGGATGAGTTCATGTCCTTTGTAGGGACATGGATGAAGCTGGAAACCATCATTCTCAGCAAACTATCGCAAGGACAGAAAACCAAACACTGCATGTTCTCCCTCAGAGGTGGGAATTGAACAATGAAAACACTTGGACACAGGAAGGGGAACATCACACACTGGGGCCTGTTTTGGGGTGGGGGGAGGTGGGAGGGATAGCATTAGAAGATATATCTAATGTAAATGATGAGTTAATGGGTGCAGCACACCAACATGGCACACGTATACATATGTAACAAACTTGCATGTTGTGCACATATACCCTAGAACTTATAGTATAATAAAGAAAAAAGAAAGAAAAGAAAATAAGCTCAGGGCTACTACTGATTCTACATTGTGACAAGTTGTATAATTATTTCATTATGTGTTACAGTGTAATAATAATAGAAATAAAGTGCACAATAAATGGGATGTGCTTGAATCATCTTGAAACCATCCTGCTCTCCTGGTCTGTGGAAAAACTGTCTTCCATGAAACCAGTGCTTGGTGCCAAAAAGGTTGGGGACTGCTGCTTTAGAGGGTCCATTCTGCCTACCATGGGCTGTAAAAAGCTCCTGGAATTATGTAGTCTAAATGACCAGCTCGGTCTACAGATGTCCCTTTTCGAAGGCCAGTCAGCTGGATTGGTGGCAGAAGTTGGGTGAAAATCTAGCCCTTCTGATTTCTGGTCTAGGCCAGACATAACCATAGTATCTGGTAATCTCTGACTCCACCTACCTCAATCCCACCCAACTGCTCTCTATCAAATCTCCTTGTTCATTTCCTTCATTCTAAAATGTTATTAAATATTATTAGTTTACTTATTTATTGGATGTATTTTCTCACACAGTTATTCAAGTTCCCAATTAAGCTGTAAGTCTAAAATAAGGATTTTTTTTTTTCCTGGTTTGTTCACCATTGAATCTCCAGCACTACAAATGTGTTTGCTACACAGTATATATCAATAAATACTTGTTGAATGAATAATGATGTTAACATTTGGCTTGAATATGTGAGTCTTCAAAAAAAGAAGCAACGCTACAATTCAAAACTTTTTCAATCTCAAAGTTCAAAGCATGTTCAGTTATCCACTGATTCTTTTGGCAAACCCTCTTAATTTCAAATATGCAGGTGCAGTGTACCCACTCACATGATAATGTCAACATCAAAATCAGTTGGGATTGACTGTGGTTGGATTTTCCCTAGGCAATGTACAGTGTATTAAATTTTGCATGCAAAGCAAGCCATTGTAACCTTCTATGGTAATGTATCATCCATGAGTGGTCCCATTAAAATAAATCAGCAATAGTAAGGCATGATTTTGTTTTATATTTAACATACTAATGAGTGTTACCAGGGCCAGCTGGACATTTGCATATGTTTATATTTTCCTCAATGTTTTCTTATAAATTTTACCTCTACCTAAACCTTACTTGTCATACAGGGTTGGAAATAACTTCCAGTCATCTCGTCCATCCTCTTCCTTAGATCATAAGTGTATGAAAAACATCCATAAAGTCAGCTGAGCCGCTATTTATTTTTTATTTTTATTTTTTGAGATGGAGTCTCGCTCTGTCACCCAGGCTGGAGTGCAGTGGCGCGATCTCGGCTCACTGCAAGCTCCGCCTCCCGGCTTCACGCCATTCTCCTGCCTCAGCCTCTCGAGTAGCTGGGACTACAAGTGCCCGCCACCACGCCCGGCTAATTTTTTTTTTTTTTTTTTTTTTTTGTATTTTTAGTAAAGACGGGTTTCACTGTGTTAGCCAGGATGGTCTCGATCTCCTGACCTTGTGATCCGCCCGTCTTAGCCCCCCAAAGTGCTGGGATTACAGGCGTGAGCCACCGCGCCTGGCGTAGCTATTTCTTAAATAGTCTCCAAAAATATGGCTTTTTGACTGAAAGCCCTGAGTTTCATGACTATTAAGCCAAATATATTCTTTCCAAGTCTTACTTGTTCTTCCTCCCGTTACTATTTAAATTTCACTGACTTAATTATCCTCTCATATTTATCTCAGTGAATAGAGAATAACATAAAAAATAATTTATATCCTTAATTTTTCTTCAGGCTTCCACAGTAGATAATAGCTACAAAGTTAGGTTTTATTCGCTGGGATTCTTTTTCTTAAATGGCTGACTATACATTCTTTGAAGCTACATCTTATTTAGGACCTCAAGGTGAGCACAGTATTTTATTGAAGTCCTGATTAGCGATGTATGTAGCGAGTGGGTGACTTCTTCCTGTGTGCTGCATCCGCGGAGAGACACAGCATTTCTGTGAAGGAGATGCCAATCTACAGGAAGCTCTGCACATAGAATGAGTTTTGAGGTCTAAGCACATGCCCACTAAAAGGCAATCAGAAACACGCTGCATGCCAAAGGTAGGAAACCTGCTTTTCAAAAAAAAAAAGAGAGAGATTTAAAAATTGGCCTGTAAACATAGAAAAGAAATTGAATCTTTAAAATCAGATATTAACGGGGATATTGACAAACTGTCTGTGCTGGTTGTTTTAATGCTTCTGGAGTTTATTTTAAATTAATCCCTATCAAAATACACATAGAACTTACTTCAGGTGCACCTTTAGTTTAGAAGCCACAGTGGACCCCAAGAAGAGTAAGAGATGCAGTGAAGCCCGTCTCATTCTATGTGCAGAGCTTCCTGTAGACTGGGATCTCCTTCACAGGAGCTGCCAAGGTTCAACAAGCTTGGGGTTATCACTGGAGTTTCCTGGTGGTGTTCGTTGGAAGCTTTGTGGTCTTACTGGACTTTTACTTGTTATACTGCTCCAAGGAGCATTTCACAAGCAGAGTTTAGATTCAGTTTTTAAGAATTAGCTATTTTTAAAACAATTTCGGTCTTGTCCGTGCTATAGTTTCTGGAGACCTTTCTTTTCTTCAAGCTCCAAATTTCCTTCTTGTAGCACCTCATTTCATAGAGGTGTCTTGCTCCTATGTATCTTTAAAGACAGCACTAAAAAGCAAACGATGCCAGATTTGCCGTTAGTGGACTATGGAAATAGTTTACAAATCAATTTTATTGTAACCTGATTTAGGAATCATGTGCAGGGGTCAGGGGAGACGGGCTTCACAGTATGCATCTACAACCTTAAGATCCTATCACTGTATTGGTTGTGAATATATAAGTGTGAATTACATCTAGAATATAAACAGACATAAATTGTTTTATAAATTTGTTCTCACTTTTATTATGTAACTAATTCAGGCTGTTATGTAATGAATTCAGGCTTTATTAGATTTCACAATTTCTAAAAACATACACTTGATATGACTTCTTTGAACCTTGCATTGATCCTTTGAGCAACGAGATGCACTGGGTATCATTGTATAATCAGCAGGGCATTATTTGATCCCAAATACAAGGAAATCTGTGGGTCTAAAACTTTTTTTGCCTTTACTAGGTAAATATTCTGGATTATTCATAATCCACTTCAATCCCTGATTCAAAGACATTCAAAAGAGCATATTAATTCTTTTCCTAACTCCTTACGTATTTTCCTTCTATGAATTTAGTGACGCTTTTCCTACGTTTAGTATATTTGGAAATTTTACTTTTATTCAATATTTACAGCTCATCACAAATTATGCTAAGACTGAATTTTTTTAAATGCATCTTCAGGGCTATGTGTCTGGATCTGTAGTGGAGCAGAGTTTGCTTTCAAAAGTACCCCTTAGGGAAATCTAATATACAGTTTATTTGTAAATTATATAATCCCCTTCAAAATTAGGTTCTTTTCTATTGGTTAGATAAAAACGTACACAAGAAAATGCATGTACACTCTTTTTGTACCCACAATGGGCAATTTTCTTAATGCATAATAAATTACAGTTCTTAACTTCCTTAGAATGTGTGTAAGGAAACAAGATGGATAAACATATTACAGTTACAGAAATACATCACAAAAATCCTCACGATTTAGCATACTGCTAGTTACACATCACTATTTCTCATCGCTGCATTTTTTTCTATACCTCATGGCTCTTTTATATACTCTTATGCCTTATCAGAGATTCTGGGGAAATTCGATAGATAGGAAGATAGAAAAAGCTATCAAAAGCTGGAAAATTGGGTAAATAGCAAAACATTTTTACCTTGTTGATAAAGAAAGTAGAACAATATGCCTCTTTCTGAATCAGTTCACACTCTACAGAGTGTTTTCAAATATTTTATAGGATGGTTACATTATTATTAGAAAGCAATAATAATTATAACTATACCTATATAGATACAGAAACCATTTTTTGAACAGGAGACTATGTGTTGATATGTATTTTATATGAAAAAGAAGTACTTATTTTAGCTAATTGCATTAAAACAAACAACTGGAAGACTAAAACCTGCACATTGCCTTCTGTAAGACAATTCTGAAAAGCTAGACTCTAAAATGAGCCGCCTTAATAAAAGTGGAAAGGTCTGGAGAGAAAAAAGAAGCATGGGCTGGTTCTTGGCCAGTCGGGATTTACTGGGTTGTATCTTCGGGTAACGACTGACAGCCATGGATGGTTGGAAGATGAAAGAATGAGAGTAATAGGGACACTAACACCTGATCAATTGAATCCTGTGGTTTTACAAACAAAAAACTATGGCTCCTTGGGTCCTGGAGGAAAAATAAACAGAGATCCTCCCGGGTTGCAGATTCTCAGCAGATTTTTTTGACTTAATTATACCTTTGTGCATTCTAACAGCAGGCCATGAATCTCCTGGAAATACGTTTAAAGGGTTTCTGTTATCACTGTCACTGTCCTGGTCTCCTCCTCTCTCCTTGCTAAAAGCACAAGTGGGCATACGTATGTGTGCAAAAAATAATCTCCAAATCATTTTAGCATTTTCTGATTTACTCAGTTGCTCACTCACTCCGTTGCCATTATAGCCTACATCCCATAATAAGCATCAAGAGTGTTATCAGCTGAGATAACAATGCAACATTTACCACCACCTTGGCGTCAAAGATCTTTCTTACTTATCTTTTTCCTTGTGAGCTTTCAGAATCTTATTACACAAAACACATGTCCTTGAACACTGAAAATAATTTCAGATAAATCTGCACCTGAATATCTCTGTACTAAAGGTGTCTCCTAGAGTCTGCCTCTGTCTTCATGTCCCACATCAGCAGATCAGATGAATATCAAAATTATTTTTCTCTATTTTATTAACACAATATAATAGAAATCACAACAGAGTGTACAAACTACACTGTAAAAATATATATGTTAGATATTTAATAGCTATAGAATTAGTATTCAGAACTTACAAATAACATCTATAGAATAACACCAAAAAGCAAACAATACCATGTGTATATGAGTGAAGAGTATGAATAAACACTTTACAAAAGATGAAAACCACAGGCTAATAGCATGAAAACGTTCTCAACTTTATGAATACTTAAGGAAATACATATTAAGATACATAATTAATACTCACGTGAATTTAAACATTTAACATTTGGTAACATTTAAAAATTATTAAGTATTACTGAAGATGTAGAACAGTGGTACTCTCAGATAGTTCTTTGGGAAGTTTAAATTGGCACAAGTTACTTTGAAGAGCTTTTTGACACATGTATTACTGAATATGCACATAATCTCCCACCCAATGATCCCACACGTGCACACACCTCACACTTCTAAAGTTTCACATGTATGCACTAGACATATGTAAAAATATTCATTGTAATTTTTTTGCAGTTGTTTAGAAATTAGAAACAATATTTAAAAATTACTTTTCTCTTACATGCCAACTAGGTAAAATGTGAAGGCAAAACATTCTAAGAAAAGAGGAAGTGCAGCATATCCTGTTCAAAAGATAAACATAAGCAGTTTGGAAACTAGTAGTTACAGTGTGGGATCTGAGGAATAGAAGGAGAGAAACCAATTCAGACCTTCCTACTTAAGCAGCAGACCAGCAGAAGTCCTTCGATTACAATACAAACTCACTTCAGCACTGCTCCAGAGTGTGCAGGGATGTCGCCCACAGTCAATGGGGCTAGAAACTCGGGAGGGGGACACCTGGCAAGCTGTCCTTCCTGGGGTCTCACGTGTAGGAGGGATACAGCGTATCTCTCAGCTAGAAGAAACAGTCAGTATTACAAGCTACACTATCTAGAGTCAGCCTCATTCTGTGCTGATTTTTCTTGTTTTCATTCATCAACCCAAGGTTGGTTCTCAACCAAGCATGATGATCAAGACTAAATGCCAAGCAAAATACTTTATGGCCCCACGACGGGCCCCACGACATCTCATTTCTGAGGAGTCTGAGATTAAATTCTGTTATGGGTTGAATTGTGACCCTGCCCCCAAAAAGACATGTTGGAGTCTTAACACCCAGTACCTGGAAATGTGACTTTATTTACAGATAGGGTTTTTATAGATGGAATCAAGTTAAAATGAGGCCATTAGGATGAGCTCTGGTCCAATATAACTGGTGTTCTTATAAAAAGGGGAAACTCGGACACAGAAATAGACATGCATCGGGAGAAACAATAAGGAGAAGATGGCCATCTACAAGCCAAGGGAAAGGCCTTTAAGAGATCTTTCCCTCACAGGGAAACTAACTCTTGACACCTTGATTTTGGACTTCCAGACTCCAGAATTGTGAGATTGTAAACTTCTGTCGTTCAAGCCATCTAGCTTGTGGTACTTTATTACAGCAGCCTAGGAAACGAATATGAATCTCAGTTAAACTTTATAGACAATTTGGTTCAAACAGAAGAGAAATTTACAATTATAGGCATTGTCTGCTGTAAAAATCAAGAACAACTCCTGGACGCCCACCCCCGCAAACCCAAAGCAAGACCCTCAAAATTACATCTTAAGTTAGATTTATTTATTTCAGTTAATTCTCTCAGAAAGTTAATAAATGTAAACATCGTCTGTCAAATGTCAAAAACTGCTAGGTGAAATATTTTTCTTGATTCAATTCTATTGAATGATGTGGTTCAGAAATGTTCACATGATTATACTAATTTTCATAATACAATGGAAATGGAAAAGATAAAAAAAGAGCAATTTTGGATGAAGATGAAATCCATTACACCAGATACTTCATTCTTCTCTTTATGGTTAAGGTGAAATTACACACAGGGTACTGGGGGGCTGTTAATTGGGTCCCTCATTGATTTCAGATGGACGGATTCTGAGGAATCCTGGATTTCTCTCTGTTACTTTCATTTTTTAGCTCAGTATATTTAGCACATAATTTGATTTCTCAGGACCCTATTGGTCCTGTCTAGAGTTAGAGTTCCTTCCTCTAGGTATTCTTTTGGTTTAAACACTATATAATGTGCCAAGCATGTTCTAGGACCTGAATACATGTTAGTTTCCGTTTTCTTCTGTTCCACCCTCTCCATTGACCAAATTCAGCATGCGTTCAAAACTTTCAGTGCCTCTCTGTGACTCAAACTCCTCATCTGTAAATGAGGGTAACCATAGCACTTACTTCAGCTTTGTATGGTTGTGGGAAGGATGCAATGAGCGATTACACATACAGCACATAGCACCAGGCCAGAAACATTGGAGCACCCGTAACTGTTAGCTAGCAGTATTTCTAGCATTGCCACAAAATTAATAGCTCCCAAAGGGAACAACAGCCACCGCTTAATAACACAACCATTCACCTGAGAATAAAAATGCCAGTAGGCAAAATCTAACAAATTAAACAAATTAGTCATTATTGCTCTAGATGATTTTAGCCTTTACCTATTTGTTCAGGCAATCTTTATTTTCCTGTGTCAGAGACTGAACCCAGCATATGATGCCTACTCAAGACAAACAAGGGACTCAATATCCCACCTTAGCAGGCCCCCAATCCCCTTTACGCAAATCTACATTGTACATAAGAGAAAGAAAATGTCCCAGGTGTAATGGATGTGGGGATCTCTAGAGAAGTAGACTGTGTTTATGATCAAAATTTCTTCTCAATTTGTAACCAATTTGGCTCCAAAGATAAAGATTAAGTGGAATTCAATGCACCCTGCAAGTTTCAGAGCCAGTACCCGAAGCAAGACCCTCAAAATTAAATCTTTTTTTAAAAAAGATTAATCTTTAAAAGTTTTATTAAATGGAGGAAGAAAAGACTCAGAATATTCATATAGCACAGGCCCTTTTTATTATGGGTACTCTTTTGGTAAAATAATAGGTGTTCCTAAGTAAAAGCATCTAAACTAAAAATATTTACTTTGAGGAATACATATAGATGAGCTAACTATATTCAAAGGAAGTAAGGGAACCAGAGACCTGTGAATCAGGATAGTGGCTGCTTTGGATGGGGAAACAGAAAGATTAGAAGGGGAACAGCCATGTAGCTAGATGGAAATTGTCAAAGTCCTAGCCTTCAGGTTGGATGGTGAATTTACAGGTGCTTACTGAATTTTGAAAAGTAGATACCTATGGCCAGGTGCAGTAGCTCATGTCTGTAATCCCAGCACTTTGGAAGGCTGAGGTGGGTGGATCACCTGAGGTCAGGAGTTCGAGACCAGCCTGATTAACATGGAGAAACTCCGTCTCTACTAAAAATACAAAATTAGCCTGGGGTGGTGGCACATGCCTGTAATCCCAGTTACTTGGGAGGCTGAGGCAGGAGAATCGCTTGATCCTGGGAGGCGGAGGTTGCAGTGAGCCAAGATCCGCCACTGAACTTCAGCCTGGGCAACAAGAGCGAAACTCTGTCTCAAAAAAAATAAAAATAAAAAAACATACCTACATAAATGAATGAATGACCAAAGAGGCGCTATGTTCTGCCTCAAGGATTCTGATTAACCTGATTCAGTGCCACTGAGGTCCACTGAGAGGAAAGGGCTGAGCCTGAGGATTGAATGAGGACACTGCTGTCAACCCCTTCATTGTGAAGCCCCCAGTGAAAATTAAACCTTGAGTTAGGTTTCAGATAATTTTGTCAGACAGTAAATAAATGTAAACATCATCTGTCAAGTGTCAAAAAACTGCTAGGTGAAACTTTTTTGTTCTTGATTCAATTCTATTAAATGTTGTGGTTCAGAAATGTTCACACGATTATACTAATTTTCAGAATACAGTTTAGATGGAAAAGATTAAAAATAAGCAATCATGAACAAAGGTGGAATCAAGAATAGAAGCTTCAACAACTTTCATCCTAGGCATAACTACAAATGTGAAGTTTCTTGGCTTTTAAGAAATTACTGTTGAAAAACTAAAGAAAAGCCCACTCACTTTTCTTTCTAAATTGAAGCACTAACCAGAGTTACTAGATCATTAAGTCAATTCTCCACTTAGTTTCATGTGTGCAAAGACAGCTTATATTTAGCCAGGCATCACTACATTAGGAAATCTTTTCCCAAGTAAAGCTAAGTGTGCTGCCCACACAATCATGAATGAGCATCATTGCCAAGGGATAAAAATCTCTCCTGGGCAATGTTATTTACATGAGAATGGAGCACAGTGGGTATCTTGTAAGATCCTCCTGTAAGGGGATCAATGTTTCTGCAAAGGAAAACATTGAGCATTCTACTTGCACAAGTCCATCGTGGGCACAACAGAGTTTTATTCTTTTTTAACGTCTAAAGGCAGTTTCTGTGTTTGAGATCTCCCATACATCACTCAGTAACTTCAACATAAACTCTGCTTCCTCATGGAAACTTCTCCTCAGGTTACAAAGTACACGAAAACAAGAGGGAGGGAGCGGTTGGGGGGAAATTCCACTCTGTAGTTGGTTCACTTTTATAATTTCAACAACAGTGACATTGATTAGATTTACTCCTATGGGAAAGTTGCAGGAGATGGAATTATTGCCCAGTGGTATAGGCTGACTTCCACATCTCTATTTTGGGAATAAATACTCTTTAAGAAATCCTTGAGGTGAATGATTAACACACACCCAGCGCCAAACAACAAGCCAGAAGATTTGCAGAACTGGGCAGTGGAGCTGTGGCGGCACTTCCTGTTCCCTGCTCAGGTTAAAGAGGGGCAGCAGTCCCCTTTGAATCCCACAATGAATGTCCCCCACAGGGCTCCTGAGCAAATCAGTTCTAGTTGTCTCGGGGTTTCTACTGCAATCGAAAGAGAAATAATGCTTTACTATTTGCCCAGATTTGTCTGTGATTTTTAAAAGGGCAATTTTAGTCCAAAGAAGTTTTTCCAGCATATTTAATCAAAATGGGGGCAAGTTGGATAGAAAAGCCTGGAAAGACCACATCTTTTAGAATGTTACTGTGTGAGTTTCCTTATGAAATATTTTCTTTAACAAAATGTTGTTCAGAAAAAGAACATTAAGTCAAGACAGACTAAGTTGAACCTAGAAAAAAACGTAATTAGACACAATGATGCCCATTTAAAAGCAATATTAAAAAAAATTAAACAATCTAGAAGATCCTCTTGCAGACTTGATGCATAGCCATAATAATAGGCATCTTTCCAGTGTCATGAAAGAGGAACGTGCTGCACCCTATAGGCTTTGGAGACAGACAGCTGGAGTTAGAAACAGCTCTATAATGCTCGGTGTGTGATCTTGGGTAGGTATTTAGTGTCTTGAGGCATCTGTTTCTTCATCTGTAAAATGAAGACAACAGAAGCACCTCCCACCTGGGAATATTGACAGTATTGAATGAGATGATGTCGTAAAACAATACGGTGCCTGGTATATAGGAGGAGATAAATACATATTAACTATTATTATTCAAAGATATTGGAAACAAGCCTATTGAGAATGTTATTGACTGTCTAACAGAAATATGAAATGTAATTAACTTTGTGAGGATATACATATATATGTATATATCCAGAGATGTTGTGTGCACTTAGGAATCAGCTGATCTGGACATGTCTGCAGGATAACAGAGGTGAGTCCTTTAAGGTTGAGTGAAGGATCAAGGGGAATCCTATGAAAAGACTCATCCTAAGTGCCAGAGTATGACTTGAGGACACAGGTCCAGGGTTGGAGAGGGAGAAGGGATTGTGAGAACCACACCATGTCTGCCACTTGGATATTTGGCTTAGCTCCTAAGAAGTCCTTGCCCAAAAGGCATGGTGTCGGAATATAAATAACAGAAGAAAAAAAAAAGAAAGTGGGGGAAATTCACTAAAATTTGCCTGGATATTAAGAGTGCAAAGTGGCAGCTCTGTTCTAGCAGCATTGGCAAGGGTGAAAGACTTTGCTGGGAGCTCTGCAACATGGAGCCAGCCTTCCAGACAAATTAGTGCCCTGTACATTAGTAGCTTTTGGACAGTCATTTTGGGCAGCAGCAGCTGCGGTGTGGGCATAATCATCAGGCAGCGGTGAGGGAGTCTTCTGGAGGCATTGGCAACGTAACTGATGTGGTCAATGGCTGTTTCTGCAGGGACCCAAAGCATGAAAGAAGGAAATAATGGTTATCAGGTAGCAAAATAGAGGAACAACTGACTGAGCACAGGGGAAACCACTGTGGGGATTCAGAATTTTCTGTACTTATTGCTACAATGAACTCTAGAAAAGGCATTTCACCAGAGTTTGGACAAGCCTTTGAAACCCCGAGCATCCACCAGTGAAAATCAGATTCCATTTTAGCACAGTCCCAGGGTCCTATTCCTGTCCAGTGAGCAGGGTTGTTCACCCGCAGAGCATCCTGGGGTGCCGGCTTGCTGAGACTTGTCTAAGATGTTCATGCCTTTCAGGATCAGGTTCTTCTAGAGCCCAGGAGAATAAGTTGGGCACTTAAGAACAGGGAAGCCAGGAAGCTCATGCTGGAAATGTCATGAGCAAAAGAGAGAATTATCCTTTATCTTGACGCTGCTAACCCGGAAGGCCCATCCTGTAACAGCTGAAGTGAGACAATATGGTATGGCGGAAGGAATGTAGGCTCTGGAACCAGGTGGATCCATGCTCATATTTTGGCAAGAACACTTAGCAGCTTGGCAAGAATGCTTTACCTCTCTGAGTCTCCATTTTCTCCTCTACAGAAGGAGAAAAATAATATCTGTCTTGCTGAGTGTTTGGGAGGGTGAAATAAGGTAACAAACAATGCAAAGTACCTGGCCCAAAGTAAGAATTTAAACAGACTTGCAGTCATGAGAAGAATTGTTTTCTAGCGTGACATTCTATGCAAAGAAGCAGTGTGATGATCCCTTCCCTGGAAAATTATTCTCAAATAGAGGTTAGCCAAGCGGACAAGATTTCTCAGGGATCCTGGTTCTTTAAACTCATTGGAACAGAAGGGTAAGATGGGCCCAAACGAACCTGCATTTCTTGATCTCCTCTAAGCATGTGGATCCATCCTTCTTCAGCCTGATCTGCGGCCCTCCTTGGACTGGACCTGAGTCGCTGAGGTCCTCCAGGAGCCTCCAGATCACCTGCGGCGTTGTTGTCTCCTTTTAAAAATTATTTATTGAACAGATTATTACATAAAGTAGAATGCAGTAGAGAGATCCCACAGGAACACCGAAGAGGTGTTCCAAAGAGCAGAACAGAGACTACAAAATACGACGGAACAGTAACGTGTACACTTCAGGAGGCAGACACCTCGGCTCTCCTTTAAGCTCTACAAGGGACAACGTGGCCCCTTTTGCGTGAAGGGAGGCATTTATGGTGGCCTAGAAAGGCTTTTGGACCAGGCGCAGTGGCTCATGCCTGTAATCCCAGCACTTTGGGAGGCCAAGGAGGGCGGATTGCCTGAGTTCAGAAGTTCACGACTGGTCTGGGCAACACAGTGAAACCCCGTCTCTACTAAAATACAAAAAAATTAGCCAGGCGTGGCGGCGTGTGCCTGTAGTCCCAGCTACTCGGGAGGCTGAGGCAGGAGAATTGCTTGAACTCGGGCTGCAGGGGCTGCAGAGGCTGCAGTGAGCCGAGATCGCGCCATTGCACTCCAGCCTGGGTGATAGAATGAGACTCCGTCTCAAAAAAATAATAAATAAATAAAAATAAAAATAAAAGAAAGAAAGCCTTTTGAAAGGAAAACTTAGTTAAAAATCTAGCTCCGTAGGTTGCCAGTCTGTGTAACCTTGGGCAGCCCTTAGCCTTTTGAGACTCAATTTCCTAAAATGAGATGAACAAAAACCCGTAGCTAAGCAGAATATTGCTTTGAGAATCATGTAAAACAATGTTTTTATTTTTCAAGGGAAAAAGCATTGTCATTACCACTGTTTTTAAAGAGCAGAAGGTTTCTTCCCATCCTTCATAAACTCACTCCTTTTTCCACCAGATTTTTGGAGCCAATGCCCCAGCACCATGTGCTGTACTTTTGAGAATTAATTCCAGCTGGAAACATTTACATTTTTACAAAAAGAAAATACTTCTCATTTTAAAGATTCTCATAATGCCAAAAGAGAAACTTTCACTTAGCACTAAAAGTTCGCTGCCCTTACCTGAATGAACTACAGTCGTCCTGTGAAAGGAATAGAAACACATATTTTTGCCTCAATTTTGCATGTGGAAATACAACTGAAAAAAAGAAGTGATTTCTTCAAAGTCACAGATTGAACAGTTTAACATTTGAGATAGAACTGCAAAATACCTTTGGTTTGAATACACAGCTAATATCAAATTTTTATGACTTTATTTAGTACCAATTTGGAATGCATAGCATGACTGAAAACCTTTATTTTGTAAAAATTATTTTATTTAAAAATAAAAACTTAGGCCAGGTGTGGTGGCTCACACCTATAATCCCAGCAATTTGGAAGACCCAGGCAAGTGGATCACCTAAAGTCAGGAGTTTGAGACAAGCCTGGCTAACATGGTGAAACCCCATCTCTACTAAAATACAAAAATTAGTTGGATATAGTGGCTCATGCCTGTAATCCCAGCTGCTAGGGAGGCTGAGGCACGAGAATCACTTGAACTTGGGAGGCAGAGTTTGCAGTGAGCGGAGATCACGCCACTCCACTCCAGCCTGGGCGACAAAAGTAAAACTCAGTCTCAAAAAAAAAAAAAAAAATCAAATGAAAAAAACTTAATTAAAAAATAAAATTTAAAATAACTTTATAAATAAAACTGTATTTAAAACAAACTTGCAGCTTGGGAATGGTGCTTTCTTTTCTCTCCTCTTTAGTTAATGTCGTGAATCCTGTTTCTCTGTTTCAATGCCTCCATGTCACACACATCTGGTCTTTGCCGTCTTGACTGCCCTAACCCTGGCCACTCTGCATCACTTCACACTTGGTTGTTTTAACAACATCCTATTGGCAAACTGTCTCCAGGACCTCTCCTCCCCAGTTCTTCTTTTATATTATAATCTTTTCCCATGAGAACAAGAATCTTGGCCAGGCGCAGTGGCTCATGCCTGTAATCCCAGCACTTTGGGAGGCCAAGGAGGGCGGATCACGAGGTCAGGAGATCGAGACCATCCTGGCTAATGCAGTGAAACCCTGTCCCTACTGAAAATACAAAAAAATTAGCCAGGCGTGGTGGCGGGTGCCTGTAGCCCCAGCTACTCGGGAGGCTGAGGCAGGAGAATGGTGTGAACCCGGGAGGCGGAGCTTGCAGTGAGCTGAGATGGCACCATGAACTCCAGCCTGGGTGACAGAGCGAGACTGTCTCAAAAAAAAAAAAAAAAATCTTGTTCTCTGCTATCCCCCAGCATTGAACCAGAGGCACTGGTAGCCTTTGTTTCAATTTTCTCAGGATGTTTGTGTAGCAAACAGCCTTGGAAGACAGATATGGTGTCCCCCTTCAGAATAGCGGTAAGCAGGCTTATTGCTCATTATAAATATTTGAGTTCTCTAAGTTCAGTGTTCCTCTTTTATAATTCAATCAACTGCATACACAGGTGTCACCTGGCCCTCTTCATGGCACCCTGTAGAAATGAGGCTTAGAGAACCGAGACAAATGCGGTGATTCTAGCTACCGGTACTATTGTGCATAATCACCTTCCTTCATCTCTGACCCAGGAGTCTCATATCTTTTGTCAGCATTTATGAAACTGTGCTAGGCTAACTTATTACCATGTGAGAATGCTAACCTTCAGAATTCTTTATAATGTTCAACATCATTATCATTAGAGAAACACTAATTGAAGCATCATGAGCTACCTCTACATATCTATTAGAATGACTAAAATAACTTTTTAAAAAACCCTGATAATATCAAATGCTGGCAAGGATAAAGAGCAACTGAACTAGTGGGAATGCAAAATGGCACAGCCACTCTGGAAAACAGTTTGAAGTTTCTTATAAAGTTAAACATGCACTTACATATGACACAGCAATCTCACTCCCAGGTATTTAACCTAAAGAAATAAAGATCTCATGGTCACACAAATATCTGTAAACTAATGAGAGTAGTTTCTCTATTCACACTTGCCCCAAACTATAAAAAATTGAAATGTCCTTAAATGACTGAATAGATAAATGAATTGTACATCTATACAATGGTCTACTACATGGCAATATAAAGGAACATGCACTATTCACAACAGCAGAGGCATGGAATCAACCTAAATGCCCATCACTGATAGACTGGATACAGAAAATGTGGTACATATACACCATGGAACACTATGCAGCCATAAAAAAGAATGAGATCGTGTCCTTTGCAGGGACATAGATGGAGCCGGAGGCCATTATCCTTAGCAAACTAACACAGGAAGAGAAAACCAAATATTGCATGTTCTTACTTATAAGTGGGAGCTAAACAATGAGAACACATGGGCACATAGAGGGGAATAAAACACACCGGGGGAGGGGGGCCTTTTGATGGGTAGAGGGTGGGAAAAGGGAGAGGAAGAAAAACTACTAACAGGTACTAGACTCAATACCTGGGTGATTAAATAATCTATACAACAAACCCCCATGACACAAGTTTACCCATGTAACAAAAGTACACTTGTACCCCTGAACTTAAAAGTTTAGAAAAGGAATAAATTATAGAAACACAGAGAAGCATGCATTAATCTTACGCTGGGTGAAAGAAATGAGTCTCAAAAGGTTACGTATGGTGTGATTTCATTTATATAATATTTTCCAAAAGACAAAACTATGTAAACAGAGAAGAGATTTATGATTTACAAGGATTAAAGGTATGGGGGAAGTGTGACAAGGGATGGATAGCATGAGGAAGTTTTAGGGGAGTGATACATCTGACCATGTGTTAAGAGTCAAACAACTGTGCATCCAATAGTCCATTTTACTAGATATTACTTTAAATAAATAAAAATTTTAAAGTGTCACTAAAATGCTCACCAATGTGCTTCTAGCCACCACTTCACAAGTTTCTAAATCATGCATACATTTTTTGAAAAATACTTGGCATATAGTAAAATGCACAGCTCTTAATTGTACAGGTCAACAAGTTTTGACAAACAACAAATGTCTAACTTTTGACATACAATCTGTTTCTTTTGAGAAACTTGTACCTATTTTTTGTCATACTCTCACCATGAACACTATTATAGCACATCTTATTTATGCTGTGACATATTTTCTTATCATTATTTTGTCTGTTTATTTGTCCTTCATACTCTATAGTTTACTCAAGGGTAAAAGGTAACAACTTAGTCTAAGTTAATCCCTCTCATCTGAATGAATACTTGAGGACAGTATTTTTTTTCATCCATAAGACCCCACATTTTCATTCTTTTTAATACCACAAATATATCCACATACTATTAATTTACAGAAAGTTTAGGAGGTTGCACTAAAACTTTATAAGCTCAGTGTTCAGCATAGCTTTAAGATTGTAGAGCCAGCTATAGGTAGTATAATGAAACATAGAAAAAAGCCTCTTATATAAATATATGGCAAAAAATAAACATCTCAAATGTATTTCATCTGCTCTCTGTATACCATACTCTTTCAAATGTATTAATAGAGCATTCCTAAGCTGTTTAGTCAACACAATTATAGCAATATGCAAAAGTTTTATAACCAATAACTTGCAGCATGACAATATTGAAAGCAGGACCAAAACTAATTCAGTGGTCAAGAAAATCAGAAATAAAAGTCAGAGCTTATTTCAGCCAGTCTCAAATGGACTTGCAGTCAGAAAAAAAAAAAAAGATAATTAAGTAGCTTGAAAGGAACATAAATGTCATACGATAAATTTTATTCACAGACAATACAAATGAAATAGAAACCCGTTCAAATAAGCACAACCGTTTTACAATTCTTTTCCATTTAACCCTGAAGACATCTAGTGACAGGACCAAGCCTGTTCTTTAACCAGTCAAGCAAGTGAAAAATATGATCGATACTGTAAAGAGAAAAACCTCACCCCAGCAATCCTGGCTTTGAGAATGACTGTGCTTCTTGAGTAACAGGAAGGGCATCTCTGTGATCAATGGTATAACACTTCCCCATGTCTGGTTTAGCACTTTTTGAGATATAGTGCTAACCTAGATCTAGCAGTTAACCTGTTTGCTTATTGACTCCTTCTTTCCAGATTCCAAATTGCCGGAAATATAATGAGTGTCTCAGAAATAACTGCTTGAGGCATTCCCAAAGGTGGATCCTCCCTTAGTATGCTGGGAGCATAATGTAATTTGAACCCTCTTTTGGCTTCCTGCTTTTAATTTATTATCAAAATAATATGTCATACATATAAAATGGAGGAGTCTCATTTAATTGGATTCTGTAAGACGTGTGACTTTCCTCATCTGCCCACTTCACACAGCAGAGCCCTGGCAGCAGATGTTAGGTGGGGCACACCTTACCTGCTCAGGCTTCTACTTTCGTAATACTGGAAAAACATCCCTTTATTTCAGGACTTTATAAATAGAACAAAATCAGTTAGTTCAACTGAATGCCCCATTCCTATGGTATCAACATAGCTACACTAAGCAGCTAACCTAAGCGTTAGTATGTTTAAAACAATTTGCAGATCACAAACAGGGCTGTTCTTGTTTTAGCCCCTATTCCTCAATTCAGAGGAACTGGTGCCGTAAGTACTCAAGCAGGCGTAGCTTAGAGAAAAGTCTTTATTCTATTTCTGTCCAGACCCTGTTTATTTTCAGCTATCCTGGTTTTATGACATGCATTAATCGCATTCTGGGGACTATGTTGTTTAATTTACCATCACGATTCCTTATCGGGACTTCTCTCCTAATGGCAGAGCAGTGGCAGGGTCTTTGACTGCAAATAATCAAGGTTCAGACTTCAGATTCTCTACTCATTAGGTGCATGACATTTAATCTCTCTGTGCCTCAGTTTCCTCACATCTAAAAATGGAGATAATAATAATATCTGCCATATAGATTTATCATGAGGATCAAATGAATTGGCATATAAAATGCTATAACAGAGCTGGTAGAGAGAGGAAACTCCATAAATATTAGCTATTGCTTATTTGCCAAATAGTGAACCACATTGAGCCTATTGACAATGGGAGGTCTGGATAGCATGAGGCCACAGAGGAAAAGATGTGAAGGAAAAAGGGTGTGGCATAGAACTTTATGGTTCAAGTTTTAACTCTTATGGGACGTCTTTTCTATGCAGAAATCCTTCCACGTGTGGAAAGATGTTTCTGAATCCTCCTACTTCAACACATGCAAACGACAGCAAGAGAGAGCCTTATTCGGCTTGGTGTCTTTAGTGCCTGGAACAGGTCTGAATATAACAGACGCTCAATGGATGTTTCTTGAACGAAAGTTGCCGCCTGTAATCCCAGCACTTTGGGAGGCCAAGGCAGGTGGATCACTTGAGGTCAGGAGTTCGAGACCAGCCTGGTCAACATGGTGAAACCCCATCTCTACTAAAAATACAAAAAATTAGCCAGTCATGGTGGCATGTGCCTGTAATTCCAGCTACTTGGGAGACTGAGGCACGAGAATAGTTTGAACTGGGAAGGCGGAGGTTGCAGTAAACCAGGATCACGAAGCTGCACTCCAGCCTGGGTGATGGAGTGAGCCTCTGTCTCAAAAAAAAAAAACAAACCAAAACAAAAAATAAAACTTGCTGACTGGGTGGGATACTAGCTATGGGAACAATTATTCTATTCTTATGCCTAGCTCAAATTTCTTCCTATAATCTGGGTACTATAAAACTCAATAGAAGGGATCAAACCAAAAGTTTTGAGAACACTTTCTGCACAGCCTTGGAGAAGAAGGAGTCTGCAGGTAGAAGAGTAATTCCAGCAAGTTGCCCAAATGAGAATGTCACAAAAGCAATCAACGCAGGACCCAGCTTGAGAGGCTGTTGACATTCTGTGTAATTATTGCAAGTACACCCTGGGTAGTCCACATTATTGTAAACTGTATTTCCAACAATGTGTGGCATTACAATTTTAAAAAAAGAAAGTAATGAAGTTATAGCTATTAGCAAAGCTGAATTGGAACTCCTAGAAAATGTCAAGGAGATCTTAATTGTACTTTATGTAATGGTCTCCTAGGCTAATAAGATATGATCTAAAACCATTAGGTATGAGAAGGTAAACATTTTAAGAGCACTTTTTTTTTTTTTTTTTTTTTTTTTGCCAAAAGGCTCTTCATCTTTATTTGACAACTCTCGCTTGGCCTTGAGGTAAGCACTGCAGTGTTCTGAAATAACAGATACTGTTTGTGACACAGGCAATGAGGCCCTGTGGTGTGGGAGCGTATTCAAAGATAACACTTATGGAGCAAAGATGTCTATAAATCTGATTCTTAAGTCTCACATCACCGCTCCACACCCCCCACCCCGGCAGAGAGAATGGGCAGGCATGCTCTAAAAGTTATTAGCATGTCACGTAGCATGCAATTCTAAAATGCTGGGAAACACCCATTACTCTAACAAGCTTCAGAACACATAAATCTGTTTAACCTTATAAATGACTGAGATTCATTCTCTCAAGGTCGGAATCTCTCCAACAGAGAGCCATATATTCATGTCGTGTTTTTTTTTGCAAGAAGCTTTTGAGCTAAGACAGTTGATCCTTGAATCCCTGTAGCTGTTGGAAATTTTACAGAGTCCCTGCTCTCAATAATTGATGAAAGTCACCAGCAATCAAATAGATAGGTCAATGTTACCTTCTCCTAGAGTTCCCCAATCTTATTCGCTATTTCTGGCTCAAGGAGTATACTTTTTACCTTAGCTCTTCAATAGTTAGAAGTGGCCAGCGGCTACAATTTGCAATTTGGTTCTGTTTGTAAACACAGATTAGAAATCGTTGTTAGGACATGTGGGCCTTGGTTCCAGTTTGTCTCAGTCTTGTGTGTATTCTGGCAAGCAACCTAATGCCTCTTTATACCTTTGTTTTTCTATTTGTACAAGGGGGGAACATTACCACTAAATGAAATTTGTATAGTGCTTTGGGACACCTGCACAAATTGTGCTGTTTCTAACAGATATTAAGATGATATTTGTTTAATCTACTACAAAGTCTGAATAATACTTTCCTTAATGCTGGTTGAGTAGTGTTTACCAAAGTGTGGTTGTTTCATTAAACATTAGCTCTTCAGGATTAGATGTTACATGAAACGGCCTACTTTTGTGAAATAAATTATGAAACCCTAAGGTAAACAAAGTTAAACAAAGGCCTTTGCTACAGGACTTCTCAGAGCCTTTAACATGCTAATGATCATTATGAATCTCCTAGATGGCTATGGTATCTAGTGTTTCCCAAACTTATTCAACCATAGCATTTTTGGTGGGGTTGAGGGGACTTTTTTTTTGAGGTTACAGGAAAATTTTTTGTGAAATGCTTGGCAGAAGAATAAGCACCATTAATAAGTGCAGTTCAAAACACTTAAAGAGGAAGCCCAATGTTGAAAAACAGCTCTGTTCTTCGAATATTATAATAGGAGCAGCCTTAGCTGACCTGCACTGAACTAACTCACCAGACCAGCTTGTCATCACCCTGTAAAACATACTGGTTGAATCATATTAGATTGCTGGTTTTGTGGGTCAAGAAATGCTAGAATAACCGGCATTTTCATGTATTTCTACTTGATAAAAAAGTGTCCCAGGTAGATTAAGCCCTTAGGGCTAGCAGGTTAAATTCTAGTATAAATGCCAGCAAACTTCCGCTCCCACCACTTGAATTATGCTTATCAGGATCAGTTGTGTTTGTTTCCATATATTTCATGACAGTTGTGCTAGTTCTTATAATTACATAATTTAATTAGATATTACATAAGCCCATAGAATGTAAATATGAGTATGCTGTTGTTGATTCTATCACAATTAGATTGAATGCTTATCAAGACTCATTTCGGTGAGATTTAAAAATTGCCATTAAATGAGGTGTAGGTGAAATACTCTAAAAGGTTAAGTGGGGATGGGCACGGTGGCTCATGCCTGTAATCTTAGCACTTTGGGAGGCTGAGGTGAGTGGATCACCTGAGGTCAGGGTTCGAGACCAGCCTGGCCAACATGGTGAAACCCCGTCTCTGCTAAAAACACAAAAAATTAGCCGGATGTAGTGGCGGGCGCCTGTAATCTCAGCTGCTCAGGAGGCTGAGGCCCAAGAATTACTTGAACCAAGGAGGCAGAGGTTGCAGTGAGCTGAGATGGCTCCAGTGTACTCCAGTCTGGGTGACAGAGCGAGACTTTGTCTCAAAAGAAAAAAAAAAATTTAGATATATATATAATGGGGGAATCATAAACGTGTGGAAGTCTTCATTATGTATAGTAAGTTATTTTTAATTCTCACTGAGCAATAAAAAAACTGACACTGGAAATTAAGGATAATATATTACGGCTATGGTTTACAGAAGAAAGATTCAGAATTGCTACCAGAAGATCCATTCTGAAAAAAAAGGACCTTGATCCTATGTCAAGAGATTGATGAATATAGTGGGATTATATCCAAATACTCTATTAACTGGTAAGGTTTTGACATTGACCAAGCAGAACAAATGTCTGCCCCATCAGAAAAGATGCTCAAATTTAAGTAATTATATAGCCATGTCAGTGCATGCTGGCCAAATGTCAGCTCTGCCTACAACTATTTTACATTAAAGTATAAAATTTTGATAGTTTTCATCATTTTAAAATGATTCCTTGTTTCAGTTAAGTGTTTTGTTTATCTGACCAAATGCTACTCCTGATTATCTCAGAAGACTTCTCCTAAATACTACTACTGTCAACAGTAAGAGAACCAAGCACAATACAGTTTCCAAAGTACTGTTCATATATTTTATCCCCTTTAATAATCAGGAATAGAAGAAGTTTGGTTCCTGTAAGCAAATGTCTCAGAAGAATCCTTCTTTGAAGCTGCCACAAAAGCAAGTGAGGGCTATAGAAATCAGGATTTAATAACATAAATTATTTCCTTGTTAATCAAGCATTTGGTAAAAGGATTCCAAAAAGATTTGGAACCTGGATTTCAGGTTGGGACAGAGCAAATACTCAGAATATGTGAGGTCATTCCTGACCATACAGCAGCACTCGGTTGGAGAAATTTGAAGGAAATTGGAGGGTAATTGTGCTGCGTGTGCGAGTGTCCAGGTGAATGTTCTTCACACTCTAATCATCATTAACCTACAGGACACAGAGGACTGTCCAGCTATGTCACTGAACCACTACCCAGCAGTGTAGAAACCAAGAGTAAATCCAGACTCAAAGGAAAAATATATCAGAATAAATTCTGATTCACAATGACAAAAACATAATAAGGCCTACCCACAATAGTTTTTAATTAGTGGGAAATAATACATTTAAGGGTAATTTAAGTGTCCTTGGAGGCAGATAAAAGTAAACAATTGCAACAATGATTTTGTTAAACTGAAAATATCATAGTCATACCAAGGCTTTATTTTCCTTAAATTTCACTTCTTTGAAGTCAGTCATCTCTTCTTTTGAGATATTAGTTACTGCTTATCTGTGCCTAGAGGGAGTCCGTGAGTTAGAAGTTACCATCACCACCTGAAAGTGGCCACTGGCGCTGGAGGCCTCATGCCGAGGTATGGATTAGAGTCACTTGTGGAAGTTTACACTAATACTGATGCTGGGTGCCACTCCCATGGTTTCTGAATCAACTGGTCTGCAGTGCCATGGGGGCACCTGGATTTTAAAAGCTTCCCACCTGAAGTGTTGTGAGTGGACCACGGGCGTCCGCATCACCTGGGAACCCCTTAGACATGCTAGAACTCAAGTCCCACCCTAGACCTACAGAGAATCAAAACCTGCATTTTAACAAGACACTGGGCATGAATTGTAGGTACTGTAGAGTTGCAGTGTCTGGATAACTCTTTCTTGAAGTATTGTTAGAGAACCTACATGAGAATCACCTGATTTTAATTTAAAAATTACAAATATTTTGGGCCCCAACTTAGCTCCTGAATGAGAATCTCTGGGGGTGAGGGTAGGAGATGAGCCTGGGGAATCAGCAGTTTAGCCGTCACCCAGGTGAGTCTTAGGAGCATCTAAGTTGAGAACAGCTATTCTAGAGAGTGTCTTAAGGTTCTTTCTAATGTGGCTAAGGCCTTGGATCTGAAAGGCTGTGCGAGGGGTTGTAAGCAGGTCAGAGAGGGCCGCTGCAGGTATTAACAGGTACAGGCAACTCAGCCATGGAGTGGCACCCTCTGCTTCCTAATTCAAATTAATACTCACTTTAAAGAAGATGCTCAGACCATCTGCCCTGGGGCCATTTGTTCCCGTTCTTTTTAGGAATAAATCAGATGTAAGGGAATAATCTGAGATGTTCACTTACCTTTCCTTAGGTGCCAACAGTTAACTGATGTTTTGGGACCAGTTGCAGTGTTTTTGTTCCACATCCTAATTTAAAATATCCATTCTTGCTATATGTTATTGATAAGGACCTAAGAACCTTTTGTAGAAATGATTGACACAAGCTTGTCTAAATATTTTTTCTACTCATAATCTGAGCAAGTTCAGCATAAATACAGGAGGAGTCCTCTTCTATGACAGCTGCCCCAACACAACCACAGAGGTAGCATAAATCAAGCCATAGCCTGCATAATGTAATTTGCAAAGAACAATGCTATACAGTACAAGTCTTACAAGGCTTCTCCTATGGGTGTGAAGATCATCCCTTGTTATGGACTGACTGTGTTAGTCCCCCCAAATTCATATATTGAAATCTAATGCCCAGTGTGACGGTTTTTGAAGGAGGGGTTTTTGGAGGGTAATTAGGTCATGAGGATGGAGCCCTCCCGAATGGGATTAGTGCCCTCATAAGAAAAGGCCAATGAGCTAGCTCACCTTCTTTTCACAGTGCGAGGATATATAAGAAAGTCAACAGTCTGCATGGAAAACTGGGCATGAATCGTACCCAGCTGGTATCCTTATCTTCAACTCCCAGCCTCCAGAACTGTGAAAAATAAATGGTTGTGGCTTAAGCCACCTAGTCAATGGTACATTGTTAGAGCAGCCTGAACTAAGACATCTCCCGTTTTCAAAATAAAAAAGAATTCCATTACCCTTTCTTCATTTATTCTAGGAACTAAGGCACATATTCATCAGCTCATGACCATGAATTTAAACAAGATCTTTTTGGTTTAGGATGAGTCTTCCGGGGCTGCCATAACAAATACCACAAATTGAGTGGCTTAAATAATGAAAAAATATATAATGAATATATTCCAGAGGCTGGAAACTGGATAGTAAGGTGTCAGCACGGCAAAACTCTCTCTGAAGACTCTAGGTGAAGTTTTTTCTCTGCCTTCTCCTAGTTTCTGGCAGTTGCTAGCAATCCTGGGCATTCCTTGTCTTGTCCAGGATTATTAAACTAGAGCTTTTATATATCACACTACAATGTAACTGCCTAGCTGTTTGTCCTTTTCCACCACCATATTATAAACTCTTTGAGGGAATGAATAGGATGTTGTTATTTGATCCATAGTACCTAACTCATTGCTTGACACAAATGGAGTGGTCACTCTACAAGACCATTCCATGTTGTCACGTGTTGTTCTCCCTGCATCTTTATCATCCTCCCTGTGTGTGGCTGTCTCTACATCCCCTCTCTTTTTCTTATAAGAACACTGGGCATACTGGGTTAAGGGCCCTCCCTACTCCAGGATGGCCTCATCTTAACTAACTACATCTGTAATAACACTATGTCCAAATACAGTCAGGCTCCATATCTGGGGGTTCTGCATCTGCAAGTTCAACCAACTGCAGGCTGAAATACTGTATTTGAAAAAAACAAAATCAGCAAAAAATAACAATTTAATAAAAAATACTACAAGTAAAAATGTAGTATAACAACTACTTACATAGCATTTACATGGTATTTTGTATTATAAGTAATCTAGAGTTGATTTAAAGTATGTGGGAGGATGTGTGCAGGTTATATGCAAATGATGCATTATTTTAGATAAGGGACTTGAGCATCCATGGATTTTGGTATCCAAGGGAGTCCTGGAACCAATCCCCCCTGGATACTGAGGTATGGCGATGATGTCACATTCTGAGGTTCCAGGAAGGACGTGCATTTTGTAAGGGCATAAAAACTCAGCAGTTTTATTTTATTTTATCATTTTATTATTTATTATTATTTTCTCCCTTCATCCCCTTCCCATTATTTTCCCTGTCTATTGATAGCAACTTTTGATTATATTTAAACATATGTCCTTTCATTCCACTTTTCTTATCTTTTGTTTAGATAAATGTGCCTCCTTGAAAATGTCTTGAATAGTATTGCCTAGATTGTCTTCCAGGGTTTTAATAATTTTGAATTTTACTGTCTTTAATCCATCTTGAGTTAATTTTTATATATGGTGTAAGGAAGGGGTCCAGTTTCAATCTTCTGCATGTGGCTAGCCCGTTCTCCCAGCACCATTTATTGAAAAGGGAGTATTTTCCCCATCACCTGTTTTTGTCAGACTCATTGAAGATCAGATACTTGTAGGTGCGTAACCTTATTTCTGGGTTCTCTATTCTGTTCCATTGGTCTATGAGTCTGTTTTTGTACCAGTACCAGGCTGAGCTCTGTCATCTTGATATGGAGCTTCTATGATAAGCAGAGCAGGGTGAGAGAAAAAAACTTACATCTTTCTTTTATCCTCTGGCCCGGAAGTGACTCAGGTCCCTCAGGTTTAAGCTCATTATCCAGGCTTAGTCACATGTCCCTACCTAACTGTAAGGAACACTGGGAAATGCAGTCTTTCTGTATGCTCAGAAAAAGGAAAGGGAAAGAAACAGAGAAAAACAGTGTTGCCTCTGATATAGAAAAAAGTAAGTATATCTGAGTTTGTGGTGCTGCCAAGGAGGTTAACTTTGATTTCAATTCTAAATAGAAACTGTTTTAACCAACTTTAAAGAAATAGGTTTTGATAGTGAGATTGATAATAAAGTGGGCTTTTTGGGGTTTTGTTTAGTTTTTTCTTTTAAATTTTCTAGGCTTCTCACTTCCTCCCTCCTCTAAGTTTAATTACTGTATTGGAGCCATTCATTGTTAATTTTCACTCCTCCAATAGGTACTGAGCACAAAATACACAATCAACAAAACATACACTTATCAAATTAAAGGATGAAAACTTTAAACTCAATCCATCCTGACACTTGTGTTATTAAAGATTTAATGAGGAAAGAGATAAAAAATAAGTAGAAAGTTCTACTAATAACTAATGACTTAATTTATCCATGTCTTTCATCTTCCCCCAAAGTAGCCATAATTAAGGGTTGATGATGTCATTATTCATAATACGTCTATTTGTATTTCCCTTTCAACTTTGCAAAGCATACTGTATCTGTCATCTCATGGTATCCTCACAACCACCATGTGAGGAGAGTAAGGTAGACATTATCCCTGTTTGGTAGATTAGGAAATTAGAATACAGTGATGTTAAGTGAGCTGCCTAAGATCCTCAACCAATCTTGATGTTGTCACTGGAAGCCAGATCTCCTGATTTCTTGTCCTATGCTTTCTCCACACTAGAAACTCGCTTCAGAGCAAGAGTATCCTTAGAAGCAAGATAATAAAGTCTACTCTTTAATCTTTCATATGGAGAACTCCAAGTTGGCCATAATAATTTCAACATTTTAAAAAACTATCTCATCCCAGTGAGTGCATTTCTGTAAACTATTCTGGATCTGGGTATGATATAAGACTTAGCTGTACAGAGAGAGTCTGTACAGGGGTTGGCAAAGATTTTCTGTAAAAGGCCAGATAGCAAATGTGGCTTTGCAGTCATATGGTCTCTATTCCATGCTCATCGTTTAAATACATATAATATTTTTAAGACAAAAATCATTTTCACTCCCAGGCTATTCAGCAATAGGCCTTGGGCTATATTTGTCCCACAGGCCTTAGTTTGCCAGCCATGATTTTGGACTGCCAACCATCGTGGTGTTCAGAGTGCCCATGCACCCGACTCTGCTGCAGCATGAACTTGTTCCTGCTGCTTTCCTGCAGGCATTCAGCCTGCCTTGGGTTACCTGTTTGGCAATATCCTTTAATGTCACAAATAACCCACTTTTGGGTGAGATGTGCCACAGTCTGTCTGAATTTCTTGCCCAGCTAGGTTGAGGTGCAGTGTCTCCCTTCTGGTACATTTCTGGATTTGTGACAGGGGTTTTGTGAGATGTTTTTTGAGCTCCCCTTGCAGCTGGGAGGCATGGTGTGTGATGCTTCCCTTCTTCTCTAGACAGCTGAACTTCTGCTGCCTGTTTGCTGATCTTGAACCTCTCCACAGAGATCTCTCTACCTCCTTTTATAAATTTGTTCCCCACCCACCATACCCCCTTTAAAAAAAATCCTCTTCATTATCTCTTGTGAAAGTCAGTGAGAGTGGAGTTTGGGGTATCTATGTAGTCAGGCATTGAGTATAACCCAGGTGATGATTAAACATCAGGGTGCCTCCCAAAGCCTTGCCTGTTTTTTTTGCTACTAAAGCCATGGTAGTAGCGGGCAAGAGCAATACCAGAATGTTAAGAGGCCACTCATCTCAGGAAATCCAGGCATGCCTGTCAAAGATATATGAGCTGCATTCACACTCTTGAATGGGAATCAATCAGTTTTTATACATCCCAGCACTTTGGGAGGCTGAGATGGGTGAATCACTTGAGGTCAGGAGTTCGAGACCAGCCTGGCTGACATGGTGAAACCACATCTCTACTAACAATACAAAAATTAGGTCAGTGTGGTGGCATGTGCCTATGATCCCAGCTAATTGGGAGGCTGAGGCAGGAAAATTGCTTTAACTCGGAAGGCGAAGGTTGCGGTGAGCAGAAATTGAGCCACTGCACTCCAGTCTGTGCGACAGAGCGAGAGTACAGTTAAAAAAAAAAAAAAAAACAAAACTGTGGGCCAGTTCTGGGAGGCCAAGAAGGGCAGATCACCTGAGGTCGGGAGTTCAAGACCAGCCTGACCAACATGGAGAAACCCCATCTCTACTAAAAATACAAAAAATTAGCCAGTCATGGTGGTGCATGCCTGTAATCCCAGCTACTCGAGAGGCTGAGGCAGAAGAATTGCTTGAACCCAGGAGGCCAAGGTTGTGGTGAGTCGAGACTACGCCGTTGCACTCCAGCCTGGGCAACAAGAGCGAGACTCCATCTCGAAAAAAAAAAAAAAATTGTGGATAGTATGTTTTTCTATGCAGAACATATTTTAATCATTCAACAAATATTTGCAATCCACCATAACTCAGGCATTGTTTAAGTTTCTGAGTTATAAAGAGGATTGGTATGTGGTACCTCCCTAAGGAGCCTATACCTTTGAAAGGAATAAATACAGGGACTATTAAAATACAGAATGAAAGGACAAATACAGAAATCTGTGGGAGCTTCATGAAGTATGGAAGAGATTCCTAATTTTTCAGGTGGGAAAAACAGCTAGTAAAGATGTCAGAAAAGAAGTGTTGTCTGAGCTGAGTAGAAGAGAAAATGAGAAAAATGGTCAAGAGAAGGGGCAGTAAGTGCCCAGAGATGTGGTAGAGTATGATGTAAGACCAGAGCTATCCAGAGCATAGGCTGACTTGCTAGATAAAATGTGGTGTCGAGGTAGGAGGGGTGAGTGATAAAGCTAGCAAGGTAGAAATGTGCCAGAATATACTCCATGCCAGTGTAAAGCTTCTTTGTTAATCCCAAAGAAAATGATGAGCAATAGTTCCAGGGTAGTGGCGCCATAAGGTTTGTGTTTCTGAAAGACACCTTGGGCTGTGATGTGGAGGTTGGACTGATGAAATCTATGACTGCATTGGGTTATTGCGCTAGTCCGGCAAAAGATGATAAATACTGGAGATAGGGAAATAACAGAGGAAGTAGCAAAAGGGAACAGGTTCAAGAGATGATTAGGAAATGACAGGACTTGATGACTGACTATGAGTGTGAAATAGAGAAAATCTGGAATAATCTCCATGTGAATGGCTTGGCAGTTTGAAAACAACGTTGTAATCCAACAACACTATGAACACCAAGAGGAGCAAAAGGGAAATTAGGAGGCTAGATTTACTCCATTTTGTCCATGCAGATGCAAAAATCCTCTGGGATGTCCAAGTGAAAGACATTCCACATACAGTTGGAAAAACTGGTTTGGAGGTCAAAAGCAATGACTTGGCTGGAGATATTTGGGAAATGTTGGTAAGCAGTTGTTGGTTGAGGCTGTGGATTTAGATGTGATTGTTCAAAGAGAATATGGAGCTTAAGAATTGAACAGGAAAAAGGACAAAACCCCAAGAAGCCTCAACTTTTTAAGGCTCAAAATCCTGCAATGGCAACAGGAAATCAAAAGGAATGGTCAGAGAAATGGGAATATCACTAGAAATGTGTGCTGTTGTGGAAGACAGGAATGGAAAGAGTTTGAGTCTGGTGAGATAAAAATGAAAATCATTATTTTATGTAAAAAATAGAGGGTTACTTTTAAAAAACAGTTCAGTAGAGTAGTGGAAAGGGAAACTAGATTGGAATGATCTGACCAGTGAATAACTAAAGGAGATAATGTTAATAGTGGATATACGGTTTGTGAAGCACTTTGGATACAGTAAAGAGTCATGCAAATACAGCCATGAGTCACTCAATGATGGAGATACCTTCTGAGAAATGTGTCGTCAGGAGATTTTGTCATTGTGCAAACATTGGAGAGTGTTCTTACAAAAACCTAGATGATATAGCATACTACATACCTAGGTTATGTGACATAGCCTATGGCCCCTAGGCTACAAACTTGCATAGTATATAACTATACTGAATACTGTAGAAAACTGTGGTGCAGTGTGGAGTGTTTTTGTTTCTAAACATAGAAAAGGTATAGCAAAAAAATAGTATTAAAGATAAAAAGTGGTACACCCATATAGGGCCCTTACCATGAATGGAGCTTGTGAGACTGGGAGTTGCTCTGGGTGAGTCAGTGAGTAAGTGGTGAGTGAATGTGAAGGCTTAGGACATTACTGTCCACTACTGCAGACTTTATAAACACTGTACACTTAGGCTACACTAAATCTACAAAAAATAATTGTGCAATGATTTAACTGCTATGATGCCACTAGGCAATAGGAATTTTTCAGCTCTATTATAATCTTATGGGATCACCATTGTATTAATATGTGCAGTCCATTTTTAACTAAAACATCCTTCTTCAGTATGTGACTGTATAAAATAGGCTTCTATCAATGTACAATCTCAGGTGTAGCCTCTGAACTTGGACCTATCCTTTAAGATAACTAATCTCTCTATATTTAATTTTATTATCTCAATGATAAGAGCATCATAAATGATAGAATCAATAGATTGGTAGTAGAATCTAAATCAACACTTTATCCTCAATACAAATCCCACCTACAACTCTATCCATCCTCTGTAGTGAACTCATTATCTTAAGAAGACTCCTGTCCATTTACTGTACAGCTCCAGTCATTAGAGGCCCTTTCAGGACTTTCTGTTATTATGTCCTGTGGCCTCTTCCCAGCCCTAGATGGTTCAGGGACCTTCCTTTCTTGCCTGCAGGTACATCTCAGACATTTGGTCTCTGCCACCACTATCCCTGCCCTGAAGTTTGAGGATCAAGAAATCATATCCTCACCTCTCCTTTACTATGTGATCAAAGGTGATCATATATGTTTGTATCAAGAATTTTGGAGGAGAATACTGAATAACCAGAATCTCTATGTGTGGCGTAGGAGCAGGGAATATAATTTGGAAGAATACTCCATTTGATTCTAACACACCAACCATCCATCTTAGTTAAAAAAAAAATGTATTTTGTTTTTCTGTTTTCAGCTATATCATCATTAAAAATAAAAAGAAATCTGTTATGGGCTGAATTGTAGCCTTCCAAAATTCCTATATTAGAGTCCTAGCTCCCCAGTGGCTCAGAATGTAACTGACCTTGGAGATAGTGTTTAAAGAGGTAATTAAGTTAAAATGAGGTCATCAAGGTAGGTTAATCCAATATAATGGGTGTCCTAACAACAAGAGGAAATTTAAACACAGGTACAAAGGGAAGGCCATGTGAAGACATGGGGAAAAGACAGCCATCTGTAGGCCAAGAGAGAGGCCTCAGAAAAAGCCAACCCTGCTAACACCTTGGTTTCAAACTTCTAGACTCCAGAATTACAACAAAATAAGTTTTTGTGGCTTAAATCACCAAATGTGTGGTATTTTATTTTGGCAGCCCAAGCAAACTAATATATAATCTAATTAAAACATTGATTCCATTCTGTGACTAGGGCATTTTAAAGGGTTTCTAAGTGATTTCTTTGTTAATCCTATCTAGAATTGTCTCTAGAGTCAATAGTAAACCCAGTTTATGGCATGTGGTTTGCAAGATCTGTTTTCTTCATCCCTTTAAAAATTGGAGATGTACATATATTCAGCCTTTCAGCACCTCTCTTGTCCTCCACAGATCACTAACACAAGCTCATTTTGTATCCAGAGTGTAATCTCAATGGGTAATGAGATTCAAGCTCATTAGAGTAATTATGTACTCTCTTTTTATCCCTTAACTAATCTCAGACTTCAGTTGTTTTTCTCAAGTGTCTTCCTTCTTTCCAGCCAATCATGTCAACAGAGATGATAAAAGCAAATTAGAATGTGGCCAAGTTCATCTTCTCTCTGTCATCTTTCACAGGAAGTGGGCTTTAGGAAATTCTTGTTCTTGTTCTGACTATATTTAAATTTGCAGTGTTTTGCATTTTTGTTAGCTTTATCTTAATCTGGGCTTTACTCTGTCTACCCTATTCTAACAGGTTGAGGGTGCTCTTCATGTGTTTCTGGATGATTTTTCTCTCCTGCCCTCTTTTGTATGATGGAAGTATTGAACTTGGTTGGAGTCAAAGCATTCGAGTGCCATCTATTACCCATACGACCTGGGTCAAGTTGCTTAACCTAAGCTTCTTTGTCAAATAAAGCTAAATCATATCCCATCTTATAAGGAACACCATTATGAAATTATGATTAAATTACATAATACATGCAAGAACACCTTATAAATTATGTATTTCAGACATATACAAAACTTCGTTATTACTATTACTGTTATATCTTTTAGTTCTGTGTTCAGGGGATACTTATAGAGCCACGTTAGTCTCTTCATTTGCATTTTATTATTTTTTTTGAGATGGGGTCTCACTTGGTTGACCAGACCGGTCTTGAATTCCTGGCCTTATGCAATCCTCCCATCTCAGCCTTCCAAAGTGCTGGGATTATAGGTGTGAGCAACCATAGCTGGCCCAGCATTTTAATTTTATTTTTAACTTAGATTTTATAAAATTCAACACACAAAAAAGAGCATGTAGTGAAAAATCTCCTTCCTATTTCTCAATCTCCCTCAACTCAATGTCACTATTTGGGAGCAAACAATATTTCTTATGGATGCTTCCAGAAATATTTTATGCATATCCATATATATCTTTTCTCCTCTCCCTACCTTTTTACCCACATAGTGACATCCTATCGGTTCCTTTACTTAACCTCATCTTTTTTTTTCTCATGCTGTCACAATCTCTTTGCTGGGAATTTCCTCTCCTCATTGAGTTGTCACTCATTTACATTCTCTGATTTGGGTTCAGACATTTATTTTCTCTCGGGTTTTAAAATCTATTCTTTAACAGTCCATTTTGTACACTTAACTTTGCACAATATGATGATGGGTTCCTTTCCCCTGTGATCATCAATGGAAGAAGAGAAGAAATCACCACCTTTGGCAGCAAGCAACATTTTACAGACCGAATGTAAGATCTGTTTGTTGTTGTTGTTTGTTTTTGAGACAGGGTCTTGCTCAGTCATCCAGGCTGGAATGCAGTGGTGTAATCATGGCTCACTGCAGCCTCGACCTCCCAGGCTCAAGCGACCCTTCCACCTTAGCCTCCCAAGTAGTTGGGACTACAGGTGCACACCACCACACTTGGCTACTTTTTTTTATTTTTTGTAGAGACAGGGTCTCACTATGTTGCCAGGGCTGGCCTCAAACTCCTGGGCTTAAACTGTCCTCCTGCCTTGGCCTCCCAAAGTGCCTTGGCCTCCCACAGTGGTGTGAGCCACTGTGCCCAGCCAAGATCTGTTTTTAATTAAAGGTGGTGTTTTAATGTTTTCATGAAAGGCATTACAGCATAATGGAGGGAGGTCATGCTTTAGAGTCAGCCAGACCTAACACCTGGCTCTGCAGCTCTTAAACTGTTTGGCACTGGTCAAGTTCCTGAACCTCACCTCACTGAGTCTTCATTTCCATATTTGAAAAGTGGAAATAATAAATAACTACCTCAAGGGTTATATTATGTAAAGTATATATAGTGGGTGGTATGTCATACATGCTTCATAAATATTATTGATCCTCTTGGTTTTACTACTATTTTACATGTATCACATTAATATTTTCTCACTTAAAAAATAACTTTCATTAAACAAACTCCAAATCGTAATCAAGAAACATTTCTTCTTTATCTACTGCATTTACAGGACTGAGTCAGATGGTAAAAATACAAAGAAGGAAAGATATATTCCCCTTTTTGCAAGGAGATTGCAATCTAAGTGGGAGGCATAACAT
Source organism: Pan troglodytes (assembly GCF_028858775.2). NCBI lineage: Eukaryota > Metazoa > Chordata > Mammalia > Primates > Hominidae > Pan > Pan troglodytes. The sequence continues at coordinate 79,276,802 of NC_072412.2, read as the reverse complement.
ATACAAAAAAACAATAAATAGTACAGAGAATAGAATCGGAATGAAATAATTTGGTAATAAAAATAGAAAAGAATTTCACATGAAAGAGAGGTGAAATCATGCTAAAGACAAGATGCTCTGTTACAACATCTAGTGTTGTTATAAAATTATGAGTAGCTCAATATTTAGAGGAAAAAGCAATAAATAGCAAATTAATGTAACAAAAACAGTAATTTATATATATTTTATTCTGCTTTTCTTAAATGAGGAATATGTTCCGAAGACTGACCATGCTGGAACAAAATTAACTTCCTTTCCACAAGAACTCAAATTATTCTGTTTTGTTCATATGTAGCATGTTCGATATACCAGGTGTTTTATAGACAGAGAGAGAATGTGGCTGGGCATGGTGGCTCATGCCTGTAATCCCAGAACTTTGGGAGGCCAAGGCGGGTGGATCATGAGGTCAGGAGATCGAGACCATCCTGGCTAACACAGTGAAACCCCATCTCTACTAAAAAATACAAAAAAATTAGCCAGGCGTGGTGGTGGGTGCCTGTAGTCCCAGCTACTTGGGAGGCTGAGGCAGGAGAATGGTGTGAACCTGGGAAGCAGAGCTTGCAGTGAGCCTAGATCGTACCACTGCACTCCAGCCTGGGTGACAGAGCAAGACTCTGTCTCAATAAAAAAAAAAAAAAAAGAAAGAAAGAAAAAGAAAAAGAAAAGAGAATGTAGGAAAGCTTCTATAAAGATACAGTTTAAATTTGAAGACTTTGTTTCCTCTCATTTGAATTCAATGAAGTAAATATAAGACACAATTGGACCAACAGTCAATGGAAACTCATTTCTTGTTGATACAACTACATGTCTGTAAACTCTTTCTTGTTATTGAAGTTATTTGCCAGGGACTTAAAAAAAACAAAAAGGCTCATGACAACCCAATGAGCCTGCCTTGCTCACTTTCATGAGGTGATTCAAGTGGACTATACTGCGTGAAACCTCGAACACAATAGTTGAAATCTCTGAATGTAGCGGTTTAATCAGGGTGGAGAATATATTGCGGGGGCGATTAAAAATTGCATCAGAGAAATAATGATCCGTCCTTTAATTACTTTCCTTTGTAGTTAGCTTAGATCAATATCAACTGTTTGTTTTATTCAAGGTCTTTTATTTTTCCTTTTTAAAGAAGACATTGCGTGACTGTGCAAGTACAAGAACTAAGAGAAACTCATAAGCACTTGGCAGAGAAGGTTCAAAGTGCACTAAAAGTGACAGACACTGGTTCCTGCAAAGAAAGGCCTGTGCTGTGAAATACCTAACAGCTCATCCAGAATAAGAGTCAAAATAAGGTTACCATCTTTTGTCTAATTTTTACCAAGGTATGGCAAACTCTTAATAAATGTATGACAATAGAAAATTTAAGGTTATATACATATTGGTGTTTGGTTTTGGTTTTGGTTAAATTTTTAAACATTTTTGTGGGCATATAGTAGGTGTGTATATTTATGGGGTACATGGCATGTTTTGAAGCAGGCATGCAATGCGTAATAATCACAGCATGGGAAATGGGGGGTATCCAACCCCTCAAGTATTTATCCTTTGTGTTACAATCTGATTACACTCTTTTAGTTATTTTTAAATGTATAATTAAATTATTTTGACTGTAGTCACCCTGTTATGTTATCAAATACTAGGTATTAATAATCACATCATGGAGAATGGGGTATCCACCTCCTCAAGAATTTATCCTTTGCTAGTTGTTTTAAAATGTGCAATTAAGATACTGACTATAGTTACCCTGTTATGTTATCAAATATGAGGTCTTGTTCATTCTTTCTATTTTTTTAACTATTAGCCATTCCCACCTGCCCACCTCCCCCACAAGATGAATGAATAAAGAAAATGTGATACATAGACATATTGGTGTTTTTAAGTGAATTTTCTGAGTGTTCCCTTGAATGAAGCTACCCAGTGGAGTAGCTTCGTTACTGTAGTTGCCCCTTTTAATCTTTCCCGGGGTTCTCATTGTTAGTGCCAAGTGTTATTACTATTATTGTTGTTTTATTTTTTGCCAAGGAAAATGAGGAAATGAATATTAGCTTTTTTAAAAACAAAGGACGCCCCAGAAGCAAACCCAAAGTTCCCATCCCATGCCAAATCGGAAAGAATGTATGGAAGTAAAAGAAAACATACTTTCAGGGTGGCCTATTTTGAGGGCACGTCTTGTGATCTGCGAGGGACGTTGCACCTGGTTCCCAACACTGATGTCACAAACAAAACCACATACTCCTTTTGGGTGTGGCATCATACTGGGGCATTGTACCTCCTTTAAATTAGATTCCATTGATGGAAAATTTATACATGATTTGGAAGATAATCTAGAAACAGTCCAGGTGTTCATGTGAATGCTAGAACGGACATCATCCCTTCCTGCGATGGCAGGGGCTGTCACAGATCTTCTTTAAGGGATTGTGTCTCTGAGCTGGGGAGTCATTGTGTCACCCACATTGGTGGGTTAGCTTTACAAAGAGTTATGTTGCCACATTGCTGGGTCACATTATCCTGCCTCATCCCTGCCAAAGGTAAATTCACACAGGGCATTTCTCTTGTGGTTTTGTGGCCTCACATTTTTCAACCCATTACTAGGTAGTGTCATAAAGAATTAAGAGGCCAGGCACAGTGGCTCATGCCTATAATATCAGTACTTTGGGAGGCCAAGGCGGGCGGATCATTTGAGGTCAGGAGTTCGAGACCAGCCTGACCAACATGGTGAAACCCCATCTCTACTAAAAATGCAAAAAAAAAAAAAGAAAAATTAGCTGGGCCTGGTGGCGCATGCCTGTAGTCCCAGCTACTCAGGAGGCTGAGGCAGGAGAATTGCTTGAACCAGGAGGCAGAGGTTGCAGTGAGCCGAGATCATGCCACTGTGCCAGCTTGGGCGACAGGGTGAGACTCCAACTTAAAAAAAAAAAAAAAAGAGAAAGAAAACAATTAAGAACATGGGCTCTTGGGGCAGTTTGGGTCTGAGTCCCCGAGTGGCCATGTGACCTAATCACTGTGCCTCATCTCTTCATCACTGCCTTTTTCATGAGGTTGCCTTAAAGAATAAGAAAATACACAAAAAGTGGTAGAATACTAACTGACTCATTGTAAGTATGCAGTAAATGTAAGCATTATTATTAGTGATATATAATAATCACTACATAACTAGGTTTAATTTAAATGTCAGAGAATGAAGTATTTTGTCAAGAATTGAATAGAAACTTCTCATTGTCAAAATCCTTGTACATATTCATCCAATCCTTATATGAATATATTTATAATATTTCCTAACACTAGTATAGTAAATAGTGTAATATTTCCTAACACTAGTGTAGTAATGTAACTTCTGAAGATCATCTTGCAGTGCCTCAGAATATCCTTCTGAACATGACTGATCATTATAAAAAATTGAAAAAAGCATGGAAGTTTAGAATCAGTATGCATTGACCCAAGTAATCCCCTTGAAGATTCCAAAATTGTAATGCATAAGCTATGTGAGGGTTTCTTTCCCATACAATTTGCTTTTAAAAGGGAAAAAAATGCACACAAATCCAACCAAATGATTCCAGTTAGTTATAGCTAATGGACATTTCACCATACTTCTCAAATTTCTCACACTTGCACATTTATCTCTTTTGAATATGGGCTTTTAGATACATTTCCCAAAAACTGAAACTAGAACTTGTGCTTGTGTGTCTATAAATTCCTGTATAAAAGATGGATGCTTAGAGGGCACAGCCAAGACATACACATCCAGAAATTTAAAGACCTTATTTGATAAACAAGAAAGAATAAAATCAAGTAAATTAAAATCTTAACTCAAGAAGCTAGAAAAGTAGCAACAAAATAAACCAAAGAAAGCAGGGAGAATTCATAAATGTCAAAGTAGAAAATAATAAATGAAAAAATAGAAATAAATAGGATTTATAAATAATCTAAGATCAGTTTCAGTGAAAAGTACAGACAAAATCTGGCTGTTTTAGTCGAGAAAAACATAGTAAAAATTTAAATGTTATAACTATAGGCCAATAAGAAATTAAAAATTATCAGAGAATATTATTCATAATTCTTTGCCAATCTACTTGGAAAAACTTGATGAAAGATATAATTTTTCTAGGAAATATATACATTTTAAAAATAGAGAAAAAGGAAGAAGTTAGAACAACAATGAAGGAACAAATAGTCACAAAAGAAATAAACGAAGTTGTCAAAGTATTACTCCCTTTTTGTGCATCCCCTCATAGGTCTTATGATAATTTTTTAGAAAATCTTTTTATAATAAACTATGTTTATGCTAATGAAGCTATTATATAGCATATAAAACTCTGGACATTAAAGTATATTTATTACTTGTGGCTAGCATAACATGTTACTAGAACGTGACAAAGGTAACAAGAAGAAATAAGATTCTAGGATACAAAATCATAAGAAAAATTAGCAAGTCCACCAAAGCATTGAAAAGAATATTAGGTTTTGGAAAAACACCATTTAGTTTAGAATTGCAGTGATAGCTTAACACTAGGAAATCTAGTATGTAATTTACCACATTGATAGAACAAAAGAAACAAAATAATAAAACATATTTTATTATAATAAATGTTAAAAGTGCCTTTGATAAAAATTAAACACTTTATTATAAATCTTTCAGTAAACTAGAGATAGAAAGATGTTTATATTATCTGACAAAGCATTTTTATCACAAATCAAAGCCAACATTATTATTTGAATGTTAAAAAATACAGAAACTTGCAATATAATCCTGCTTATCATTTTTCAATATTTTTCTGGAGGAACACCCAATGAAAAAAAGTAAGCAAAAGAAATAAAAGGTATATCTCTTAGTGATACTAAACTATCATTACTTGCAGAGGGTAAAATTCACTACCTGGAAAACCCAAGAGAGTCAACCGACAATAACTAGATCTAATAACTGAGCTCAGAAAAGAGGTCAGATACAAAATAAAGACAATGACACAATGAAGAACTTCCTTTTTTTTTTTTTAAGACGAGTCTCACTCTGTCGCCCAGGCTGGAGTGCAGTGGTGCGATCTCGGCTCACTGCAACCTCCACCTCCCGGGTTCAAGCGATTCCCCTGCCTCAGCCGCCCAAGTAGCTGGGACTACAGGCGCCCGCCACCATGCCCGGCTAATTTTTTGTATTTTTAGTAGAGATAGGGCTTCACCATATTAGTCAGGATGGTCTGGATCTCCTGACCTCGTGATCCGCCCGCCTCGGACTTCCGAAGTGCTGGGACTACAGGCGTGAGCCACCGCGCCCGGCGAAGAGCTTCCTTTTGCGCCAGTAATAATCAGTGGGTAATCCACAAAACTTTGGGATCATCTAAGATTTTCTAGTTATAGGGAAACTTGAGTAAGGTAGCCAAATATAGTATGAAAAGAATGGCTATATTAGTAATCAAAGAGATATAAATTGAGATGGCAATTAAATAGTATTTTGTATCTAAATTAGCAAAGATCAGAATATCATAATAACCTGTGCTGGCGAATAGAACAAAACAAAGCACTCTCATATATCATTTACAGAAATGTAAATAAATATAATTTTACTTGTGGATATTTCTTTTTTCATCTATATATATTTAAGTTTTATTTTATTTTAGATTCAGGGGGTATATGTGCATGTTTGCTACATGAGTATACTGCATACTGCTGGGGACTGGGTTTCTAGTGTACCCATCACCCAAATAGTGAACATTGTACCAATACGGAAATTTTCAATCCCCACCCTCCTCCCACCCTTCCCCCTTTTGGAGTCCCTAGTGTTTATTATTTTCATCTTTATGGCTTTGTGTACTCATTGTTTAGCTCCCACTTATAAGTGAGAATGTACAGTATTTGGTTTTCTGTTTCTGTGTTGATTCACTTAGGTTAATGGCCTCAAGCTACATCCATCTTGCTGCAAAAGACATGATTTCATTCTTTTTATAGCTTTGTAGTATTCTATGGTGTATATACACCACATTATCTTTATCCAGTCAACTGATGATGGACATTTAGGTTGGTTCCATGACCGCTGTTGTGAATAGTGCTGCAATGAGCATACAAGTGCAGGTGTCTTTTTAAATTTGATTTCTTTTTCTTTGGGTAGATAACCAGTAATGGGATTGCTCGGTTGAATGGCAGTTCTATTTTTATTTCTTTGAGAAATCTCCGTGCTGTTTTCCATAGAGGTTGAACTAATTTACATTCCTACTAACAGTGTATAAGTGTTCCCTTTTCTCTGCATCCTCACCAACACCTGTTGTCTTTTCACTTTTTAATAATAGTTATTCTGACTGGTGTAACATGGTGTCTCACTATGGTTTAAATTTGCACTTATCTGATGATTAGTAATGTTGAGCATTTTCTCATGTATTTCTTGGCCACTTGTTTTTATTCTTTTGAGAAATGTCTGTTCATGTCCTTGTGTTTCTGAAATTTACTTTAAAATCTATAAAATGAACATATTTGTGACAGAAATAGCCTTCTAGAAACCTGTCCTAAGGAATAACTAGAAAAGGGTGCAAAGATATATGAATGTTTATTAAAGCTATGTTTTTAATGATCAAAACTCTAAATAACTTGTGTCCATCAGTAAAGATTTGGTAATACAAATTGTGGAGAATACATTACTGTTCAGTCATCAAAATGTGTGTTATACAAAACTATATGGTGATTTGGAAGATGTTCATAACATAGTGAATGGAAAAATGGAGATTATAGAACATTGTACAGTTTAATCTTATATTGCAAAGCTGCATGCACCTGTGTATGTGCGCACACACACACATATTCTGAGCCCAGGAGGGCTTGATGGCTCCATCTCTCCCTCCTCTTCTTTGCATGTTGGTTTTTACTGTTGAAAGAACTTTGGTTGAGCTGGAGGAATAGGAGCTGATGAGTACACAGGTATCTGTAGGCAAGAGAGTAAAATCTGTAAGCAAGAGAGTAAAATGAGTAGAATTAGTGGCATCTGACCCTATCCTGGCTCTTTTAGACTATCCCTAAGCTCCACTGGAAGGAAGAATAGAGTTAGATTTTGAGGGAGCTATTTTTGTAAAACCTCTTCCAAGTCTGGACACTAGCATTGCTACTTAAAGGCTCAGGTGACAAAGTAAAGAACAAATATTTGGACATGGCCATTTACCCCATTTCTGCATCGAATCCGATGCCACAGGAGAGAACACAAATGGGAGCCACTGGCAGCAGAAGAAGTAACGGGGACTGGAATTCAAGGCTTCCATGGCACAGGACCTTATGAAACAAAAGAATGAAAATAGACATATTCTCAACACAAATAATCTACTTCTCAATCTCCCATAAATATTGTACAGTGGTTACAATTACTATTATAACACTGAGGAATTTTGATTTGGGGAAATATGGGTTTAATAGCTAATATGACATCACTTTAGTTTGTCTGAAACTATCTTTATTTCACCTTTGTTATTTGTAAAGAATTGTTTCCCTAAGTATAGAATTCTAGGTAGGCAGTTATTTTGTTTTAGCAAAGATGTGATTCCGTTGTCTTCTGGCTTACATTGTTTCTATTGAAAAATCAGATATGGTTTTATTGTCTAAGGTAACTTATTTATAGCTATTGTTTTCTTTATCTCTGGCTTTTTTCTTTTTTTTGAGATGGAGACTCACTCTGTTGCCCAGACTGGAGTGCAGTGGCACAATCTTGGCTCACTGCAACCTCTGTCTCCCAGGTTCAAGTGATTCTTCTGCCTCAGCCTCCTGAGTAGCTGGGACTACAGGTGCACACCACCATGCCCAGCTAATTTTTTTTGTATTTTTAGTAGTGATGGGGTTTCACCATGTTGGTCAGGCTGGTCTGGAACTCCTGGCCTCAGGTGATCTGCCTGCCTTGGCCTCCCAAAGTGCTAGGATTACAGGCGTGAGCCACCACTCCCGGCCATCTCTGGCTATTTTTTCAACATTTTCTTACTGTTGTTTGGTTTTATTTCAGTAGTTTTACTATGTTGTGACTCTGTAGTTTTCTTTATATTCCTTTTGAATTCATAGTATTTCTTGAATCAGTGGCTTGAGGGTTTTCATCAGTTTTAGAAAACTTAACACCATTATTTTTGCTATAATCTCTCTTTTTCTCATTCTTCTCATTAGGAATCTAATGACATACAGTTTAGACCCTTTGACCATGTACACTATGTCTCTTACATTCTTTGCTATATCTTCTCTCTCTCTCTTTCTCTCTCTCTCTCTCTGGTCATTTTTCTCTGATTTGTCTTGTAGTTCACTAATTCTTGTTTAGCTCTTTTTAGTATTTGATTAAATGTATCTTTGAAGTTCTTTGTTAAATCTGTTGTATTTTAATTCCAGATTTTCTACTTTTTTTCAATGGCTTTCAGTCCTCTGCTGAAATTTTTACTTTATCATCAATTATCTTGAATGCACTAAACCCAGGTGTTTTTAAGTCTATTTTGATCAATTTAATCTTGATCACCTATAGATCTATTTATATTGTCTGTTTTTTTCTTACTCCTGTCCTTTAGTATACCTGGACCTGACAACTATTGATTACATTATAAATATTGTTTATGAAAAATTGTAGAGGCTCTGCATGATATGTGGAGAATGTATTTCTGCTTCTGGCAGGCAGTTAGAATAGAAGCAGATCATCCTAATTTAGTCTGGTATCAAGGTGATTCTATGCTGAGTTGTAATTTTTGGGAATCCTAGTCTGTTTCTCTTACTCCTAGGTGTAGCCCTACCAGGTATTTACTGCAAGTCTAGGTTGTTTATCAAGGTCTATCATCCTTAGCAAGCTCTGGACTTCATGAATATTATGAGACTTTTAAGAGCTCTCCTTAACTTCTTAGCCTCTCAGTCACTTTTGTTTTTTTCTTCTCAGCCTCTAGGCCTTTTGGAAACTATCTTCCTAAAAGGAAAAGCATCACCAAATGTTTAGCTCACTTTTTTGGTGTACCTTTTTTTGCACTTTTCTGCTGTCTGGGATCTTGTTCCCTCTTCTCGTGACTACATTGACAGCCTTGAACTCCAGTTTTTGTCTCTTTAGCCCCTTGAGATTCCTGACAACTTTGACCAGCTTCTCTGACAGTTAGGCTCATGTTTCTGCTCAGCTTCTGAGCTCTCAGACATGCCCTATTCATAAACTGGCAAATGACTCAAAGGAAAAAGTAGCGTGAGATGTTGGGCTTGCTTTCACATGTTTCCCTTCCCTTTGACATGTTGGATCCCCAGATCCTGGCTGCATTGGGAACTTTCTGCTGCATTCAAACAGGTTTTATTTTGGTATTTTATTCATTTTTGAATTGTTTTAATGGTGACAACGTCTAATAAAAACTAGTCATTTATAGCAGGGAGGGGATATCCTCTCTGAAGGGGAGTCAAGGAGTTATACGTGACTCCTCTCTTTCTCACACACCCCACTCCTAATCTCTCAGCAAATCCTGTTGACTCTACCTTCAAAATATATTCAAAGTCTCCCCACTTCTCACCATCCCCACTGTTACAACTCTGGTCCAAGTCACTTTCACATCTCACCTCATTATAACAATAGCCTCTTTACTGTTGAAACTGTTTCAACCCTTGCTCTCTACAATCTATTTTCAACAAAAAGATTGAACAACCTGTTGAAAATTTAAGTCACTCCTCTGCTGACAACACTACAGTGGGCACCCATTTCACTCAGTAAATTTCAAAGCTGTTATTGTGGTCTTACAGATTGTATTTTCCAAAGATAGACACATAATATCTTTTGCCTCATATATTTTCTAGAGCTTTGTCATTTCCTCTTCAAGAAATGGGGTCTATGTCTCTTCCCATTGAGCCTGCACAGACCTTTAGGCAGACTTGATCAGTAGAGTATATCAAAAGTGATGCTCTGTGACTTCCAAGGCTAGGTCACAGGTGCCATGCATTTCTTCCTTGCTCTCTTGGGAAGCTCACACTTGGAAACTAGCCACCAATCTGTGAGGAAGCCCAAGATACCCAGAAAGAGATAATAGAGAGTAGGAATGAGGTCTATAACCCATAGTTTTGGCCGAGATCACAGATTACAGCCAGCACTACCTTGCCAGGATGTGACTAAGCTATCATTTAAGCAGATGCTCCAGCCCCTAGTCAAGCTGCTCCATGTGATGCCATGTAGAGCAAAGATAAGCTCTTTCCACCAATCCCTGCTTAAATTGCAGAGATTTTGTAAGCAAAATAAACGGTTGTTATTGCCACTAGGCTTGGGGGTAGTTTGTGATGAAGAAATAGGTAACTGACATACATAACCTGCAAGATCCTGCATAATATGATTCCTAGATACCTTTTGAAAATCTCACTTCTTCTACATCTTATCTCATCTATTTTACTCTGAACATGTTTGAATGTGCCAAACCTTTCCCTACCTCAGGGCCTTTATGCTGCTTCTTTTGTCTGCCTCGAATATTTTACCTCCTTTTATCCCCAGGCTTTGTTCCCTTACCTCCTTCCAGTCTGAGCTCAAATATAATTTTATCAGTGAGAACTTTTCTAACTACTTTGCTTTTCTCCATAGCACTTCTCATCAACTTACATATTATATATTTTATTTACTGTGGTCAATTGTCTATCTTTCCCCATAAGAATGTAAACTACCTGAAAGAGCAAATTTGTTTTGAGTCCCAAGTGTTTTTAATGAGCAAATAATAGGGAATCAATAAATTTTGCAGCAAATAAATTTATTTAAAATTTTGCTTTGTTGACTATTTCTGTCATTAATCTCTTTTTTGATGTACGTATTCTCATTAGTCATCCATCTCTTTTTGATATATCCACACTCACGGACAGGTTTACATACAGACACTGGGAATTCCTGAGAAATCTGTCTGTAAAATGTATTCACTCTTCTTGAAGATATTTACTTTGTTTTTTCAAACAAGCACATGACCTTAGTTTCCTAAGATCAAACTGCATTCGTTAAGTCTTAGAAGTGGCTGGGAATCTCCTTTAAGCTCCCGTTTTGTCAGCTTTCTTTTCTTCACTGGTCTGGTCCTTTCTCCTGTCTTGTCAGTTTAATCCAGTGGTAGCTTCATTTTTTATCTTTTAGGAAGGGATAGATTGCTCTTGCCTACACAGTCTATGTCCCATGAAAGACCAAAGTCTGTAAAGTTCCCAGAGTGCAAGAAAACAAGTCTTTTTGCAATCACTCTCCATATTTTTGCTCTCTATTTTTCCATCTACTTCCCTGTCTGGGCCAGAAAGCCCCTTTTTGTTTTCAATGGATCCTAAAATTGCCTTTCTAGTTAGTTATCAAACCTGTCCTTCTCTATAGTACAACCATATTATACAGTCTTGTTACCATATGTAATCAGAATAAATAAGCAATGCTCTCAATTTCTCCCTTAAACATTGAGGAGTAAAATATCAATGGAAGTCATTTGACCAGATCAAGCACATTTCCATTCTACATGTAATTTGCTGATGTGTTTGCCAAGGGAAAGGTCAAAAGGAAGTTGCATAAAAAATGATTGAATCTGCTTACTTGCTCTTTTTTTAAAGGACCCTTCTAGAGAACATTTGCCTTCGGCAATGAACTCTGAAGGTCACTGTCCTCTGGAGCTTAAGAACCAATATAATCCTAGAATCCAGCCACTCAATAAATCCCAGCATCATACTCCAAAAGAGCTGCTGTTTCCAATTTCTTTATTCTTTGTAAAAAATATGGATAGGGATTTGTTTGATAAAAGAGCTGCTGAAATAGAAATAAAGAAATCTTTCAGATCTGATTTTGATTCTTTGCTTACTGTGAGATTAAAACACTCCAAAAGTAACTTTGCTTTTGTTCCTAGATCCCTTCTTAAGTCAAGTTGTCATTCTAAAACTGATCTACTGGATCAAAAAATATTAAATACGAAGAAAAATTGAGACAGATTTGCCAAGTGGTTTGTCTGCCTATATCAAGTAACAAAAGTACATTTGTGCTTAGTATGGAGATGCCATCTTCTTAGAGAGTTATAAGTGAATTAGCATGGGAAAAACATGTATCTGACAAGACGAATTTGGGGGCCTGACTGACTTAACATTTAAAATGTTTATGGGAAAGAATAGCAAAATGAATAAATGAGAGAGCAGCAATTCAGTGTAACTGAAGAGTTATGGTTATATCTAAGAACAAAGATCAGAGACACAGAGAGTACTTCTAGCAGATGAATTTCATACCTTTTTAAACCTAAGAAATACAGCAAGACCCAACCGATCACCTAAACATGCCTCCCTTATATCCTGGTCTCTTTTTTCATGATTGTTGGGGCTTCTTAAAAGATTGGGTGTCTGCTTCTCCCAGGAGTGATAATGTTACAAAATCTTTTCACAGATGCAAGCAATTTGTTCAAAATAAGGCCTTCAAACTCAACAGTTTTCCAGTCTGTACCTCAAATGGAGAAGAAAAGGACTATCAACTGAAGTTCTGCTGATTTTAATATAAGATTGTGAGAGCAGTCATTTACTGCTCATCCCCTTATATTTCTGTAACACTCTTTCCTTAAGTTCACTCCTAAGTCTGTGAAGCTGTGGGCACAGTCTCTGTGTTGACGGAAACTTCAGTTTGGAGTTTCTAAGCATCTATGTCCACTATTTTTTTTGATAAGAAATTTCCCCTTTCCCCCCATACTTATGTTAAGTAGAAAAAGTGGATTGATTTTCTTTTTTATTTTTTTAGATAGAGTCTTGCTCTGTCGCCCAGGCTGGAGTGCAGTGGCACTATCTTCGCTCACTGCAACCTCCACCTCCCGGGTTCAAGTGATTCTCCTGCCTCAGCCTCCTGAGTAGCTGGGATTACAGGCATCCACCACCACGCCCAGGTAATGTTTGTATTTTTAGTAGAGACAGGGTTTCACCATGTTGTCCAGGCTTGTCTCGAACTCTGGACCTCAGGCGATCCACCCGCCTCAGCCTCCCAAAGTGTTGGGATTACAGGTGTGAGCCAACATGCCTGGCCCAACTTTCTTTTTATTAAGAGTAACTCACTCTGAAAGAGAACTGTAGGGAAGAATCCTCTGTAGGGGTTGCCTTTCTGTGATTCTCTTTAGTCACTTCACTGGTGCCCCCTTACAGCACCTGTGATCACTGCTCCCCTCCGTGTGGGCTCCTTCAATTAATGGTTGGCAATAGTGCTTCCCTATAGCCAAATCTTCTGAGGGTTGCTACTGTTATCACTTTCTCATATACAGCCAAGAACTGCTGGAACCCTCTTTGTTTCAGCCCCACATAAACAGAATCACTCTTACTCTGTTGAGCCCACCAGCACCATATAAGTTTTAGACAGAATGTCAACAAGTCCTATAAAGTTAGACGGGGAAACTAATCTACATGATACTGCAAGATATCACACTTTTAACAGCTATTTAACACTCATTCGTTAGTCTCATAGGCAAATCATAGATCCTGTAAATGCTCTTTTAGCTCAGCGTGAGCTTTCAGATTCCCCAAAGGTGTCCCAGCAAGGGCAAAGCAGTGTAGAGCCCTTCACTTCCTCCTAGAAGTGGTGGACGCCAGGTGAGTATTTGGCAAACAAATCACAATCCTCTTCAGACATTCCTCCATAAAGCACAGGGACAACAAGTACCCTAGGCCTAACAAAAATCTCCAGGTACCCATCATTCCACAGGACAGGTATGCAAAATAAATTCTTTACATCTAATGATACATCTAATGCACCCGCACACGTGTACTCTGCAGGGTTTGCCTCTGTGTGTGTAAATACATAGAAAATATTTGCTGTTCAGATTTATGTGACTCTGTGTGTGTGTGTGTGTGTGTGTGTGTGTGTGTGTGGTAAATCCTTTGAAAGCACCATTTACTCTTTGTCTCCCTCCCCTATTACAGTTATAGCTAGATCTCAAAACTAAGTTCAAGGTTTACATCTGAGGTCTAAGTCACAAGCATGATAATAAATATAGAATATGGGATAGGAGGCAGCAGAGTCTACAGAAAACTCACTGACCTGAGCTTGAATAAAGGTTTAATGTCTGCTGTGTCATGGATATAATTCTGATGTTCACGGTTTGATTTACTTATTTAGAAAGTAAAAATGACTATATATTAGGTTGGTGCAAAAGTAATTGCGATTTCTTAATGGCAAAAATCACAATTCCTTTTGCACCAACCTAATAGTTCAGTGGGGTCACAAATACACTCGAACTATACTCCAATGTGTAGGAAGAAAAATGGGCTCTCTTTATTTTTTCCTTTAACGGATCTGATTTCCTTCCTAAGTCCCCACAATGCACAGCCCAATTCAGTGTTTTCAGATCAAATAACTTAAAGTCTCTTTAGACAAATTCTCAATCTCATTTGGATGAGAGCATTGACTTTTTTTTCTGACCTCTCTTCTGCTCCTCTTAAGGACAGTGTTGGGACACAGAGGGAAGTGTGGCTCCAGCAACTTCGTGGTGGTGGAGGGGAGCCTGGGTCCCCGATTGCTTTGGGCTATGTCTGGAGTGGAGACAAATGTTGCCTAACTAGTCCTGGCCTCATGTCGCTGCATAGTCTTGGTGTCTGCTGTTGGGGTCTGATGCTTGTGTAACTTGTGGGCTGGTTCCTCAGCTTGACAGGGCCTAGCCACACTCTATCAAGATGTGGCTCCTCTTACTTGCTTTATGGATATGGTTATCACTCCAAATTTGTCCTTGTCAACTCTCCAGCTCATGACATTATCAACTCTTTGCCCCATCAGGGCCACTCCAGCCAAAGTTCTTCATCCCAACTCTCAGCCAACTGTGTGCCACCCTACTCCAAGGACAGAGGAGAACTCCAGGGCTCTATAAATTCCACTTACGACTCAATGCTGTGGTGTGTGTGTGCAAACCCTCTTCTTACAGGCAATACTACGCTGCACCCCAAGATTGCAATAGATAGTCTACAAGGGGATTTCCTCTCAGATCCTAATGGGAAGTTTGGCAGAAGCTCTCCTGCCCTCTTGTTTTCCTCAGTGTATTTCAAATGCTTTTCATCACTTCTTGAACTTTCAATCCAGAGAGGAAAGGCCGGAATAGTTTGCATCTCACTGTTTCTTCTCACTCTGTCCATTTTTCTCTTCTCAGAATACTTGTACTAGAAAAGAAATGCATACCTCTCCTCTTTCTGTAATGGCAATTACACCTAAATATCTAGGCTCAAAATAATAGATAATTTCTTAAACACATATACATTCCAGAGTGGTCTTAGGATGGAGGTAAGGTAGTGTTTCAGTTTTCTACCAATACATAATAAGTTACCCCAAACTTAGCAGCTCAAAATAATACTTAGTTTTATGATATTTCAGAATTTTGTGGATTTAGTATTCAGAAAAGGCTCTATTGCACAGTTCTTCTCTGCTCTGCATGATCTCAGATGAGGAAGCTCAACTGGGACTGGAGGATGTCCTTCCAGGACAATTTACCCATGGGGGTGAGCAAGTTGATACTGGTTTTCGGGAGCCTCTTAACAGGGCTCCTTAGATCCAAACAGTAGAGTGCCTAGGTTCCAGGAAGCCTAGATGGGAGTTTTAAGGTAGCATCACGATGGTACTTTATTTATTGAACAGTCAGGTCAATGAGGTCAGCTTAAATTTAAAGGGAGGGGAGGAGTAGACTCCATATTCTGATGGGGAATGGCATGTTCCCATAGGTAAGAAAGGAACTGATGGCAGCCGTTTTGGAAAATAAGCTGCCATATTTTTTATTAAGCTCCAGGTAGTCATTCAGGGACTCAACCTGTAACTTCTAAGGTCATCCCGGGGGTTTCCTTCATCCCAGACATCCAGACATGTGGAAGAAGGGGGGAACATATGCGGCATATTTTTGAACATGGCCTGAAAGGGGCACATAGCACTTCAACTTACAGTCCATTGACTAGAACTCGGCTACAGGGTCACACCTGACCTCAAGGGAGGCTGAGAATGGAGCTTCACTGTGGATCCAGAAAAAAGAAGACAACAGGGTTCTTGGTGAGCAGAGGTCACAGCACACTCTGTAGTCAGGTCAGCCAGGCTAGCCGTTGTTATGATATGCAGGAACTAAGAAAGTTTAGAAAAGTTTATCTTTCTTGGCAATGACTGACTTTCAAATCTATTTTCCTCACAGTGAGTTTTCTTAAAAAAAAAAATCTATTTGGACAGTCAGAGATGAGCAATGAATGACCTTATTGTACTGTGGCTGTTTGCCACGCTGAGTGGAAAGCTCCAGAGCCGCAAGACTGACAGGGGGTGAAAATGCATCTGAGAAGACAGAACCTTTTCCTATCTTCATCATGTATGTTTACATAATAAAATCATATGCATGATTATCAGATGACTGCATACACCAAAATTTTGTTGGTTTGAAAGAACTGAAATATTTATTTTGAAAATTGGTTTGCTCTTGAACAGCAACAGTAGATCCATCTCCAAAGTCCTCAGGCACCCTAGAAGCTAGAGAAATAATTATATTCACCTTTATAACCCTGTCTCCCTCCAGAAAGCAAATATTTGTTGAGCACCTACTATCGTCTAGGCACATTTTTAGATACTGGGTATCCATCACCAATGACCGAATCCCTTTGTTCATAGGGGCTACATTCTATTGTGGGACTTACATTCTGGTGGGCATATGCTCCAATACCTAATGAAGTATTCAAAGTTTAAAAATACTTGTAGAATGTGAAGGGATAAGTTATTATAAACTCTAAGATACAAGGTAATTTTAGGCTCTTTAAGCTTTTAGAAAAAAACAACATGTTGAATCTGAAAAAAATTATTTAAAACGTAAAAAATTTGAGTGCTTACTATCTATGCACTTATTACTTATGCAAAAAGTATTAATATGATTACTAGCCATCAGAAATCTGAAAATATCCTGAGATCAAGCATTTTTCTCACTTCTTCCATCTAATTGCTACTCAATAACAAATTATTAATAAAAGATAGAGTATACTACTGAAATGAATACAAACATTGTAGGAAAATATTGTTAAAACATTTCTTAACTTAAAAAAGGTAAAATAGGTCCTTCAAAATTATTTTGGTAATATACAAAATTTCTAAATAATGTCATAATAACTTTATGTACGTAATTATTCCTGTGGTTGTAACTGCTTTTGTAATCAAGTGATTGTTTCAATAAATATGTGAATCCTAGCCAGACTTGGTGAACAACAATAATGAAATCAGCACATAGCCCTCTAAAGACTACTTTTTAACTCTCTTCCATACATTCCTATGCATCTTTTCATTTTTTTTTAATCCCAGTTAATGATTTGTATGGAAAGTGAGGCCATTCTACACAAACTTAAACTCAGATAATATTATGAGGTTTGCAGATTAAACCATGGAAAATTAACACTGGGAACACTCAGTATTATTCCATCACTTAATTGCCATGTCACCTTGCTCTGTAACTGTCTGCTCCTTAATCATTTACCGTCTGTTAGATGGGAAAACTTCCTCCATGGTTTTATAAAGATTAGATAATAACTATAAAGTAATTTCTGGAGAAAAGCTCTTGGCAGAGGTATAATAGGGATAGATAATCGTTCATTATTAACCGACAAGATGGAATCCAACTATCCAAGTCATGGGAAGCAGTAATGGCTAAGAAGTCCAGTGCATTAGATTGTGCATAATAAATGTGATTTGGTAAAGGTTAGGATAAACAAAGACAGTGTGATGGACAACACTGGCCCCGAGCTTTTTATGCCCCATAGATGTCTCCTAATTAAATCTGATACGTAAGTCCCGTGGCAGTCATAAAGTAAGAAAAACATTGAAAATATGCTTTCAAGCATAAGCATTTAAACTTCTTTGGGAAACAGATTAATTAAATGCACTTGTAGGAAAATGGAAGGTTTAGGAAAGAGTTATTCCTGCTACTCCTAGCCAGTATTTCCAAGACCAATCAAGAGCCAGGGAAGAAATTGTGGAGAATAATACACAGAGGGAATACTGTACTTCAGAGCTGGAAAATTTCCTCTGGAGTAGGTAAGGTAAGTCGCCAGCGTGATTTTTTAATAGCAGTCCTTTGAAGGATGAGTAGCTCCCTTGAAGGAGATGAGATCATTGAATCAGAAACAAACTGGGGACATCTGACCTGAAAGTGAACTTAGATTAGGGAGTGAGACTATAGATTAGATCACCTCTCCAAGAGCCAACCAGGTAGCCTTCATCGGAAAAATGAAGATATAATATGCTTATAGCACCAGTATATTAATTGGCCTTTATATTTATTCCAAGATAATCCCAAGGAAAACATGGTAATATCTCAAGAAGTCAGAATCCTGGGTAGGTTGGTGGACACAGGTGTGTGTTGTAGGCGTGTTTTGCAAAAGTTCCATGTGACTGTTTTTGCTTAAAGATACTGGCTCACATCCCTGTTAAAGGCATCCCATTTTTATTTCTTTTGTAAAGAGTGGAAACTTTTGGCAGGAGAATTATCAACCATATGACTCCTTTAGGTGTAATATTTGCTTAAGATGTGATATACACCAATGAATGGTAAGAAGCCTTCTACATAGGAAAATTTAGTCAATAAATGTTTATATGGGCACCTAATATTTGTAAGGATATTGTGTTTGGTTTGTAAAGTATAAAAGAACAAATAAGACATTTCCTCTCATTGAGCTCACATTTTAACATAGATAAGAGTCTCTGGATAATTAGTTCTGTGAGATGTAGCATAAATATATGACTATATGTATATATGCAGTATATATACATATACAGTAGAATCAAGAAAAGAATGAGCAATATAGAATTGAGAAACATATCATAGAGTAGATGAAATTTTAAGCAAAACTTAAAGAACAAATAGGATTTCTAACAAGTAGAAGAAGGAAAGAAGTGTATTCAAGGCAAAACAAAACAGTCAAGGCAGGTGATCTGAAAGTTCATTGTTTATTCTAAACTTGAAGACTGGTGCAGTGTGGCCAGATTATAAAACTCTGTGGTGAAGTGTGAAGTCAGGGGTGTATCTACCATGAGGTGGAGTTGTTACTTTCCTTTATTGCATACATAATGGAGGATCATTAAGGGTTTTTGAGCATAGGAATGGCATCATTAGATTTGTGTTTTAAAAGCATTAAATGGCAGTGTGGTGAATGAATTGCAAAGTAGAGAGTCTGTGATTAGAATAAATTAAATACTTTTCAGGTTAATTGGATAATATACAAGAAAACATTTGATAAATTTATCAAGAACAAAGCTAAGTGTAAATTTCTATTATTTATGGTCCAGGAAAGAAGTGATAAGTACCTAAACTATGGAAGTGTCAAAGGCATTAGGAAATAGCAAATGTTTGAGGGACATTTTAGAGGTAACAATAATAGTAATAACAATGGACATTTATTAAGTGGGTGCTATGTTTCAGGCACTGTTTTAAGTGCATTCCATGGATTATTTCATGTAATCCTTACTATGCTTTAAGAAGAAGGAACCATTTCAAAGATCTAAAAACTGAGTGGAGAGATTGTGTAACTTGCTCACATCTCATGAATAGTAAGTGGTGAAGTTAGGAAATGAATTCGGGCAGCCTGACTCGAGACATGCTCTTATGTCCAATTACACAAGGAGATGAATTTTATTAGTGGCTAGGGGATAGAAGGAGTGAAAATGATCTACAGTGGCTGTCTAAAAGTATCTTTTGCAAACACTAGTTTTTCAGAATGTTAATGGATGTGATGCAAGAAAGGGGATAAACATCAAATAAAATACTGGGATAAACAAAATAAACATGCTTTCTACTGCTGGAGATCTAAGAGCTTTTAGAAGTTTAATTTTCATTGAAAACCTCCAAACAAGTGTTATATAATATGTAGAATTTCCCAGACTTATTTGACCATAAATCTCTTTTATAATTTAATCTTTTGGGGTATAGTGTTCTGGAATACAATCCAGAAACTGTTGATGTGGAGATCCTGCTTTGGGCACAAGATATGGAGCAACAGTGCTGTGGATAAAATAGTAAATTTGGTTTGGATATCTTGAGTGTCAAGTGCCTCATGGGAAGATTCATAATAGAATATTGTCGATTTGGGTCTTAAGAATGCACCAGAATTGGAGAGGTAGATGTGTAAGTCCCTCATAGGTGGGTGACAATGAAGACTCGAGCTTAGTTGCAAGCTCACTAAGGGGAAGAGAGAAAGGGAAGACCAAGGAGTTCTTTTTGGGTGTTGCCTACTTCCAAAGTCAGTTTGGGCAGGGCTTGGCTGATGTTTAACTGATATTTAAAATTGATAACATTTTGTTCAGTTATTTCTAATGGTGAATTGTCTGTTAAGTTTCAGCATATACACATGTATAATTTAAGCCATAGATGTTTTTAATAACTGTATTTCTCCAGTATAATTGACCAAGTAGGAACACAAATTTCTTAATTTATTAAAATATTAGGCCAGGTGCAGTGGCTTACACCTGTAATCCCAGCACTTTGGGAGGCCGAGGCATGTGGATAACCTGAGGTCAGGAGTTCAAGACCAGCCTGACCAACACGACAAAACCCCGTCTCTACTAAAAATACAAAAATTAGCTGGGCGTGGTGGCAGGTGCCTGTTATCCCAGCTACTCGGGAGGCTGAGGCAGGAGAATTACTTGAACCCGGGAGGTGGAGGGTGCAGTGAGCCGAGATCATGCCACTGCACTCCAGCCTGGGCGACAGAGCAAGACTCTATTAAAAAAAAAAATTAGCCTGGTTGATCTCTTTTCTCTTGGGGGAGATGGTCTCTAATATGAACACAGACATAGCTCAACTTTAAGTGCAATGATGTAGACTCCTGATTAGCCTTCCCAATGTAACTTGCCCCCATGACTGCCTTATATAAATTTAAGGGAATATTATTTCCTACATATGAAAATATCCTTAAATTTTAAACAAGAGATCTCCTGTTAATTTAATCCATGGCAACAGAGATTTTCTCAAACCAAATAGTTCCAGGAGGATCTATTTTAGCTGCAACATCTGTGAGCCATTCTAAAGGCTTTCAATAAAAAATAAAATCATATAATATGTGACTAGAAACAACAAAAGCCAAATTGGATTGCTCTCTGGAAAAGGAATTTCAAATTGTGTTTTAAACCTACAGACTTTTGGGAGGAAAGGTTTAAAAAAATTATATTTATTTATGTAAAAACAAATGGCTTCAGGCAAATGAGCTATTCAATCCTCGATTTTGTTGAGGACATGTTTTCAATGTAAGGCCAATGTTAACCTAAAACAAGATAAAATTAAGGAGAGAGAATGAGTTTAGCTATTCTTTTTTCCACATTCTCTTAACCCCTCTCCAGTTCATTATTTTTTTTCCACATTCTCTTAAACCCTCCCCAGTTCATTTTAGACACTTTTGGTAGATGAATATACCTAAAGCACAGGGTTTAGTCAGTCTTGTAATTTCTCTGCATGCAAAATCTTAATGGTTCTCCACCATGTAGGTATTGAAGTCCAGACCCCTTAGACTAACATCAGGGTCCCACAGGCCCAGGCTTTTGTGTGGCTTTTTTTTTTTTTTTTTGAGATGGAGTCTCCCTTTGTCGCCCAGGCTGGAGTGCAGTGGCATGATCTCAGCTCACTGCAACCTCCGCCTCCCAGGTTCAAGCGATTCTCCTGCATCAGCCTTCCGAGTAACTGAGATTGCAGGCGCCCACCACCACACCCAGCTGATTTTTGTATTTTTAGTAGAGAATGGGTTTCATCATGTTGGCCAGGATGGTCTCGATCTCTTGACCTCGTGATCTGCCCTCCTCGGCCTCCCAATGTGCTGGGATTACAGGCGTGAGCCACCGTGCCCAGCCTGTGTGGCTTTTCAGTCTGATCTCCTATTGCTCTGCTTCTTGCCTGGAAGATTCCAACCAGCTCGACTGCTTGCTTACCATACACAAACTCTACATTCCTCATTCTGCTTCTTTGCTTATATTTTTTCTTTTTTTAGATTACTTTTCTTTCTTCACCAACTCCAGCTAGAGGTAAATCGCTTCTTCTCTTATCTCCTCCTTATTTCATATAGAATTCCTAACACACTTAACCATTTTCTAACTTGTATTATCGCTGTACAGGAAGGCTGCATGGTGGGGCAGAAAGATTCATGCAGCCTTGAGGATCAGCCAGACGCCAGTTTCATATTCCATCTCTGTGTCTTATTAGCTAAGTGGCCTTTGGCAATTCTCTTAACCTGGCTGAGCCTCAATTTTCTTATCTGTAAAATGGAGATAAAATGTCATCTGTAAGATTTTTCAGCATTCTACTTGGCACACAGACATTAATATACATTAGTCTCATTTTCAATAGTGCTTAGTCCTGTGTTTGCTTTCCAAGTAGGTATATATCATCTCTACTAAAAGACTGTAGAATTGGAGAAAAATTACCTACTTAATTTGGCTGTTAGAAGAGTTTTTAAAATAATGTATACAAAGCATATAGTTTAGTTCCTGGCACAGAGTAATCATAATAAATGGCAGCTCTATTGTTGCTATTATTTTTTAAGAGTATAAACTTCTGTAAGTAAGGCTTGTGTGCAATTTATCTTTGAATTTCTGCCAGGGTTTAGCAGTCTTTAGTTGATTCTTAACTATTATTCATGGGATGTATACTTCCATATTTTGGGGAGAGTTTGTAAAGTGAGAAATAATGATTTCAGAAATACCAAAGATAGGTCTATTTGGTAGGTTTTATTTCTGAAATAATCCAGGTGCTTTTAATTAAATTTGGTGCCCAATTCAACACTCAAAAGCATAAAGAGCAGCGCTCCAGAAGAAAACGTCTTTAAAAATGTCTTTTTAAAGAAAATTGTGATAAAAATACACACAACATAAAATTCAACTATTTCTAACTGTACAGTTCAGTAGTGTTAAGTATATTCACATTGTTGTGAATATATAATTTACCCTTGAACAACACAGATTTGAACTGTGTGGGTCCACTTATACATGAGTTTTTTTCAATAAAAGTTATACCAAGTGGGCTGAGCACGGTGGCTCACCCCTGTAATCCCAGTACTTTGGGAGGCTGAGGCAGGCAGATCACAAGGTCAGGAGATTGAGACCATCCTGGCTAACACGGGGAAAACCTGTCTCTACTAAAAATACAAGAAAACTTAGCTGGGCATGGTGATACGTGCCTGTAGTCCCAGCTACTTGGGAGGCTGAGGCAGGAGAATCACTTGAACCCAGGAGGCAGAGGTTGCAGTGAGTCGAGATCATGCCACTGCACTCCAGCCCGGGTGACAGAGTGAGACTCTGTCTCAAAAAAAAAAAAAAAAAAAAGTTTACACCAAGTGTGCTTACCTCTCCTGTCTCTCCTTTCACCTCCTCCACCTCTTCCGCCTCTGCCATTCTTGAGACAACAAGACCAACCCTTCCTCTTCCTCTTCCTCCTCCTACTTCACCTACTCAACATGAAGATGATGAGGATGACACCTTTAGGATGATCCACTTCCAATTAATGAATAGTAAAAATATTTTCTCTTTCTTATGATTTTCTTAATAATATTTTCTGTCTCTACTTTCTATTGTAAGAATACAGTATCTAATACATATAGCATGCAAAATATGTGTTAACTGACAGTTTATCAGTATGGCTTCCAGTCAACAGTAGGCGATTAGTAGTTAAGTTTTTGGAGAGTAGTTAAGTTTTGGGAGAGTCATATGTGGATTTTTGACTGCACGGAGTGGGGAGGGGAAATTGGCATCCCTAACCTCCATGTTGTTCAAGGGTCAACTATAGTTCTGTAGTTCTCCAGATCTTACAAATCTGGACTCCATACTCATTAAACAACAACTCCCTTTTTCACCCTCCCTGCAGCCCTCAGTCACCTCCATTCTATTTCAGGTTTCTAAGAAGAAAACATTTTTAAAAGGAAAAAAAAAAAAGAGGAGAATTCTATTATGAGTACCCCATCCATTAATTATCACTGGAGGTGAAAAAACAAAGAAAAATAAGAAAACAGAGAGATGTCCCTAGCACACAGAGCCTGTCACATGCTGAGTTAATAAGACTAAAACTTGGAGCAAACTCGTCCTTGGCTGGGAAGCCAGAGATGAATATCAAGCCTTGTCTAGGATGCAAGAGGGGAAGTAATGCAGGAAGGCCAGAATCAGTTTCTGGATATTAGAACAGAGCAAGGCCAAGAGCTGAATTAGGGGTGAGACCACAACCATAGTCTAAGGGCTATCATGAGATTTCAGTAAGAAGACAGGGAGGAAATGGAGAGAAGAGATGAAGAAGGAAAGGGCAATAAACCTAGTTCCTGTGGGTGGGTCTGACTCTTGGACATCTTTTAAAGGACTAAACATGGGCCTCTTGGGCAACACTGAGCGGCGCCTTCTGGCACGTGCTCCAGGTTGCTGGGATGGGCAGCAAATGAGGAAGGACCTCTTCCCACCTCTCCACTTGACTAAGTGGTGATTATAAGAACTGAGGCGCACAAATATTTTCACCTGATTTCATGAATATAGACATATTTTTTGGAGGAGTCGATGGAGAGGGTTGGAAAAAATAGGATTTATCTGGGTCACGCCCACTTTCAAATGGGCCTGCTGGGAAAGAAGATACTTAAGGAAAACAAGGCAAAAAAAAAAAAAAAAAAAAAAAAAAAAAAAAAACTTCTAAACTAAAAATCATGAGTCCTAGATTGTTTTCCAACTCCACCCAGTCTTTTTATATATGACCTTTGGCTAGTCCAATCTACTGGCCTTCATGTTCCCCTTAGGATCAATTTCCTTAAAATTTTCAAGAACTTTGTATATCAAGTTGATTCACTGAATAAAACCAGATATAGTCTTACCCTTGTATGGTGACTATTTTGGTTTTTTGATTCTCAAAATTGTTCCACAGTCATATTAAAAGTTAACACTTGGTGGTACACATATCTGAAAACTAAGTTTAGCCCAAAGAATAAAACAAAATGAACTTTAATAAATGATTTAGCTGCCATAACTAAATCAATTTCTTGATCATGAAATACTTAAGGACAAACTTCCTTTTTTGTCCACACCCATCTTCCTTAGACTACCATGGTAGTCTGCGTGGGCTAAGAGGACAGTAGCCGCCTGGAGTGTCCAGACAGCAGGCTCAGAAGACAGATGTGAAGTCTGTCTTCTGCCCCATTCCTTCTGCCGTATTAGAAATACAGTGATGAAGGGACACGCATAGTCCTTTGAGTCTTGGACCTTACAGTCTAATGCAGAATAAGGGAGCTTATATTCTAATATAAAAGAAAGTATCAAAAATAATCCAGAAGAGAATTAAAATGGTGATACCTCATGAGAAGTTCTAGGAAAGTAATAAAACAGAAATAGTGATATACATTAAGAAGAGAGATCTTTAGCGAAGAAATGCCCTGGAATGCAATATCAAGTTTTTTCAAAGTAAGCAAGCATGTGAACACGACTTATTATATTTTAATACCCGGCTTCTAATTTTGTCCATAGCAGCAGCATGGTGTTTTACTGTACAGTCTCTGGACGAGGGACGGAGGTTGTCTCCTCTCACCTTCCCACTGGTCTGCCTTGAATTTCTTTCCTCCCTCCTTACCTAAAGTTCTCACTTTCTTGCCCTGCTGTGACTTAGTTTTCTATTGCTACTCTAACAATTTACCATAAATTTATTGGCTTAAAATAACACAAATGTATTACTTCACAGTTCCAGAATTCCAATGCAGGTCTTACTGGGGTAGAATCAAGGTGTTGACATAGCTGCAGACATTCTGGAGGCTGTAGGGGAGAATCTGTTTCTTCACCTTTTCCAGCTTTTAGAGGCTCCACCTGTTCCTTGGCTCATGGCTCCCTTCCTCCATGTTCAAGGCCAGCAGTCTAGTATCTCCTTGACCCTCCTTCCATAGTCGAATCTCTTCCTTTTATCACAGCTAAGAAAAGTTCTTCAGTTTTTAAGACTCAAGTGATTAGACTGAGCCCTCCTGCATAATCCAGGATCATCTCATCATTTCAAGATCTTTAATTTAATCACATTGCACAATCACTCTTATCATGTAAGCTAACATATTCACAGTTTCCAAGGATAAGGATGTGGATATATTTGAGGGCCATTATTCCACCTTCCACACTGAGATAACTAGAGCTTTCAGGTTTCTCATGGGAGAATTAAAGCCTATCATCTCTGGAAAAACTTTCATTCCCTCAACTATTGGCTAAGAATTATGGAGAAAGTAGAGAAATAAACACATTCACAGTAAGGTTGTAATAGCTGGCACAGTCTATAGTTTCTTGTGGCATTTGATTACAAATGTTAAAAAAAACTTCAATGGGTCATATTTCTGGCTATATTACAGGTAGGCATATACTTCTTGGTTTCAACTGGACTGTTCTCTTTTGAGTAGAATTATCTCATAATGGGGACAGAGGAGGGAAAAAATAAAACTTGCAGACTCTCCTCTGCTGTAGGGAGAGGCGAGAACTACTTTGATTTCTCTCCCCAACATATTTTGTTTGGAGATGAGGTCCAAACAACCTTAGTAAAGGCCAGGTTTTAGCATGTAAATGAATAGAGCAAACTCCTTGTGAGAGAAGTTCAAAATAGAGAAACTGTGCATGAAATAGAAATACCTCTTTTAACTCTGCCTTGTCATAGGTTCATCAACTTTACAGACCCTTTGATCTTTTTCATATGCTCATGACCATTTCTGACCCTTAGTTCTCTCCTCCTCACCCTGCCACTATCAAGCTAAGACTAGAGAAGCAGGAATATCTAGCCTTCTCTGTCAAGGAACTCAGAGCAACT
The DNA here is from genome assembly GCF_028858775.2 of Pan troglodytes. Lineage (NCBI taxonomy): Eukaryota > Metazoa > Chordata > Mammalia > Primates > Hominidae > Pan > Pan troglodytes. The sequence continues at coordinate 79,250,094 of NC_072412.2, read as the reverse complement.
TCCTATTACATTACATATCTTTTTCTCAATTCCAGTTTCCATATCACCTTTTCCCCCACATCAGGAAAAATCTATAACCCATTTCAGCACCTAACAGAGTACTTGGCTAATGATATGTGCACAATAGGTATTAAATGAATAAATGAATAATTTCTGATCTAGGAAACTGAGCTGTAATGACTGTGTGGCAGCAGCTACCATTGATTGAATACCTACTTATTGTACTGAGGCAGCTTTCCCATATTTTCTAGGTCTTCACATATTTTATCTCTTTAATCTTCCCACCAATTCTATGAGGTTGGTATTACTGTCTCTATTTTAAGATCAGGGGCTTTAAGAAACTTCCCTAGGATTACACAGCTAATAAGAGAGCCAGGACTTAAAGTGAGATCTGTCTCACACCTAAGTCCATTGTTCTTCCTGACTCTGTGCTGCTCCCTTCCTCCTTACCATCTTGGTCCAGTGAGAAACTCAGATAAGCATTAGCTAACAAACCTCCAGTCTTAGCTTGATAGTGGCAGGGTGGGGAGGAGAGAGCTAAGGGTCAGAAATAGTCCTGAGCATCATTATGAGCACGAAATACTTTTAACTGTGCTGTAATGATTATGTGTGGTATTCAATATGGGTTAGATGAATACTTATGGCTGTTTTGATTGCTCTCTTTATAGAGTTATTATTTTTGCCTACGTGTATGATTACTCAAAAGGTGTAAAAACTTTAGCCAAGAATCAAGCAAATTGCCAAACTTTATAACTAAATCCTGCCTGGGTTGGTCTTTTAGAGACCCTATATCATCACCTACTGAGGCTTCCTCAAACCCTGCTATCTACAATTCAGAATTTAAAAAAATTTCTAAACTGTAAGAGAAAAAGGTGACTAAGAGGATTTTGATTTCTGGGGTGCCTATTTTAAAATTCTTTTTGAAATATCACTTTTTAACAAATAATTTTTGTGTTTCTGATTTGCCGGTGCTGCCAACATGGGTTAACAGTGTCCACCGGGTAATCTGGCACTGGGCTTCGCTATTAAGTTGCTAAGTCTTTGGGTTTCTAGAGGAAAACTGGGAGAAAGCTGGGTGGCCAAGTGAACTGTGAAGCCCAAAGACCTCTTGAGGTCACTTGAGTTTACTTCAGTACTTTTTTTTTTTTTCCTCCTCATACCATTTGTTCATACTCTTTCTTAGAAAAGCTAGGTTTGTATTCTATGTCGCAATGGATGATTTTCCCTACGTTTTAAACTCCCATATCTATTTTAAACTCCGGGGAAAACTGTTCCTTGTTAGGATCGATGCACATTTTTCTTCCTTGGGTTTTGCATCGGTAAATTTCTAAAGATCCCTTTTCCGTAGAGCTTTCAAGATGAATAGCCAGTTCATAAAAACTGTCAAGTGCCTTGCAAATACCAAGAAATAATTCAGTCATGTTAATCTTTTACATGCAAATTTTGTTTCTTGTTATAGAAGTGTAAAATATGTAGTCATATGAAACCCCTTTGGTTATGTATTTAGGGATCCCAGGAGGATACATTGGATGAAAACCAATATTCACTCTAACAAGCACTTACTGAAATTCCATTAGGTGCGAAGAACCGTGGTAGGTACTAAGGACACAAAGATGATAATGACTCTCCAAATTGATCAGCCTGGACGTTGTTTCCCTCTGAAATCAATAGATTAATCATTTTTTAAATTTCTTGAGGTTCACATAAGTAATTCTGATTTTCATAAGCACATATGAATATTCAGTTATTTGTGTAATAGTCTTATTGATAAAGTAACTTGGATATAGAGCTCCAGTGAGAGTTTCTGGATTCATGGCTAAGCCAATATTTAACTATAAGACAATAAAAAACACAGCAGTAAAAACTGAATTGGGCTAATTCATGATAAATAATCTCTGGGGTATTATCCAAAATGTTTTCTGCCTACACAAAAAAAGAAAATAAAGAAACACATTTGCCAAGAGAAGAGGAGGCTTGGAGGTAAATGGAGCACAGACTCTTCATCTGGATAATGTTTCTGTTCCATTAACATGCATCTGCCGCACTGGGAATGTTGCTATTTCTTTTTGTTAGAGTGATGGCCTACATGTTTCCATGAGATGATCAATAGAAAAGTTTTAGAAGAATGAATATTAGAAGACTATGGAATAGAGTCAGAGAGAGGGAGAACCTAGGGAAATTGGTGGAGGCAGGGGAATATACCCAGAAACTGGGGTATATGGGGTGGGCGAGGAAGTAGAGAAAAAGAGTACATAAGGATAAGAAGGAGAGAGAAGTGAGAAAAAAAGAAAATAATGAAATAGAGTGAAAATGACAGGAAAGAGACTACACAGATGAGAATGAGGGGAAAAGGGAAGTTAATGGAGGAAGAAAAGGACAAAAAATGTTTAGAAGTGGAAGACAGAGGCTTCAATGAGACAGAGTAAAATGCTCACAACACTCACTAGTGTTGGATTCTAAGATCCCAAGTCTGTTGTTGCCACAGCCAATTAACAGCACTAGTTATGGGCCTATCTAACAAGGAGACAAGTTCCAATTCTGTGCAAGAGTACTGCTTCTCGGCTATGTCTATGTGCCAAGCAGAAAAGCTCGATTCCAGCAGTCAAGGAAACCTGCCTATGCCTTGTTGTCATCTTAGCCTTGAGCCATGGCTTTCTTTGTGAAGCTTCGGGAATGGGACAGAGTTCTCTAGACTAATGGAGTTGAGGCTAAGATGGACCATGCTTGGCTAGCACCTCTTCTGCTCCTTACCAGGTAGAAATCCAGCCTCATGTAGAAGAGTGAATAATCTTTAGTGACTTTAGTGAATAAGCTTTATTCACTTTATTCATTTTAGTGAATAAACTTTAGTGACTATGCAACATAGCAAAATAAAACGTGTTTTTTCTGCCTCACTGAGAGCAGAGGCACAGTGAGCACTCAACAAACAGATTAGAGTAGGAGAATGAGTGAAAGGAAAGAATGCTTTATAATGCTATTTGAACAATAATACTCTTCCCTGCCTCAAAAAAAAAAATCCGCCAATGAAAACTTCCTAAAAATATTGCATATTATCTTCAGGCTATACATCATATTGTCAATGTTTGTGAAATGATGTCACTAGCAGCATCAATTAGTGAGAAAAAAAAGGCCCTCAATTTTTTGGTAACTAAAAACAAACACAACTTAACTTGGCTATTATTTATATTATTTTAAATATAAAATAGAACAATGTCTAAGTGTTTGGTGCACTGTAATGTAATGAATCATATCACGGGTCATGCTTTGCATAATGTTGTGCCTGCATTATGAGAGAATTGACATCATTTTATTATTGATTCTTCTTACCTCTGGATACAGTAATGTCTTTCCATGTAGTCAGAGCCTCTTTAATATCTTTCAATATTTTAATATTTCTTTCTAAAAAGTTCTTGTGCACTGTTAGATTTATTCTCAAGTATGTTATATTTTTTGCTGTAGTTAATATTACATTTTTAAAATTACATTTTCTCTTTTTGGATAGTGTAGAGGCAAATTATTGCTTTTTGAATAATTATCAGTTATCACACAACCTCTCTGAGGGCCCTTATTTTTTCTAGTTTTCTGCAGATTCTCTTGCATTCTCTATGTTTATAATCATCATCAATAATAATGACAGATTTTCCTCTTTTTATTTTTCTATTTTATTTTTGTCTTGTACTGAGTGAGACTCCAGTTTAAGTCAGGGTAGTGGACATCTTCTTCCCTTGTATTTTCATATTTTAAGGGATTGCTTTAAATTTCTCTTGTAATGTGTAGCTCGTTATAGGTTTTTTGAAAGACACTCATTATGAAGATAAGGAAATCACTCTTATTCCTAGTTTGCTAAGAGTATTTATCAAATCAGAAGTTGCTGAATTTTACCCGTTTTTTTCTGAATCCATTCGAGTAATCATATGATTTTTCTTCTTTTAATCCGTAATGTGGTAAATGTATTTAAATAAATGCATTGTTAGGTTTTGCTTACTCTGTCTAAAAGGAAGTTTACATTTATGAGGACAAAGGAGATGGATGTATAATTTTCCTGTCTCATATTATACTTTTCTGATTTAGGGATCAAGCTTTACATGAATATATAACAAAGGATTAGGGAGCTTTCTCTCTTTTAGTGTTCCCAGAGCAGTTGGAGATGATAGGAATGATCTGATTCATGAATGTTTGGTAGAATTTGTGAAATAGTCTGAGCAGTGCTTGGGATTTATATGTATATAAATGTGTGTTAAGAGGTTACTATTCAGGTGTATTATATTCAAGAGTCAGTTTTGATAAGTTATTTTTTTCTAGAAAATTATACATTCCCTCAAGTATGTAGATTTATTAGCACAAAATTATTGATAGTATTTTCTTATTGCTTTCTATTTAGGCTACATCTGCAGATATGCCCTCCCATTTTATTTCTAATATTGTTGTTTCTTTCCCTTGAGAAATCTTACCAAAGATTTGTCTATTTTATTAGCTTTTCAAAGAATAAGCTATTGATTTTGTGTTTCTCTCTAAGGCATTAAATATCTTCTCTGTAATTTTAGGCCTTTGGTCTCTTCTCTTTTTTTCTTTTTTTTCAGCTGTATTTTTTCTGCTTTCTTGTGTTGTCCATGTAATTCATTAATTTCTATTCTAAAATAACATTTAAAGTGAAAACTTACATTACTGCTTTGCTACCCACAAATGTTCATATGTGGTATTATGTTTTGATATATTTTTTATATCATATACTTGATATCATATTTTCAAATATTTCAGTTCTGAGTATTTTCTAATTTATAATTATATGTATGTATAATAGACACACACATATGTGTGTGTGTGTATGTGTGTATACATATATATATATATATATATATGTGCCAATTTCCAAATACGGGTTTTTTCCCAGATATATTTCCATTATCAACTTATTATTTGTGTTTTAATCAGAAAATACAGTCACCCAGATCATGTCATAATTTCCCAATTGGTTGAAGCTGACATGCTGACTATGGTTTCTGTTTGGTTATAGTCTAAACATTATACATCTGTTATATATCTGAAGGAAACAGAAGAATCCTGCATTTTTCTGGGAGGTGTTGAGGATCTAGAATGTGGAAGTGACATGATAAGGCCCTCCATAGAGAAATCACTGCTTTAGATCACCTTCGACACAAACTCTCTCTCCTTCCTCTCTCATGCTGGTCTTGACTCCTTGTTCATCAGAGTCAGCCACTAGCTGGTTACACTTTTTAAAACATTCATCTCTGTACACTAACTTCAGAGTAGTAAATGCTCTAGAATATTTCTTACTCCAATGGAAAGATGTTTTTCCTTTTTAAGCAAGCTGAAGACTTTCTCCCAGGCTGTACTTCATACGGTCAGCATTAGTGAAATTGTGTTACCTGTAGCGTCAGTTGGTAAGAAGAAAAAAAGTTCCTGTAATTTTTCAGTAACTACTTTAAAATGGTCATAACTTGATTTGTAGGAAATGAAGGGCTAATGGCTCTAAAGAAAAATCACTTAGTTTTGAAAAATGTAAATGCCTATTTTTATTTCCCCTCCCCATGAAGGAAATATTCTATAGTCACCAATTTGAGTAGGAATTTGAAATAAAATTGTGAAAGTTTTTGTTTGTTGTGTTTCGTTTTAGTGCTGGGAATAATTTTAGTCATCAGCCAAGGCTTTTGATTAACAAATGAGGAAACTGAGTCCCAAAAAGGTTGAGGAATTTGCCCCTGATCATACCGCTTGTTCCTGGAAAAGCTGGAAATGGAATCTGGTGTTTTGCCCGTCTCGCCACACTGGCTTATTTGAATGCTCTGCTCTTTATAAAGCTTCTAACTAAAGATGTGAAGATTTTTTTTTTCCCTCACAGCTCAAAATTTAGCTTGTCAACATCCTGATGAGCTACAAACTTGGCAGAGTTGTGAATCCTGCAAAAAAGTAGGGAGTGGGAATTTTCCATATTTTTTAAATTATCAAACGCTGAAATTAATGACATATGCTATTGCTAGAGATCCTCAGATTCTGGCAATGTGATGTTAAATCTTTCCATTTTTTTGTTAGAACATGAAGCAGGCTTCTTTACTCAATGGGAGCAAACATCAGATATGATGTGAGATCAACACATGAGCCCTCAACAGCCGGTAGACACAAGATAGAAGGCTATCAAGGGAACATCCAATAATCACAAAATTCAACACAATCAGAGTGTATGCTGATGAAGCAAGGGAAATATCAAGGCTAAAACCATTTGAGACTATCTTTTTAGACATGAGAAAAGCCTGTGGGGATCTTTATTCAAGCTCTTCATTCACTACTCTTATGCTGAGCTATGGCTGACCATAGACTGCGGTGGTAGGCAGAAGAACATGGCAGGCAGAGGCCGGTTCCATCAGGCCTTAGACACCAAGAGCATCCAAGGGCCATGAAGCAATGAGAAGTCACTAATGAGTTTTAAGAAGAGAAGTAGTTTAGTTAGATTTGAATTTTAAAACAATCACTCTGGCTGAAGTGTGGATAATCAGTTAGTGGTATGCAAGAATAGAGGCAGGAAAACCATTGAGAAAACTACTAAGATTCTCCAAAATAAAAAGATGAATAAGTTCTGAACTAAAACACAGAAATGAGGACAGAATTGAGAAGATAGGTTTGGGAAATGTTAAGGAGGTAAAGCTTTGAACATGGAAGATGAAAGAAGGGATGAGTAAGAAAGATGAATTTGGCACTGGGTTACTTTGTGGATTGACATGTTATTAACCAAGCTAAGAAAGGCGGTAGAAGCATGTCTGGGAGGAAAACTAAGGATTTGTTTTTAGGCATGTTGAATTTCACTTACTTTGGTCTGCAATGATGGAGAAGAAACTGATCTGGTGGTATGCATTTGAGAGGGCTGAGCATGCAAGTGGGTGAAATGGGGGAAGAAATGAGATTTCTTGGTGTGTGCTGAGGAAAGAGGGCCAGGACAGAACTCTAGCACAATAGCACTGAAGAGGAAGGTAGGGAAATGAAGCCCACTACAGGAAGCTGGAAAGTCAGAGAGGTAAAGGGAGCAAAAGAGAGTGGTATTCTAGAAACCAAATAATGAGAGAGTTTCAAAAACAGTAGTATTAAACACCCCAGAGAAGTCAAGCAAAATGGATACTAAAGACTGAGGCCTCATATTCTGAGCTAAGGAATTAGAGGGAGTGTTAGTGTTTTTTGTTTTGTCTTGTTTTTTTTGTTTTTGTTTTTTTTCTGAGACAGGGTCTTGCTCTGTTATCCAGGCTGGAGTGCAGTGGCATCATCACGGCTTACTGCTGCCTTGAACTCCTGGGCTCCTGGGCTTAGGGTCCTCCCTCCCTCAGCCTCCCAAGTAGCTGGGACCAGAGGTGCATGCAACCAACCATGTCCTGCTAATTTTTTTTTTTTTTTTGAGAGATGAGGTCTCACTATGTTGCATGGGCTGGTCTTAAATTCCCAGTCTCAAGCTACCCTCCCACCTCAGCCTCCCAAAGTGCTGGGATTACAGGCATGAGCCACTATGTCTACCCAGAAGTGTTCTTAAACAGAAAGCATGATTGGCATAAGAGCAAAGGTGGTGAGAGTAATAATTTGTGATGAACAAGAAAGGGGAAGAAAAAGATTATCAGGCATCACTGAGTTTATGTTGGAGCCCAAAATTTGTAGTGGCAAGAGGAAATTGAACACAATTAATATATAGGATGTGAAGATGATGGATGCATGGATGGATGGATGGATGGATGGATGGATGGATGGATGGATGGAGAGATAGAGAGAGAGAGAGAGAGTGAGAGAGTCTTTGTCCTAAGTACCAAATTCACCCTTGTAATGATTGAAATACTGTGTTTTTTTCAGATACAGTGCCCCTTTTCACATGGACTAGGCTGAATAAATGCTAGCCAATTACACAAACACATTCTGAACTATCCAATTACTGTTTTTATTAGTTACCAAAATCACAACTATCCTATAGTGAGTAGATCACAATACAATGAAGAGTTCTATTGACTGGACTGAGAAACAGGATGATCCCATCAGCAACTCAGTTATAATCCATTGCCCATGGGTTACTTTACAAACAACAAAGGCATCCAATTGCTGTTCTTTTAGAGTCTGTTTCACAGAGTGGTCTTTCCCTGACTTTAGGATAGGGACATCTTGGAATTGTGCTCTATCCAGAGCTTCCAGCCATTCTGCCTGTGCAAGAACCTGTGTTGAGGATGAGGGTGGCATGAAGCAAGGAGGACGGCTTATGCCGTGAACACTACTGAGTCACATTCAGAGAAAGGCTGAGGCGGGGGGAGCTCTGTGTCCTTCCGTGGGAATTCTCTCAATTTTAATCTCTGTTTTCTTCTGTATGAGTCTCTCCGTCTCTGATAAAATTGTTCCTTCATTTTCCCCTCATTCTTCTCTTTCAATTTTATCTTTGCCTACCTGTGACATTTTGTGTTGCAAAAAGACTCTGGACTTCTAGGCTAAATGATCTCTTGGAATTGCTAAGATTCTTTCTCTTGGATGAGGACTTTTCTTCCCAGGATCTCATGGAAATTGACTTCATCGTGAGAAATGAACATCCTTTTGTTTCATGTGTAATTTGGAACTGTGAAGCCTCCCTTGTTACTGCTCTGCTCAGACAGGGCTGCCACACATAACCGTCGTGATTACTCATCCTTTCATTTACTGAGTTTCCACCACTTCAAATGCACAAAGATTAACAGTCTATGTGCACAGAGTACTGCCATAAAGGGATCTGTTTTGAGTTGGGAAAGGGAGACGTCTCTTGGTGCTCATTACATCATAAGAATCTTTCTTATGAAGGAAAAACTATAAAATCATCAAAATATATTTAGCATAAATTATTTAAAATCTTGGCTTATATGTCATTCTGACACATAGGTATTTGTGAGATGATTGCATAAATGATTTTGGATTGTTATTACTAGAAATATTAAATACATATTAAAGTGATTTTATAGATCAGATCAGTTCTCCAAAAATATTTATCACACCTCTTCATGTACTCTTAAAGAGAGCTGGCTGCTCCGTGGGATGCGTTTTTGCCTTTAATTCACAGTAATTCCTTTTAGAAATGTGAAAGATATGAGTTCAGTGCCTTAAAACTTGTGCATAGTTCATGGACATTTCTTCTTCATGTCTTTTGCCCACATAGGGGTGTAGCCTGGAATTCCAGTTTATTACACTGAGTCCTCAGCTGTGGCTCCCCTCTCACCTCTAACACGCAACCCCAAAGTCACATAAACTCATCATTTATCCCCAGGACACAACTTAGTGTGTGCTTGTTTATGAATTGATCTGTAATAAGCCCACAGGAGCTCAGCAGTATAAAATTTGAAATAAATAACAGCCGGGGCCAAGAGTTGTCCACAAAATGAACTTCACCCTACTATTTTCATAAACCTCCAACCCCCACCTGCTGACTTCAGATCTCTTTCAGCTTCAGGAGAGCCAGATGTTCTTCACTCCGTGTACTCAAAACCACCACTCTGAACCCCAGGAAAGTGAAAAGAGAACATGCTTTGCTGTCCACTGCCAAGGGCACTCCACCAGGATCCAGAAGCCTGGGAATTCTACCCTGGGGAAAGAAAGCAGGAGCTTCCCAGCCAGATTCACCTCCCACTACAGGAGATTGTTTTTAATTGTTCTTTGAAGAGCCTTTCCAAGTTTTATAAAGCCTTGTCCACCCACTCAAAGCAGGCTTTGCTGTACTCTGGGAGCAATCATGGTTTCTTCCTAGCTCTCTGTCATGGGCACTGAAGCTTTGAGCAGAGATCCTTTTTTCCACTTTCTCCTGGTGACAGTACCCAAGTGACTCCAGATGCAGCAGTGGTGACAGCTGAGATCTTTTCCATGGCAAGCTTTTAGCTGCAATTCAGTTATTTTCAAAATATCCCTGGAAAATGTGTCTAAATGACATTGTTTCCCTTCTGTATTATCAGTAGTAAGCATGCATAAGCAGCTTTTTAGTAAACGTGCCCATTTAAGCTGGTGAAATATCAAACCAAGTAGCCATTCTGACAAAAAGTGGTAACTGGCCCATGGTTACCACTCTCTTCTCACCCTTTTATTTAAATTCAATTATAGTTCAAAAGCTGGGACCTGTACCTAGCATTGTGTTCAGGCCTTAGCATACATTGACACCTTTAATCCCTCAACAATCTTATGATATTGCTATGCATTCCAATTTTTCACATAGAGAAATTGAGGTTCACATAGGTACAAAACGGCAGGACTGGTATTTAAAACCGATCTATCCAAATCCGAGGCCTAAAGTTTTTACCACTGTGTTCTATTCCTCCCCAGAATTCCATAGTATTCCATGGTAAAACATAGAAGAGCCCCATAGGGACATTCATGAGTCCAGTTTTTAGATTAATGGACTATTTATTTTGATTAACATTGAGTTTTGAAGCTTATGTACATTGTCATTGGAGATAAAAATTGGCCTGGCTATACTAGAAAGCCTGTTTATTTATAATTTATTTTAACTTTTGTTTTGAAATAATTTCAGACTTACAAAAAAGTTGTATAAACAGTACAGAGAATTCCTGTATACCGTTCTCATAACTTTCTCAAGTTTTAACATCTTACATAGCCATAGCACAATTAACAAAATCATGAAATTAACCTTGACAATAATATTAGTAACTAATTTATAATTCTTATTCAAATTTTACCAGTTGTGCCACTAATGTTCTTTTTCAGGTCCAGGATCCAAATTCCCAAATTGCATTTAGTGATCATGGTTCCTTGTCTCCTACAATCAGCAACTGTTCTTCATTCTTTCTTTGTCTCTTATGGCTTTGATGTTTTTTAATAGTACTTGCTATGATTTGAATGTGTCCTCCAAAGTTCCTGTGTGGAAACTTAATCCCTAATGCAACAGTGTTGGGAGGTGGGAGACTAATAAGAGGTGATTAGATCACAAGGACTCTGCCCTCATGAATGGATTAGTGTTTTTATTCTGGGAGTGGATCAATTATAAAAGCAAATTTGGCCCCCTCTTGCTCTCTCACTGAGGAGCTCTCTTTCCCTTCTGCCTTCTGCCACAGGGTAATGTAGCAAGAAGGCCCTCACCAGATGCTGTCCCTTCAATCTTGGACTTCCCAGCCTCCAGAATCATGAGAAATAAATTTCTGTTCATTATAAATTACCCAATCTCAAGAATTCTGTTATAGCAGCACAAAATGGACCTAGACAGTACTGGCCAATTATTTGATAGAATGCCTCACAATTTGGGTTTGTTTAATGTTTTCTTATGATTCAGGTTATGTATTTCTGGCAAGAATCATATGGAAGTGATGTTGTTGTCTTCTTAGAGCATAAGATCAGGAGGTACATGATGTTGATATGTGTCCTTATTGGTGCTGTTAACTTTGATCACTGCAAAGTTACTCCTTTCCTTTTCTCAATTAGTATCTATTCTTTAAATTTAAACCCTCTTGTACTTATTTATAGTTATATAATTTATTACCTTTGGGCCCAGTGTCCTCAAGTATTAAATGTGGTTAATAATCATAGCTCTACATACTGGATCGGTGTTATTGTGAGGCACAAATAACATATGTGAAAGTGCTTTGTAAACTGTGAAGTTATATAATGCACCAAGTTAACATAGTGAATAACATATATAATGAGAAGCCACAGGTTGATAGACTACCCAGCGTTTATATTATATGCTTTCAGACTTCCACTGACATCACTTAAAAGGGATATTTCAGAATTAGCCTGCAGTCAGCTATGCAAGAAAATTTGTGTGCTGTGACTTACTGTCATAGACCTCCCAGAAGAGACCAAATCTTCTTTGTGGTTTTTAGGATATGTTCCCTGGACCTCTCATTTAAATTAATAAACATAAAGAAAAAAAATCACAGTATGTATTATGATTTGGGATTACCCTAAACAATGTAACGTTGTAATTTCTCTATAATTTTACAAACGCAATAGGCACATACTGATTCATTAATGCAAGGGTACAGAGCAGTCATATTCCTTTATATTTCCAGTGAGCACCCACATGACATATTAGTGGGAAGTCTAGTATCTCACTTTTGAAACCTGCCCTAGAAAGCATTCCTCTCCCACACACATACAGACCCTTGTTACAGTTTAATTTCAGTTTAAGAATCTCAAGGCTTACTCAGTACCCTAGGGAAATGAGTTTAATCCTTTACTATAGCTCTGTTTTTTGCACTCACTGGAAATCATTGTTAAAACTAGCTTTGCACCATGCCACGAAAGCATGTCCATCCTGCAAGGACACCCTCATACCTAAACCAAAGAGTGTCCCATGTTCAAATGCTCAGCTTTGTTCCCGAACCACAACAATATGCCAGGATAGCTGGATCCTAAGGCAATTTTCAATCTCAGCCACATTTTTGTTTTCCAAAACAGCCTTCCTCTGTCATAGACCAAGGGCCACCACCCCACATAGCCCATTCTTTTTTCTATGTTTCTTTTTGAAGCTATTGATATCCTTTTTGCCCACTTTGGTCTACCTGTGCCAGGCCATCTGAAGAGGTGAACAGAAGTCCATAATTTCAGACTTTAGTCAGAAAGTCCAGAGTTTATCAGACTCCTCTCTGGTGACCAGCTATGCTGATTAAGAGGTATGGTGAGGAGTTAGCTTTGGTCAGGTCACAAAAGATTCCCATTATACTCTTGCCCTTGGTAAAGACTGCCCAGTAGTCACCGTATCCTTATTTAATGTAAAACTTCAAGAGATTCTGGAAAATGATCTGTTATATGATGATTTACTATGTTCAGTAAAACAGAAGGGAACAGTCTCTGGTACCTATTACACAAATGCATATAATTAAATGTTCAAGCACCAGCTATATATGAATATAAAATAAGGTTATATTTCCTTGTAAAGCTCCCACAATAATAGCTCAAGTCCCACCTACTGGTTTTCCATGAATTAGGGAACTTCCAAGCATCTTTGAGCTATTTTCTGGGAGGAAATAGTGGTGCTCACACATTTGTTCAGTCTTGCTCATGCATTTGCTCATCACACTGCACTTTGCTGCCTTTATACTGAGAACCCCCGTCACGTGTCTTCTGGACCAGACACAGCTATCCTCTCCTGATGAACACCAATGCCACTAGCCCCGTGGCCTCTAAGAGGGGACACTGTTCTTTCCCTCAAGCAAAGAAGAGACCAAGTGGTAAGTTCTAATCAGGCTTTGCTGAAAGTTAATAGAAAACAAAAGGGACTATCCACATGCAGAATACATTAGGAGCTACAGTGGATGTTCTCTCAAGTTACTCTGGAGAGTCCTCCCAGCCCCAAGTTCAGGACAACATTCTTCAGAGTCCCTAAATGATACTTCTCTGTCTTTCTCCCAGCCTGGTGTCTGGAAGAGGATGGCAACCGCTCTTCAACAGGTGTGCCCTCTAGCACATCTGCTTTATTTGGTTTCCATGAGGCTTCAGAGAGAGGAGAAAAGACTCCCCACACTCTCCCCCAAACCTAACCGTCAAAACCCCACAATCACAAGTTTTTACTTGCAGTCCCAAGATTCACCTCTTCCCAGGGTGATGGGCAGTGGATTACTCTACTTTCAGAGGAAACCACAACTTCCATCTTCAGAGATGTGGTCTGGTCCTATGGCCTCACCCATATATGGCACTAAAAACTTTAATATACTTTCCCAAATCTGCCTTATTTAGCCTTAAATAGACAGCAATCTTTCTGTATAGGTTGCATACCACAATATTTTTTTTTCTCTTCCAGGATAAGGTAAACATCAAGTTCTCACTGAAATGGCTCCAACTTTCCCAGGGATGGGGAAGAGAACCTCAAACAAAAAATCACTCTTCAAGGCCGCTGAATAATAAACATGCCAGGAGAGTCTAATTCCATGCAGAGAAAGGAAACATTGGCCCCTAGGTAGCAACTGCTAAACATACCTACATTTACATGAACAAACAGAGAATTTTACTTCTTAGTTTAAAACATTTGGATCTAATTTATCTCACTATATTTAAGTTTCCCCTTAAGAACTATGGTTAAACTTCTGCCTTACCTTTTACATAACAAAAAAATGCATATTACGGGATTTCTCCCAGTTTGCTACATAAATTTGAGCTAGAGGTAGAACCCGGCTTGCAACTCTTAAATAATAGTTTTCCCCACATCTATATTCAGTAAGATTTTAAAATTTTCATCAAAGGACTGAATTTCACATAGAATGAGACTAAAGCAGGGTCTTCCCCTGGCCTCACACCAACCATGGCCACCTTCATTCATGCATTTGCTTAAACAGCTCCCTTGCTGGTTGACCATCTGGAAACCCTGTGGTGTACATTCTATTCAGTGTCTTCATGGCACAAAAAAGGCTCCCAAGATTCCAGGAGTCCTGCCATACCGTGGAAGGATTCAGAAGCAGTCCACGTGTTAGGATGTCTACAGTCGAGAAGGAGGTCCAGAAGAGAGTCCAGTATAATTAGTCTACAGCAAAGTGAAAACAGATGGCACTTCTACGCAGCTGTGCTTTCTTCACTGTAATTTTGAGAGTTGAACGATGATCTCTATGGCTCCTCCAAACTCTAAAACTCTGTGACACTATAATATCCTTAGCAACATTTTATGGGACTGTATAGTCATGAAAAAGCTTTGGGAAGCCAGGTATTTGGGCTTGTCTGGGGACCATTCCTCTGCAAAAGATTGGTTTCTGGCCATAGGAAGGTGGCCATGGTTTTACCAAACTTAGAATGCATTAACACGGAGGCATAGTGTGCCTACATGATGGACCCTGTGGGGCAAACTAAATTTGAACCATATTGTAACTATCTTCCTGCATCTTTAGATTCCTGGGAAGCTTAATATACTTTTAAAGGCAGTTTATTTTGGCATAATTAATAAGAAATATAGTTTTTTATCATGGTATTTAAAGCTTGGTTCAATAAGTTACTTGGTATTGGTTACTGTTTAGTTACGATTACATCCTCAAAATCTCACTCTACTTAACATTAAAAAGAAAGTTTAGTACATTTAATATACCAAGTCTCTAGCCTTAAAGAAAAAGAACTGCACTTATATTCCAGAAAAACTGAGGAAAAGACTGATTCTCTTTCAAGTGACCATTTTATATCTGGAATAATGTGTTGCATTGGAAGGAAATTACATGGTTAAGACAGACAATTATGTCTGGGGGAAAATATGACTTGTCTTTCATATTTATAAATATGCCTCTCTATCAAGACCATCCTTTGGCTGGGCGCGGTGGCTCATGCCTGTAATCCCAGCACTGCCAGCACTTTGGGAGGCCAAGGCAGGCTGATCATGAGGTCAGGAGATCGAGACCAGCCTGCCCAATATAGTGAAACCCCATCTCTACTAAAAATAGAAAAATTAGCCAGCCATGGTGGCATGCACCTATAGTCCCAGCTACTCAGGAGGCTGAGGCAGAAGAATCGCTTGAACCCGGGAGGCAGAGTTTGCAGTGAGCCGAGATTGCGCTGCTGCACTCCAGCCTGGGCAACAGAGTAAGACTCCATCTAAAAAAAACAAAAAACAAAAAACAAAAAAACAAAAAAAAAAACAAAAAAACCCACAACCATCCTTCAATAAACAGCTCTGGCATTACTTTATTCATTGAATGTTCCCCAACTCAACTCTATCTTATCTTTTGATTATTCTGTGAACTTCTATCATGCTAAGCTCCGTACTTGATAATTTAACAATACATTGCTTTTTTGGCTTCCATTAATTTGTTCTTTCCAACTGAACTGTAAACCTGAAACTAAGAATGGACTCTTCTGCTTCTTTATGTAACCCATAGCACCTTACAGAGTTCTTAGCAATAGAAGGTACTAAAAATAAATGCTTGATTGACTCAGGCAGAAAGAAAATATATACACAGATAAGCTAAGAACACACATATATCTCTTGCTATGCTATGACTGAACTAACACCAGACTAGCGTAGTGTGTTAGAGAAAACGAATGCATGGAAATGAATAATTCCCTATTGGCAATCAGAAAGCTAATTAGCTGGCAAAGTATTGCATTTATTTTGTTTGTTTTGTTTTGCTTCCAGAGAGTTCTTGTACTGTTGTTAGCCAAGACCTGTTCAGAAAACTTAGGTCCGTTTGGAAGATATAGGTTTATTTGAAGATCTCCAGATCACTCTCAAAATGTGATTTCAGGCTAGGCTCAAAACAACTATGGGAATGAGGAGCAAGGGAAGTAAGTGGCATTCAGAATTTCTGACAAATGTATTAGGCTAAGAGCACCCGCTATGTTACTGTGGGCTTTCTGATTTGACTCAGTCTCAAAGCTTTAAGAGAGTAATTTTGGAATCTAGAAACCAGGCTGTGGCCAGTAATTTCAAATGGAGAGGAATTTGTAAAAATAAAAGGGGTTCATAGCTCTCCAGATTCCATACTGAGGATAGAATGCTCTGATAAGCTAGGTGCCTTCCTCAGATGGCATCGCCATATGAACAAGGATATGCTTTAAGGTATCGTTGAAGTAACAACACAGGGTAGGGAATTATATATCCTGGGAGCTATATATAAGCTACTAAAAGTCATGCAAATAAGATAAAGTAGGTTGTATATCTCTATGATGAGTTATCTAGTATCCTCCAATATTTGGAAAACATCACTCAAGGAAATGCTATGAAAAAACTGTTGTCAAAATTGGGTTGCAAACCTATTTCTAAAATTATCAGCACGTGCCAGTTTCAACTTACTACCACATTATCTGGACTCTATAAAGAGAGGAAACTTGAAAATTATTTTAGCCATCCACTTCATATAGCACCGCTTTCGGTAAGATCATTTTTTTGTTTCCAGTGTAAATGACTCTAACCAAAAAGATCTTCCTTTCAGAAGATTTCCACATAGTACTGGTAGTCTGTTTCTGCCTCATGTTTTATACACGAAGCTGCTACCAAAAAAAAAAAAAAAAAAAATTCTGTCAATTGAACAAGTTCAATAGGAAATTAAAGACTTATTTCCTTCAGAGAGAAAAATGTGTGACAGTTGTCATGCATAAATACGCAAATGCACTTCCCATTGCCAAGATTTTCCAAAGAAAGCTTCAGTTTGTTCAAACAATAGACTAGCTCCTAGATCTTCTAGCTAGCTACAGGAACTTGTGATCCTTGGTAAATGTTAGCAGAATAGGCCTATTCACAAAGGCTGCACACCTGACCATCTGATCTCAAACACACAATGTACCTTCATCACTTCTGGGAAAGACCAGCCTTGAATTTTTTTATAGGTTGGACATAATGAAAAGAAATCAAGGTTCTGCTTGTATTTGTCCACATTTTCACCAGCAACGAGTTTGGTAAACGCCATTCATTACCCATGCATGCTGGAGACCAGCTGATGAGAAAAGAAATTTAAATATTTTTTTCATATGCATTTTAATGTAAGCAGATAATTATTACTGTAATTATTGATTTCATTTATTTTCCTATTAGTACCACCCCACAGGATAATTTTTATGAAATGAATTGAGCTCGTAGATATCAATCAGGACTAATTATTTCTTTCTTCATTACTAAAAACCATGCCTTGTCTCTTCCTGCGAGAACAGGTTTTATATTTTCAATTTGTTTCTCATATATTTATGTGTCAGTAATTGGTTCATGTATTAGTCTAATGTCTACCAAAATCTTTTCTATTTATCAAAAAAGAGCTAGAATATATACTGAATGTCTTCCTAAGGACAAATTACTGTATAGTGATGGCAAATATTTGACTATTCTTTTTCTTCTTTATGTTTTGATACATAATTATAGCTATTATTAATCAAATTATCTCAGCTATAGTGAAGATGATGAATAGCATTTTTAAGCCTCTACCTGGAGAAATGAGGACAGATTACTTTATAGAACATACCTGTGTTTGTCTCCATGCCTTCCAGAAGGTTTCACATGAATATATTTATATTTTATTTCTCTTAGCCTTATGTGCTTGGTACCCTCCACATTTGTCATTTATAGGTATATCTTTCTCAATTTACAAAATGAAGATATCAGCCAGGATTGACTCTTTGGCAAAGAAATAAACCCAGTGAATGTTTGACTAGCATTCAGTTATACTCTTTTAGGTTAAAACTTCAAATGACATTTTCTGCATATATGTAACACTTGGGAGAACCATAACACCCAGACTTGCTCATGGTTTTTCCTTAGGCTATCCAAATAAGAAAACAAGTCTGTATTTTCCAGACAATAAGGCTGAAAACAGTGTAAAGAAGTGTGATGATTCAGGTCAATGAGGTAATTGAAGAAACGTCATGACAACCAAAATTAAAATGAGCAGTTTCCCATTTGCATGTGCCAGCAATTCCTCAGGAAATCTTTCTGGTTGCTTTTTGCTCCTATTAGACAGGATAATGTGGCTACAAATTATATCCAACTGAAAGAGGATTGACTCATCCTCAGCAGGTATTGTGGGAGCAGATAAACCCCAAAAGGACAACAGTCAAAGAAATAGCTGAGAACAAAGCAAAACACCCACAAACATGCACACACATACAGATTATTACATTACATAGTAGATTATAAAATTAATATACATATATTAATTTTTCTCTCCCATTTCTACTGTGATAATTCTTGGTGATCATTTTAAAACTTTCAAAATAAAAAGTTCCTGTTACCTTCATACCACTCTAACTTGCTTCATGATTTGTTATATATACTATGGTACAAAACAATTCTGAAGACCATGGCATCTTCCTCTTACCTACTCAAATGTTCTCTAGGACAGTAATGTCATCGGAAGGTACCTTCCTCCCATCTGGTCATGGCCTTCACAGTAACAAAAGGTGGAGGCATAATACCATTATGAGCCCTCCCTTGTGTTGGACATCCAGGTACACTTTTGCTGAGTCTTCTGTAGCCAGGAGAGACATAAAAACAGATATCCTGTTCTTCCTACACCTGTCTCTTCTTCTGTGCCCCACAGGTTTGGAGGTCAACTGCAGTGAGGTCTCTATACCACAGAGTGGTGAGTCCCCAAGTCCCGGTGAACTCAGGAAATGGGCATTATCCTCTGGAAGATGTTTATAGAGGTGACTTTTTTGGTAAGTCCCTGGGACTCCTGTTGACATGGGAATTACTTTCTTCCCTCAATTGTTGGCGTCTCACACGGCCATTCATCAGCGCAATACAAACAAGTCTTCACGGAGTTGGAGTTTCCTGCTTACCTGCTGCTAAACCAGGCAGCATGGATTGGCATATTCACTGACTTCATGGCACGAAGGCCTACAAAAGCGGAACAACTTTTCGCCAGTGCAAAAATGTTCCAAAAGATACTCTCTCTGTCCAATACACTTGTAAGTGCATTCTAGAATATAAAAAATAGAGAGAGATAAATGTTCTGTTGAAAGATAATCTCCAAAAATATAAGTTTTTATGTAAAACAGTGCTCTCCAGTCATAAATGGTAAATTCTTCTGAAAGTCACAGAGGAAATTACTCTTAAGACCTCTGTCTTGTTAAGTTATCATAGTAATAAAATCTCAACCTACTAAGGTAACTTTCTAAACATGTCAGAGCTTGAAAGTCTCTTG
Organism: Pan troglodytes; assembly: GCF_028858775.2. NCBI lineage: Eukaryota > Metazoa > Chordata > Mammalia > Primates > Hominidae > Pan > Pan troglodytes. Next base: position 79,230,550 of record NC_072412.2, on the reverse strand, counting down.
TAAACCTCTAAATACCAAGAAAAGCCTAAGTTTATTTATTGAAGTTCAAGCTGTAGAAATCTGACAGCTTTGAGGACTTTAAAAGATACTGAATCAACTGCTATAAAAGGAAAACAGTCTTGACAATTTTAATTCATATAGTATTACAACTGAAGAAACTATTTGGTGATTTATGAAGGGCACATTTGCGGGCTGTGTTTTGGAATTTTTGCATGAAAAGTGAATTTGTACTCAGACTGTTTGCATCTTCAAAGATCCATGAGCTTGGCTGTAGGGGCATGCAACATTAGGTTTGGAAATACATGAAATAAATATTGCTATGCCTTAAGAATGTGATTTAACTGTCAATTTGCTTTGATACGTAGGTTTAAAGTTTTGAGTTATTTTATATATGCTATTCATGTATATCTGTATTGGAGGCATCCACTCACTGCTTTAGAAGCTCCTGGAGACTAGAAATTGTCTCCATGTAGCTCTCAGCAATTAATAAACACTGAAGGCAACTGGGCTTTTAATTCTTTTTAATGCTTAGTTACTTAATTCAATATCTACTCCATTCTATTTGGTCTCAAGTGTATTGTGTGTGAACAGAATAAACAAAAGACTGAATGAATGAAGTCAGATGTAACTTAGACAAAGTTTCTGGAATGGCTCCTTAATAAAATCCTCTTCAAAGAATAGGATCCAAAAAAAGAGAGGACACATGATTTCTGAAATTAAAATCACTGTCTAATTGGAGAAGATAAATGTACCCACGTGATTCATCCAGAGACTAATTACAAAGCAGCCTGTGAGCAAGTCTAAGATTGTTTAGTATACACTAAGTGTGCAGTTGCTAAACAGACGATGTGCAGATAAGCATCAGCTCTGGGCAAGCGGTGGTCCCTGTCTTCTCCTGAACTCCTACCTTCTATTAATATTTCAACATTCCTCTTCCTTGGGAACTTGCTCTCCAGGAGCTCAATCACTTTATGAACAAATATAAGAGAGACCTATGACACCCAAGATTTTCCCTTGTATTCCCTTTGAAACCAATATGTGTTTTGTTTCTTCTTGAACCAAACTATCAACTTTGCCATTATAACCTAATGGAGAGGGAAATTAGTTTAATGGGTCAGGTGATCTTTGAGTGTCTCTCAAATCATTGAATGCAATCAATTTTCTTTCCTGCCTGCTGGCTCCATCTGTAATCAGCAGAGATTTCTTGTACAGAGAAGAGTAAGGGGCACCTTCCTGAAAGAGCTGTGTTTGTATGCAAGGCACAGGAAAAACTGATGCTCTAACCTTCAGTGATTTGGTGAGGACTTGTCTTGGGCATAAAACTTAAGTCAGCACCAAATAACACAATAATCAGGATAGATAGTATTATAATGCAATATTTTTAAGATAAAATATATGCAAAAATATTCATGATAAAAAATATCAAAGTTTTAAATAAAGACAGGATCAATACTACTGATTTTTTTTCCTTTTGCCTTAAGCTCCAATATGACTGAGCATAGCAAGGTTACTAGTTCTATTTAAAAAAAAATTAGTTTTGCTCATCGCGGATTTTCTTGCATTAATCTTAACTTTAAAAAAGTTTCGTTAAAATATTACTTGTCTTGATTATTGACATTTTTTATTGCCCACTTAAGTTTTTCACCTGAGATAAGTGACTCATTCAGCTTACCTTTCCCCACTGGTGATAAAGAGGAAAAGAGGGAAGATAAATTGCTATGGGGGACAAATGACGAATGTAGTTTCCAATAATGTCAGAATATTAAATTTGAGTTTTCCTGGAATGAAACAATGATTTAAAAAAAAAAAAGAAAGAAAGAAAATAATAGATCTGGGATATAGTGATATACGTGGGAATTCTCATAGCCACAAGAGGGCATCAATTAAAATTTTGAGAGAATATGCACTCCAAGAGAGTATGGAAGGAAAAAAACAGAGAACTAAGGACTTACCTGAGGAGTTATCAATAGTTCTAAATGACAGATCTTTCTCTATGGATGATTGTACCCAAAGCATATGACATTCTAGAACAGGAGTTCTTCAACTTGCACATGCATCAGAATCTCCTAGAGGGCTCTTTGAAGTGCAGATTGCAGAGCCCACACCCAGGATTTTATTTCAGTAGATTTGAGGTGGGGGCTGGCATGTCTAACAAGTTCCCAAGAGATACTGAGACTTCTTATTCATGGGCCACACCTTGAGAACAAGTGGGCTAGAATAAATAGACTCTATAACACAGTGGTTTGTTCAAAAATTTATGTAGTAAAATACTCTATAGAGAAATCAAATTGTATCATTTCTTACTATAAACTCTTAAGGAAGAAACTCAAGTAATTCTTCCACCTCCCTTCCAAGACTAGAGAGTAAGGGCAATAAAGAAAGAAAACTAGTTGGAGTAAGATAATAGAGAGTGGTGGAGATTGTCAACTGGAGATTACGTGTCCAGTCTAAAGGTATTGAAGTTTAATTAAAACAAAACAAATCACTATGTGAGACAAACAATTTCTGCCTTTAAAATTCTGGGCCCAACAAGAATATTAGACTGGATTGCCTGAGGCCAGGTGCAGTGGTGTGAACACTTTGGGAGGCTGAGGCAGGAGCATGGTTTGAGGCCAGGAGTTTGAGGCCATTCTGGGCAACATAGTAAGACCCTGCCTCTACAAAATATTTAAAAATCAGCTGGGCATGGTGGTGAACACCTATAGTCCTAGCTACTCAGGAGGCTAAGGTGGGAGGATTGCTTGAGCCCAGGAGTTGGAGGTTACAGCGAGTTATGATCTTGCCACTGCACTCCAGCCTGGGTGACAGAGAAAGACCCCATCTCTAAAAATAAATTAAAAATAAAGAAATAAACTGGATCACCTGAAAAAGAAAGGCTTTGGAGGCTTGCTGATTTAATATTTGGTAAGGGAACAACTAGGTTACTGGTAAATTGGTTTGACTCTTCAACTGAGGAGAAAAAGAGGCTTAGGGTGCACAAGTGACATAGGTCAGCGCCATTAAAATGCAGCCCCTTATTGCTGAGAGGACTAAGAACTGTGTCCTGTGACCTAGGAAGCTCTGATGAGGGTCTCCAAGTCACGTGTGGCTGGAAAAATTGGAACTGCCAGAGAGCGGTCCATCTGTGAACAAGCCATTGAAACATGGGCTGTGGCAGCCACAAGTAAACAGAGATTGAGGAATGATGCTGTTGTCCTCCATCATCCTGTACCCCCAAATCTTGAGGTCCTTAGCCCAAGGTAGATAATGAGGGTTCTGAAAATCACTAAGTTTGAAGTTCTCATCAATCTTGAAAAATAAAAAGCTCAATCTATATTTAATATAATTTAGCAAAATGGGGAAATGTGACATTTTTTGCATTCCAAGTGTTAGAGTAACCCATACTTTTTCAGTTAAAGAAGACAACTTGATAGCAGACCGGCCTAATCTGAAGTACTAGCTTGACAACTGTTAGTTTATAGAGCAATATGTGGAACCCAATCTGTCTACCCCCTACTCCAAGAATTTGCTGAGAAGACATCAGTTTCATTCCTGCTTCCTTTAGCACAAGGTGGTACAACCTGTTTTCCACACTGCAAAGGGTGAGTCAGCTGAGAATTATATAACAGTTTGGAGTATGCCAAGCAAGTTACCAAAAAGGGATACATCTCATGGTTAGGCATAGGTGCCTGAGTGGATCTCAGTGTAAATAAACTTCCAAGCAGGCTGCCTGGGCTCCATTTTTAGCCTTAAAACCCATGGAACAGAGAGAGATTCATGGGATGATAAAATGTCCAATAAACTGAAATAATTCAGCAGAAGAAAGGGCTAAGAACCAGAGACATGCAGGTGCTATGGTCTGAATGCTTGCATTCCCCCAAATTTCATATGTTGAAATCTAATCACCAGTGTGATGATATTAGGTGATGGGGCCATTGGGAGGTGATTAGATCATGAGAGCAGAGCTCTCACTGAGTGGGATTAGTGCTCTTATAAAAGAGGTCCTGGCCAGGTGTGGTGGCTCATGTCTGTAATCCCAGCACTTTGGGAGGCCAAGGCAGGTGGATCATGAGGTCAGGAGTTCGAGACCAGCCTGGCCAATATTGTGAAACCCCATCTCTATTAAAAAGACAAAAATTAGCCAGGCGTGGTGGTGCACGCCTGTAATCCCAGACACCCGGGAGGCTGAGGCAGAAGAATCACTTGAACCCAGGAGGCAGAGTTTGCAGTGAGCCGAGATTGCACCACTGTACTCTAGCCTGGGCAACAGAGCAAGACTCTGTCAAAAAAAAAAAAAAAAAAAGAGGTCCCAGAGGGTTGCCTCATCCCTTCTTCTAGGTAAGAATGCAGCAAGAAGATACCATCTATGAACCAAGAAACAGGGCCTCACCAGACATTGATTCTAAAGGTGCCTTGATATTGGGCTTCCCAGCCTCCAGAACTGTGAGAAATAAATTTATATTGCCTATAGAAATTTATTGTTGAAAGAAATACCCAGTATGTGGTATTTTGTTATAGCAGCCTGAATGGACTAAGACAGCAGGTAGTAGTGAACCATCTTCATCTTCTGAAACAGGTATCTGAAAACTATACCCAGGGGCCAAATCTGGCCCACCATCTACTTCTAGAAAGAAAGTGTTACTAGAATACAAACACACTCATCTCTTTATATGTTTCCTCTAGCTGCTTTGCACTGCAATGGCAGAATGGAGTGGTTGTGACAGAGACTGTATGGGCTGCAAAGCTGAAAATATTTGGCCCTTTACAGAAAAACTTTGTTTACCCTTGCTCTAGAAAGAAAGACAGAAAATTCGGAGGCTCCATACTTACTAAATTCACCTGGATTATGGTCAAGTTGCATTTTATTTACATCTCAAAGGTCAGTAGACCTCAGCGATTTCTGTTCATAGTAATATCTGTGGACAGATTTGACAGAAAATATTAATATCCCTGACCTGGTGAAATCTGAAAAGAGTCCTTATCCAATGGTGGCTTTCAACCTGTTTTTTAGGTTCAGTCTTAATAATTGGTCCCAAACTTCAGATCTTGCTGATCCACTAGCTGGATTTTAAGCTGGCTAAATTACTGCCACGAGTTGCCCATAGTTTCACAAAAGGTAGCAGGTTGCTTTCTGACTCTGTCTGACGTGACTGTTTATGAGTAAAATGAAGAAATTGTAATTTGTCCTCGCAGTCCTATGCCCCTTCTTTCCTGGTAACATCTCAGTTGCAGTGGCCTAATGTGCTCATACTTTCTTCCTATCAAAACCTGCCCCTATAAGACAACATCTAAAATTCGCTCACAGTAAAATACAAATAATATATGTCAAAGTCCTAGAGACATCAGCAAGTGTGGGGTGGAGGCGCAGTAAACAAATTTTTCTTTCATTCTCTCTCTTTTTGAGGTGGGGTACAAACACACAGAAAAAAAAAAATACCAGGTAGGCTTGTAGCTTCCTGCCCCCAAGAGCCAGCCCCTCTGTGCTTAATCCTCTGTGCTTAACCTAAGAACCCCTACAACAAAATCACCCAGAATGGTGAATTTTCTCAAATATTTAGGGAAGAAATAATAACGTTCCTTTTCAAATTTACTCAGAAAATAGAGGACGTGGGAACACTTCCCAACTCATTCTATGAGGTTAGTGTTATCCAAAGACATCATGAAACAAAAACTACAGAATGGTGTTCCTCGTGAATATAGATAGAAAAATCTTTAACAAAATATTAGCAAACCAAATCCAGCAACATATAAAAAAGTAATACATATAAAAATGCCATAAACCATGGCAGTAATTCTACCAGCTTAAAATCCAGCTAGCGGAAATCTAGCTTTACCAAAGAAGACAAAGTTGGTATACCACCTGAAAATGAATCCATGTAATACATCATGTTAGTAGAACAAAGGAAAAATCTACATGATCGTCTCAGTAGCTTCAGCCAAAGCATTTGATAAGACAAATACCCATTCACAATACAAACGCTGAACAAACAAGGAATAGAAGGGAACTTCCTCCACCTGTTCTGAATATTTTATAAACAAACAAACAAACAAACAAATACCAGCGCTAACATCATACCCAATGCTGAAATACTGACTGCTTTCCTCTTAAGATAAAGAACAAGTAAGGATGTCCACTCGCACAACTTCTACATAACACTGTATAGGAGCCTCTAGCCGAGGTAACAAGGCAGAAATAAAAAATTAAAGGCATGCAAATTGGAAAGGAGAAAGTAAAGCTGTCTTTATTAGCAGGCAACATGATCCCAAATGTAGAAAATCATAAGAAATACACAAAAACAGAGCAAAAAGCTAATAGAACTAATAAGCAAGTTCAGCGAGGTTACAGAATACAAGATTGATAAACAAAAAATCAGTCGTATGTCTAAATATTAGCAAACAATAGAAAATAACTTAAGAAAATGATTTCATTCCAAATAACATAAAAAATAGTAAGACACTTAAGAATAAATTTAACAAAACAGGTGCCAATGGCCGTGAGCAAATTTTCTGGGTTGATAGAAATGCTTTGAAGCTTGTTGCACAACTACGTAAACTTACTGACAATCACCAAACTATGCCCTTTGATAATTTTATAATATGTTGATTACACCTCAATAATACTGAATACTGAATACCTGAACATACAGAGCTCTGTATATGGACAGAGAAAAACTCAGTTGTCTTTCTTTCTTTCTCTCTTTTATTTTTAAGGTGGAGTCTCACTCTGTTGCTGAGGCTGGAGTGCAATGGCACAATCTCGGCTCACTGCAACCTCTGCCTCCCAGGTTCAAGCAATTCTCCTGTCTCTGCCTTCTGAGTAGCTGGGGATTACAGGTGCCCACCACCCTACCCAGCTAATTTTTGCATTTTTAGTAGAGACACAGTTTCATCATGTTGGCCAGGCTGGTCTCGAACTCCTGACTAAGTGATCTGCCAGCCTCAGCCCCCCAAAATGCTGGGATTACAGGCGTGAGCCACTGCACTTGGCCAAAAAACTGCATTAACTTTCTATTCTCACAATAGAAAAGGATATTATAAAATTAATGTCACATGATGGGCCATCAAAGATTATGCCGCAAAAATGTGAGGGAAAGGAGTTTTAGAGGTTAGTTAGTGCATTAATAAATAATAACATTTCATTTTTTCTGGGCTATTTGGTAGTATTTGTCAGCACTAAAATGTTTTCTTTCTAAATAAATGTTTGCCTTATTTTTATATATAATTTGTATTTTTTAAAAGGGGGTCCTTAAAATCGTGTGAATTTGCATCTTATAAAAATCAACTTTTGTTTATTATACTCCTGTTCTCTAGCCTAGTCCCTTTCTCCAGAGAACCACTTTTACTAGTTTGTCATATAGCCTTCCAGAGATAATCTAATTAAATAACACTAACAAAACCAAAATTAATAATAACATGGTAGGTAATTCACAGCAACCCTATGAAAGAGGTACTTTTTTTTTATTGTTTAAGTTTTTTATAGGTATTATTTTCATCCCAGTTTTCAGATGAGGACACTGAGGCATCAAAAGGTATAGTAATTTTCCTAAGGTAAGTTTCAAACCCAGGCAATCCAGCTGCAGACTCTATCATTTTTTTTTTTAGACATAGGGTCTTACTCTGTTGCCCAGACTGGAGTACAAGTTGCTCAATCACAGCTCACTGCAGCCTGAAGCTCCTGAGCTCAAGCAATCCCCGAGCACCTAGGACTACAGGCACACACCACCATGCCCAGCTAATTTTTAATTTTTTAATAGATGGGGTCTTGCTATATTGCCCAAGCTAGTCCTGAACTTCTGGGCTCAAGCGATCCTCCCACCTTGACCTCCCAAAGTGTTGGGATGGCATGAGCCATGGTGCCCAGCCCAGAGTCTATTCTTAACTACTACACAAAATTGCCTTTCCATGCATCCATAGGTGTGTGTGTGGAGTGTGTGTGTGCAGGGGGGGTGGTAACTCAAGCATAGAACTCTATTTTTTTACACATCCTATGCACATTTTTCTGCACTGTTTTTTACTGCTCAACAATACATCTTGGAGACAGGACTGAATACATAATTTTCTAGACCCAGCACAAAATGAAAATGTGAGGCCCCTTGTTCAAAAATTATTAAAAATATCAAGAGGGCAATAGCAGAGGATCAAACCAAGCACAGGGGCCTTTTAATCGCATGCCCTGTGCAACTGCCCATGGTTGCATGCTTATGAAGTCAGCCCTTCATGGAGATCCCAGAACCCAGAACTTTTGCCTCTAACTCTGGTCACAGCTGCATCTGTTTCTCATTGACTGATCATTAGTTGATCATAGAAATTACAAGCCACCTTCGTGCCACAATCTAGGCACATACCAACTGTTTTGTTGTGGTTGTCAATCTATCAGGGGAAAGGCAACAAGCACACCCACATAGCTCCTGCTGTTGACTAAGAGAAAAAATGAGAGTCTGGCTGTGTACATGTATGGGTAGAGATCTGGAGATTAGAAATCTTTCATCTGCAGCTACCTTGCCTCTTATCTTTCACTTTATTATTAGCAAGGTAATTTAGGTCACTAATATTGATGAGATCAACAAAACCAGGATTAAATTCTTTCTCTTTGCCAATCTCTCCTCTCACCAAAACCAAAATTATTCCAACCAAGTAAAATTTTATTAAGCTGTTTTACCCAAACAGCACTGCAAAACTGGATGGCTAGACTCTTTGCAGCATTTCATATGATTTGGACTTTTTCTTGCCTTTATAGGGGGAAGCAGGAGCCATCTTAAGAGCTTTGGCTCATTGGCCTGCCACTGTGAAAATCAGAAGCAAGCCACTGAGTTGAAGACCCTCCACATTCTTTTCTGCCCTGCAGATGAAAGATTTGTTTCATCCCTTCTGCATTTCCTGGCTGATGACCTATAGTGACTTGGGAAGTTAATTTGACAACTTGTTCACAAACTTATTGAATGAATAGCTAACAACAGAGTTAACTCTCTAACTAAAGTGACTACAGAGCAGGAGGCACTGGCCAGGCAAAGAAAATCCACTTCAGAGTCATCCAGTAGGTTACAGGCAGGGGAATAAAAAAAAAGGAGCCGAGAGGAAAATTTCCAGAACATTTCCATTTAGAAGCACGATCAGACTTGTTGACTAAGGTAGCGACGTTATCTAGGGCATGCATTTGACAATCTGGCACAGGTGATGAAACTGACAAACACACACAAGAAACTAGCACATTATCTGTAAATTGGTTGTGATTGAATATTTCATGTCATCAAGGGAATAGAGGCAATGAAAGAAAAGCCTTATTTCTCTGCAAAGAAAAGAATTTCTGTCAGAAAGGGACTAGGAAATAAAAGAGAAAAATGTCTTAAGAGAGATCACTATGCATTTGGTAAAGTACATGTTGTAAAAGGAAAAGGGAAAAGCAGCTTGATTCTGAAACTCTATTCAGTGTAATTTTGTGTAAGCTATTCTCTAAGGAGAGAGATTGAACCCTAATCAACCAGCATCTTCTTCCAGATGGCTCTAAGTGTGCCTTCATCTGTTTTTTAAGAGAGGGCGAAGATGATTTCTTACTATGAGGAAAGACACATGTTGAGATTCGATCAAAGCGTTTTGCCAATACATATTTATAACTTGAAGAGCACTCTCAGAATGGTTTGTAAGGGTTTTCCCTTTACCCATTCTCTGCCTGGCATTTGTTGGTTCATAATTGCTGAGATGTTGGCATGCTTCAGCAGAATCCTGGTTCTTGAGTGGCTGAGTGGCTAAGTGGCAAGTCCACAGATTTTTTTTTTTATAGGAGACCCTTAATCAATACTTGCTGGATGAATGAAAATAAAGAGATCACATTCCCTTATCCAAAGTGATAGCAGTTGACAAAGTAGAAACTAAAGGAGAAAAGCCAGGTTGGCTTACTTCAGCTGAAGGCAAGAAGCTTAAGTGCCATCCTTGTCTACACAGGCTAGTGTAATGTGAACACAGATGCAAAATTTGATTCTGTGGCACTTCCAGCTTCATGAGCAACTTCAGCTGTTTGTCTTATAAACATAGGAACAGGGCTTTACCTGAAACAGTGCCTCTGTGTCAATGAAGTCTTAATTGCTGAGGAGTTGCTGGGAGAAAGGATTCCTGAGATAGGGTTCCTGGCTATTGCATGTATTTATTCATTTCTTTACCTATTCAAGTATTTATTAAGCATTTACTAAGTCTCACTCAGTGTACCAAGATCCTGAGGATATACAGGTGAATAAAACAACACACTGCCTGCCACCTCAAATTTACAATTTAGTGGGGATAATTCAGTTGCAACAGTGTTTGATGAAAGCTATGCCACCATTGCTACGGGAGCACATTTTGAAGGATATTTAATCCAAATGTAGGGAGTTATGAAGCATCCCCAAAGAAAAGGCAAAAAAGCATAGACCTGAAAAATGAGTATGACCTAGCTAGGTGAAAGGTGAGGAAGGACATTCCAATCAAAGGGAACAGCATTTGTAAAATGCTAAAGGCAAGTTCAGGGAGAAGCATGCTGGGAACTAATCTGAGTTCATGGTGACTGAGGGTAGAGTTGGGTGGGTGGAGGGGAGATGGGCGGGATAGGTTTAGAAGGGTGGAGAGGACAACAAGAAGTCACCCACCCTCTTTCATACGTACGTAGGGATCTACATTTAATTGAATTAAATTCTGCAAACTTGGACTGTGCTATATGCTGCCAGACATAACAGGATTAGCAGGAAGCTGTCTTTGCCCTCAAGGAGTTTGAGTCAGTAGCAAATTCCCAGGTCCCAGGATCTATGTCAAATCACAGAACAGATAATCCATGAGATGGGAGATATCCCACAATGATACCGAGTGCTGATTCAGAAATGCTGGCTTGTGAAGGGAGGGTAATCTCGTTCTTTCACGTAGGTGATTTTAACTGTGATATGGGGGTATGTATATGTATATGTTTAAGACACACTGAGAGATATTCTTTTTTTAATATGAAGCATAAATTTTGTTGAAAACATATCTCCTATTGAAATGGATAAAGATGGCTTTTTTCCCAATCAGTTTATCAGTCTACAGGTGAATATTATTTATCACTATAATGAGACAGAATTCACTGGGATATATACCCAAAGGAATTCAAATCATTCTATTACAAAGACACATGCACACGTATGTTCATTGCAGCATTATTCACAATAGCAAAGACATGGAATCAACCCAAATGCCCATCGATGATAGACTGGATAAAGAAAATGTGGTACATATACACCGTGGAGTACTATGCAGCCATAAAAAGGAATGAGATCACATCCTTTGAAGGGACATGGATGACGCTGGAAGCCATTATCCTCAGCAAACTAACAGAAAACCAAACACTGCATCTTCTCACATATAAGCAGGAGCTGAGCAAGGAGAACACATAGACACAGGGAGGAGAACAACACACAATGAGGCCTGTCAGGGCAGTGGGGTTGTGGGAAGGAGAGCATTAAGAAAAATAGCTAATGCATGCTGAGCTTAATATGTAGGTGATGGGTTGGTAGGTGCAGCAAACCACCATGGCACACCTATCTACCTATGTAACAAACCTGCACATCCTGCACATGTACCCCAGAACTAAAATTAAAAATTAAGAAAAGAGAGATATTTTTATATTCATTTTATGAATATTGTGAAATGAAGGTTATTTAAATAAATTATTAATCAAAATTATCTTTTTGAATTCCAGAAACATTAAGAAGATGGAAATTCTATCGTAGAGTAAAATTACAGTGTATGCTTTGTGATGCAGTAGTAACAGGTGGAATTCAAACACTTAAAGAACAAATTCACCTCAAAGTTCTCTTCCTTTTGGGAGGAGTTTGAAAAATCTGAACTCCATCTGATTTGATAAAGCAATTACAGACTATCATTTTCCCCTCAAAGTCTGCATATTTGACTAAGCTATAATCTAAAGAATCTTCTAGGACTTTGGGAAACTTCTTAGAGGAAATTTGCAATTTTGGAGACATAAAAATAAAGACAGTGCATATTTTAAAGTCATGGATCTTCAAATGAGTATGCTGAAGCTAACATTAATTGCCAAGCTACTCATCATCGTGCAGGAAAACTGATGATTTTTAATGATATTTTCTCTTTAGTATAATTTTGGTTGGATGATAATAAGTTTTTAAATAAGGTCTTTTCTGGACACCCATTCATGTAGACTCCAGTTCCAACCTTATCAGAGCTGTGATTTGTCGATCGTCAGAGCATGAGTTCTTTGAACAAAAAGCTACACAGCTAATTACAACTAAACAAACCAACTAATTACAATAATAACTTTGAAAAGCACTACGCTAGACCGGGTGCTCTCATTCTCTGGTCAGAAGATTCTTGGAGCCAATACAAAAAACATTTCAAATCCATGTGTTTACCAAGCAATGTCTCTGTACTAAACAAGTAATCTTATGCAAATACCTGTGCCATCTCCTAAAAACATATTCAGTTAGTTTTACATTTTAATAAATAGAAAACATTTAAGGATTATTAAATTTATGGTAGGTTTTTTTTTGGTCATATGTTCTCAAGCAACATATTCTAAAAGTACAATTATAAGATAGCTTGAAATATTTTTACCTTAAAAAAGAATCCTCAATTCTGCAGAGAAGAAGATCTGTTTAGTTTGTCTTGCAAGTGAGAGAACTGTTTTTTTGTTGTTTTAATTCACAGGCCACTTTTAAGTAAATTATACACAACATGGCAAATAAAGAGTTTGAGGATTGTAATTAAGCCCAGCAGAATTTTAGCTAGTCTAGGTAATATGCCTATGCATTGTTCTCCACCTACACAAAGTCCCTCAAAAGTACATGAGCTATTCAAAAAGAACATATCAACTTCTCTGCTAAGAAGTATAAGACTATATTGTAATCTCAATTGCAGCAACTTTCTTTGGCTTCCCTTATCAGATAATGTTATCACCTTTTTCCATGGCACGATGCTTTCATTATGTTTTTAAAGATGTAATTATTCTTGTGACTCATTGCAAGCTATCTCAAATTCTTTTTGGAAGTAGGTGTGGCATGAATAATAAACTAATTAACTTGCAATGTTGTACAAGAAATGATTCCATTTTAAAGCCTTTTCTGAATAATGTGTCCTACTAGGCCTAAATCTTTGTCAGAATGAGGAACAAAGTTTTCAAAGTCAGGCAAGCAATATTAACTCAACACTTACTGGCCGTTTTGTATGTGCTTCTTGGTGCTAGGAAACGGAAATAAATTAGAATCACCTGCCATTTCCTTGCTATATAGCAGCTCAGAAAATTATAGGGGTGGGGGTGGGAGATGTCTTCAGCAGCCACATTCACAATTTCATTTTTGCCTTTTTTGAAGTCCTATAGAAGCAGAGAAAAGAGAGCAATGGGGTTTTTATGGCTCTTGGGGAAGTAGAGAGTGAATCAAAAATGTTTGCTGCACCAAAGAGACATTTGAGATATGCTGAAGGATTAGCTGTATTTCACCGTGCAAAGGAGAGAGGGAGGTTACTCCAGGGAAAGGGATCAGCTTCATACAAAGGCACTGTCCCAGTTTTCCTTCTGCCTTTGTAGCCATTTTATTAGCTCTTCCTCCTTGACCCATTCCTAAAAAATTGGGGTTACGCGGGACTCTCGCCTGGACCCACTAAATCATCTCATACTACAAACAAGTCTTAAACAGTCTCATCCACACCCATGAATGGCTTGATTCCCATCTTTATGTCGATTGCATCTAAAAACACCAGATGAGTAGAAACCAAACCCTTCTGGACATCCCTTCTTTGGTATCTCACAGATAACTCAAACTCAACATGTTCAGAACTGAACCCTCCTTCTCATACTGTTTCTCCTCTAGTTTTCCTGTTTTTGTTACGGGCACTACAATCCCCCAGGTGCTCACACCGAAAACCTAGGAGTCATTCACTATTCCCCTTTTCCCACCCCTAGCCCCTATCCAATAACTTGCCAGGTCCAGTCCTGAATTATGTCCTAAATTATAAAACTGTGTCCTAAATTACTGAATAGTAACCAGCTGGCAGAAGGTAAGAAGGGGATAAACAGGAATGTGAGGCTCATGGAAATGGTGCACACCAGAAGTGAGGCCCAGAGGTTCAACTATAGTACCAGGCATAACTTGGTGTTGCATATTGTTGGTAGTTACGGTGAGTCTAGCGGTGTCTGAAGGCTACACACCAAGCAAGCATAACACGTGCTATTCCTGTGTGGTGGGAAAGTATTGCCAGTGCTCCTAGCAAATCCATTTGTCTTCTATCAAATAATGCTCTTTGGAGTCACAAGACTAGGAGTCATGGTGGAGGCTCCTAATGTGTAGTAGGTGAGGTTTCTCTCTCTCCTGCTGGTTTCCAACATTGATTAGTCTCAGTTAGGGAACTTGTGACAAATGTGCTATACTCCTGTATCAAGGACTTAATAAAAATTGCATTAAATTAGTGAATGAATGAACCATATTTCCTCATTTGAGAATTGTTGGTTTATAGACCTTGCCTATTTATCTTTGTGTGTGCTGAGTGAGTCTGCAAAAGCTTATCGTATAATGAACAAGGATAATGCTATCTGTGTCACATTTGCCACAAAATGTTTTTTCTAGTTTTGCGTGGGGGGTATATTTTTGTGAGCAAATTTGTCTCCATGTTCCCGGGTCATCTTTTCTCTTCCAGACACAGGGATCTATCTTGCTTTGGCCTACGCCCTGAGCACATAGAAATCCCCAAATGGAAGGGGAAAAGGGATTTCAGTCCAGAAGGGCACTCCTTGCTTTTTCACTGATCATATACATGACTCAACACTAAATACTTTCATTCAGGCAGGAGTTATCACTTTAAGGTAAAACAATTCCACATTTAAAAAAATGTTTTTCAAACACAACATACAACACTCCAGTTAACTGAACGTTTGGAAAAAGTTTTTAGTATAACTCATTTCACTTCAGTATGTCTATTTTCAGAATGGCCATTATGCCAAGGACAAGTTGATCAAGTGAATTCCCCTAAGTGTTCTGGCAATCCACCCTGATGACACACTGCCAGTTATCAAAAGCACAATCAAGTTCAGTAGAACTGAAGCCTAAGCCTGCAGGGTTGAGACCGCTGCGCTTTAAAAACAGGCCCTCCAACATGGTGAAGCCTCGTCTTTACTAAAATACAAAAAATTAGCCGGGAGTGGCGGCGCATGCCTGTAGTCCCAGCTACTTGGGAGGCTGAGGCAGGGGAATCGCTTGAACCCAGGAGGCGGAGGTTGTTGTGAGACGAGATCGCACCACTGCACTCCAGCCTGGGCGACAGAGCAAGAGTACATCTCAGAAAAAAAAAATAATAAATAAATAAAATAAGGCCAGGCGTGGTGGCTCACCCCTATAATCCCAGCACTGTGGGAGGCCAAGGCAGGTAGATCGCGAGGTCAGGAGTTTGAGACCAGCCTGGCCAATATGGTGAAACCCCGTGTCTACTAAAAAATACAAAAATTAGCCGGATGTGGTGACGCATGCCTGTAATCCCAGCTACTCGGGAGGCTGAGGCAGGAGAATCACTTGAACCCATGAGGCGGAGGTTGCAGTGAGCCAAGATCACACCACTGCACTCCAACCTGGGCGACAGAGTGAGACTGTCTCAAAAAAATAATAATAAAATATAATAAATAAATAAGTAAATAAAAGTAAAAACAGGCCCTCAGTGTGCTGAGTCCTGTCTGGATATTGGTCTTGAGTCACTCTAATTAATTAAAAAACAGGAATTTTAAAATTATTACTAAAGTTAATCGTGACAAAGAATGTTAATGGCAAAGAAAGTGGGAATAAAAGTGAACTTCCTTCTTTAGTCCCTCAATTCACCCACATTCCCATAAATATACTGTTTACCCAAATAATAATACAATATACATATTGTTGTACACCTTGCTTTTTCACTGAATAATAGATGCTTTACGATACATAACAATAATCTGTATAAACAGCTAGTTTTTATACTGATAGGCACTACACATATTGACAAGCCTGTAGCAAATATAATTAAGAAGAGAGTTAATATCAAAGGAAGAAACAATATTCCTGAAGTAACTGGTAACTACAGATAGAAAGTTAAAAGACTTGTAATAAATGGATAATTTTTCCAATAAATTTTCAAATAAATTTTAAGATTGCCATGGGACCAAGGATGCAGAGGTCATTTGAAATTCAGGATACACTAAGGCCAAGCAGATCTGGCTGATCCGCTTACCAGAGTCACCATACTTGCCTAACGAGATATTACACCTCCAATAAACTCATTGTTCTGTGTCTAAGAAGTGCCTAGCACTCAATAAATATTCGTGGAATGAAGGAATCCACTATGCAAAGTGAACCAGTCGTTAATCTTGGGAGCTCACTTTCTGAAGCAGTCTCCTCTATGGGACTATCACCTGCGGCTCCTATGACAGGCTTCATCTGCAAGCTAGATGCTAAAAATTTATTTTTTCTTTAGCCCTCCTGTCAGTAGGATTAGAAACAGATTCTGATTTAGTAGGAGGTTATTTTCACGACTATCCTTATGCTTTCCTGTCCAAATTAATTGAAGGTAATCAAATTCATCCTGCTTATATCGGACCACCATGGGTGTATTAGTCTGTTTTCACACTGCTATAAAGAAATACCCAAGACTGGGTAATTTATAAAGGAAAAAGGTTTAATTGACTCACAGTTCTGCATGGCTGGGGAGGCCTCGGGAGACTTACAGTCATGGCGGAAGGGGAAGCAGGCACCTTCTTCGCAAGATGGCAGGAAAGAGAGTGTGTGAAGGAGGAACTGTCACTTATAAAACCATCAGACTTTGTGAGAACCCACTCATTGTCATAAGAACAGCATGGGGGAAACTTCCCCCATGATCCAGTCACCTCCCTGCCTTGACATGTGGGGATTACAATTTCAGATGAGATTTGGGTGGGAACACAGAGCCAAACCATATCAATGAGTTATCAATTTTCTCCCTGATGATAAATATTAACATCTTTTGATGGGGAAGTAGTATGAGGACAGTGAAGTCCTTTGACTTTGATTTGGGATCAGGTGGTTAAACGAATCCCCTGCTTGTGCAGATGTCTGTCAGAAATAATTATTTTTCCATAAAATTTTAGTTTTTATATAATTCTTAATGTAGCTACTAATTATTTAACAATGACAGGGTAGACATTGCTTCTGCTCTGTTAAGATGCTTAACATTACCATTTACTCAGTTTGAGGCTCTGCTCATTAGAAAGGAATGTGGGGACCATTCTCATGACATCTAGCAAAAGGATCCTCAGTTTATTTGGAGGTGCGAACAGACAAGAAAGTAGAAATTGGATTTGGCTGGGCGCAGTGGCTCACACCTGTAATCCCAGCACTTTGGGAGGCCAAGGCAGGGGGATCATGAGGTCAGGAGATCGAGACCATCCTGGCCAACATGGTGAAACCCCGACTCTACTAAAAATACAAAAACAAGCTGGGCATGGTGGAGCGTGCCTGTAATCCCAGCTACTCAGGAGGCTGAGGCAGGAGAATCGCTTTAATCAGGGAGTCGGAGTTTGCAGTGAGCTGAGATTGCGCCACTGCACTCCAGCCTGGTGACAGAGCGGGACTCCATCTCAAAAAAAAAAAAAAAAAAAGAAATTGGATTTTGTTAAGCAATTGGGTGAGGCAGAAAAGGAATATGGTCTTTACAACTGGTCAGAGATCTTCATCTGTAAGAGAAAGGGGAAAAACACGTACATATCACTATTTCAAAGAGAGAAGTAGCCTTGTCTGAGTTTTATTATGTGATTCAATTGATAAAGAGGACTGGAAATTAAGAAATCTTTGTTCTATTCCCATCATTTGAATGCTTTCACATTGCTCTTTCTGACTCTGGCTTTTTAAGACAATTGGCTGTGACTTGATCAAAATATCCTCTGCGTGCAGTGGTTTAAGAGCACAGCTCCATAACCGCCATTAGAGAACAAGCAATCTAAGTAACTCATTACATTCTAAGTACTTCTTAATTTAGAAACCAAGGAACTAAATGCAGGCAGGAGATTTAAAAGTCCATAATGGTATCAGCTTAAATGAGGCTTCTGGAATTACGTTGTAAAAAATCTGCAGTGTTCTGTTATTCAAGTGCTACTTGGAAAATTGGAACCCACAGGCAGGCAAGAAAAGGGCTCTTTAGCATTGCCCAGGATTTGCTCTGGGTGAAGCTTACTTTGCTTATTTTCTTCTTTTTGGAAGTGAGATTATCATTCCAATCCCTTTTCTCTTGCTCTTGACTCAATGCTTGAAGCATCTGAGAAAGGGAGGGTTCTTCAGTATCAGGCCATCAGATGCCTCCAACTACAACCTTGACCTGTAACATCTCCAGGTCACCTAGATCTGCAATGTCTAGAGCAGTAGTTTTCAGCTCTGGCTGTATCTGGAGGCAGTTAAAAAAATTGCTATTGTCAAGGCCCTTACCTAGACCATTAAATCAAAATCTCTGGGGCTACAGCCTTGCTATCAGTATTTTTCAAGTTTCATATGAAATTCTAATGTGCAGCAGGTATGGAGATTGGGTCCTGATACAGAGGAACAAAGATATCCTCAAGATCCATCTTGACCCAGGCTTTGCTTCTGAGACAGCAGGTCTCCAGTGTGGTGGAATTAGCCCTGTAGGGGTTGAGTTCCTGGCTCCCCCGTGAAGCTTGGCTTGATATTACAAATTTGGGGCAAGACTAAATGTAGAAGTGAGTCCTACTTTATCCTTTTTCTACCCCTAAGGCTGAGGTGGAAAGTAATAGTTACCCTTGATTCACTTAATTAAAATCCAAAACCCTATAGCAGAGTGGTGGCTTAAGAGATACCTTAGATAAACTACAGTATAGCATCATCCATTTAATTTCAGACTACCACTTATAGATGGAATTCTGTGTGCTCAGACACTTTCATATCTCATTTCATTTGCATGTCAACCTCTTTGAGCTAGGGTTAATTTAGCCCATTTAATTTAGAGGTACAGAATAATATTTCAAAACACATATACAATGTGTGATGATCAAATCAGAGTAATTAGCATATCTATTGCCTCATAAGTTTATCATTTCTTTGTGTTAAAAACATTTGAAATTGTCTCTTCTAGCTATTTGAAAATATTCAATATATTATTAACTATAGTCACCCTATAGTGCTATAGAACACTAAGGCTTATTCCTCCTATCTAGCTGTAATTTTGTATCAGCTAACCAACTTTTCCCCATTCTCTCCATGCCCCTATTCTTCCCAGCTTCTAATAACCTTAATTTTACTCTCTCCTTCTATGAGCTCAAATTTTTTAGCTCCCACATATAAGTGAGACCATGTGGTACTTATCTTTCTGTGCCTCACTTATTCCACTTAACGTGTGTCCTCCAAGCTCACCTACATTGCCTCAAATGACATTTTTTTCTTTTTTATGGCTGAATAGTGTTCCATTGTATATATGTGACACATTTTATTTATCCATTCACCTGCTGTAGGACATGTAAATTGATTCCATATAAACTATTCTATTGTGAATAGTACTGCAATAAACATGGGAGTGCAACTATCTCTTCAACGTACCAATTTCCATTCCTTTGAGTAAATATCAAGCAGTGGGATTTTTTAAAAGTCCCACAAAGTTCCAAGAAGCAAAACTTGAATTTGTCACATGCCAAGTACTGTGTGAAGTTACATGAATGAAATGATGTGTAAGCATTATATTAGGTGTTACAAGTAATCTAGAGATGATGTAAAATATATAGGGTGATATGTTTAGGTTATGTGCAAATACTATAACATTTTATATATATATATATATATACATGAAATATATATAGTACTCTAAATAGTATAGTATTTTAGTATATATACTATCATATATACCAAATACTATTTAAGAAACTTGAGCATTTGTGGATTTTAGTATGCATGGAGGGTCCTGAAACCAACTCCCCATGGATACCAAGGGATGACTGTACATTCTAATTGACACAAAGTTTCCTTAAAAGAAGCAACACACAGATGATTTTAAAATCCAATTGATTTATTGCTTTCAAATATATTTTTAAATTTTCGTACAGTAAAATTCACTTCTTTTGTCATGTAGCTTTATGGTCTTTTATAATTGCACACAGTTGTGTAACCATCACAATCAGAATGTATAAATATTCCATCACCCCAAAACATTCCATCATATTGTCCCTTTGGTATCAAACCCTCCCCATGCTTCCAATCCATGGGACTCACTGGTATGTTCTTGATACCCTACGCTTTTGCTTATCCCAGGATATCGTTTGAGTGGAATCAGCAGAATATGTAGGTTTTGAGTCTGGCTTCTTTCATATAATGCAACTGAGATCCATCTATGTTATTATATCAGTAGTTCTTTCATGTTTGTTGCTGAGTAGTAGTTCTTTGTATGGATGTACTCAAGCTTCTCTTTTTATCAATGGAAGGACATTTGGGTTGTTGCTGGTTTTAAGAATGAAGTTGCTATAAACATTCACACCAAAAAAGTGCCTATTTTACAAATGAAGAAGCAGAGATAAGTCAAAGCTTCAGTAATCAAAACAAAATCACCCATCTAGGAAGCGGCCAAATCGGGATTCAAACTCTTCTTCCAGATTCTAAGTCTGGTTTTTCTGTCAGGTAGTACAGCTCCCCTCACCACACTGCTTCTAGGCTACTATGATATCAGTGGGCAATCAAGCATCAAGCTGAAATCAATCAAGCTGAAGCAGGAGGTAAACTGGTTTTGTCTTCATGAATATTATGATCATTGTTTCTCTTCTGGAACATGGAGCTGAAGTTTCAGGCAATTTAATGTTTTTATTTCTTTTTTTTTAATTTTTTTATTATTGTAGAGACGGGATCTCACTATGTTGCCCAGGCTAGTCTTGAACTCCTGGCTTCAGGCCTTCCTCCTGCCCCAGCTTCCCAAAGTTCTGGGATTACAGGCGTGAGCCACCATGCCTGAGCTTGATGTTTACAGACCAAAAGTAAATCTCTCAAGACAATTGAGTACAAGATAAAAGAAGCACTTCTCATCGAA
The DNA here is from genome assembly GCF_028858775.2 of Pan troglodytes. Classification (NCBI taxonomy): domain Eukaryota; kingdom Metazoa; phylum Chordata; class Mammalia; order Primates; family Hominidae; genus Pan; species Pan troglodytes. The sequence goes on along the minus strand of NC_072412.2, from coordinate 79,209,538 downwards.
TTCAGATTTAAGTTTCCAAAATTCAGCTACCTTTGCTAGTATGCACTCTTCCAAATTGGTGGCTCTTTTCTCTCTGAACTTGGGAAGAAAGGGAAGGATTCCAAGAAGGAAGAGGAGGGTAGCTCATGGGATTCTTTGGCATAGAAAAAAATGGCTTCCCTATATCTGCTCCTTGAAAAATGACATAATTAAGGAGAGAAAGTCCCAGAGATTTTGTGAGGAAATCAAAAATGCCTGCTATGTTACTGTGTGTTCAAATAATTAAAGATTGACTTATGATCACAAACTTTTTTAAATCGATGGAGTTAAACACCTCCTAACCTGAACTATTTTTAATTGATAGAGAATAAAAGTTTCAGCTGGGGCCAAGAAAGGAGTGATTTCTAGATGGTGGCAAGATTGGACAAGATATGCAGATAGCCAGAATACAGGTAAAGTAATTGAAGGTAAAGATAAAGAATCATCCATTTTTTCTTTGAGGTTTTTTAAAATAATAATAACAGTCTCAGATATGAAACTGGCAGATTTGTGTTTCATATCTTGAAGAGCTCTGATCATTTCATGTAGGACAATTAAGAGCCCAGTGACAGCATGCTTTAGAGTTTTATTAAATACTTATGCATTGAATGAAATTGATCAAGATGGGGGAGAAAAGACAAATCCTGTCTGCTTTGCAATCCCACTTTCCAGGGCTACTAAACTGGGGTTTGGATTCCAACTGGTGCACCGCAAGATAAGGATGTTTCCCATCCTTGGGCAGCCAGGTGAGACCAGAGATGGGCCAAGCCCTTCAGCAAGTCCACTTGCAGCACAGAAGATCCTCAACTATCTTCCAAATGCTATTAAGTTGACCCCAGTTTGTGGTATAAATATTTTTATTTTCTGAGTGACATCATGTGAAAAATGTTGGGAAACTCTTTAGACACAAAGCATTAGATAATCTAAAATCAAGCATTTCTACTTCGGATAGCCCAAGCCAGAGTGAATGTATCTATATTTGTTAGGGCAGCTTAAATTCCCAGCTTTCCCCTTGTTCAGCCCATGCTCCCTGCCCAAAAGTGGAGAAATGCTACCACTCGATTCAACCAGACATTCCCCAATAGGAGAAATATGCATTTGCATATCTCTGCCTTTTCCCAGTATTTCCACAGGCAGGCAAGAAAGGACTGCCACACAGAATCCTGTGAATTCCTATGTTCCATACCATATTCATGGAATTACATTTGATAAGTGAGTAACAATGAAATGCTATTGCTTCTTATATTTGAGATTTGATCTAAAAGAAAACACAGAGAGAAATCTGAGTTTTTTGAAGGCAGAATGTTTTATAAGGGGAAATACATATATAGCAATTAAATACATATTTGGCAATTAAATATTTGGCAATTAAGATAAGTACAAACAGTTGGGATTTTTAAACATCAGCTCTTTGAAGGAATAGAATGCCTTAGAATGTTCACCCTAGTACATACCCTGGCAAATGAACTTAACGGCAACTATTTAAGAATGAGCATCAGGCCTATGCTGAGTAGAAAGCATGACATTCTAGGATTACGATGATAATTCTACTTTTACAAAACTGAACCATACGGCATTGTTAGCCCTAAGTAGCTTTCCCTTGGAGGTTATATAAAAGAATGACGGTATATTGGATGACCTTTAATTATTCAGTTTCCTTCTAAGGATAGCGATCTGTATTCTAGCTCCGACTGTGGGTCGGAGACTAAATAAGAGAAACTCAAAGAGAACTGCAGCCAAGGAACGAATAAACCGAAAACACAAGCACCTGATCTGTTTCCTTCAGACGATTCCTTTCACTCTGTAGGGCCTATGTATAGTCATCTCTCCCACTCCCTATTGAAATAAACAAGTCTAATAACACCGGATGTGAACGGCAAATTTGAATTTTAAATTTCGAACACTACAGGTAAGAAGCAGGCAGCAAAAGGGGAGCAGAGTATCACCTTCCGAAAACATAACCCACCTCTTAGGCCACAAACTTCGGGCCTTGGCAACAGGAGGCGGCAGCATAGCAGCCCAGCCCGGGAGCTGCCCTGCTGCTGCTTTCTAGAGAGGATGGAAATGGATGTGAATGTAGCTCAGCATTCCAGAAACACAGCAGCCTGGCACAGTGAATGCTGGAGTGGGGCCTGGTTCTCGCGCAAGTTGCAGGAAAGATTCTCTGTTCTCCCTGGGTCCTGGCAGGTGTGAGATAGAGGTGCAAGCAAGTAAAAAGAACACCTTGATTTCACAAGGGTATGCCAACGGTGACCTTCAGTTTGTTGTCCCAGCATGCGGCACCATAGCCTATCGGCCTGCAGGAAAGCCCCTGCAGAGAGGGAGGTTTGCTGGGAGGCTGGGGCAGATGCTGGTGGCCTGTGCTCAACTTCACACACTGGCATTAGCACTGGAGGGGATTCTACTCAACCTTCCAGCAAACAAAAAAGCATTCTTTATGGGAGGGCCCGGGCGCGGTGGCTCACACCTGTAATCCCAGCACTTTGGGAGGCCAAGGCGGGTGGATCACCTGAGGTCAGGAGTTCCAGACCAGCCTGACCAACATGGTGAAACTACATCTCTACTAAAAATATAAAATTAGCCAGGGGTGGTGGCGCATGCCTGTAATCTCAGCTACTTGGGAGGCTGAGGCAAGAGAATCATTTGAACCTGGGAGGCGGAGGTTGCAGTGAGCTGAGATCGCACCATTGCACTCCAGCCTGGGCAACAATTGTGAAACTCTGCCTCAAATAAATAAATAAAGTGAGAGGTACTGCAGGAGATGGTGTTTCTAAGAGCATGGAGAGATGGTAAAGAAAGACAAGTTGGGAATTGACAGAGAGGCTGTACTAGAACAATGTTTTCAAGTTCAACCTCAGGTCAATAGAGTTTGCTAGATACGAGAAACATGGAAATAAATGTTCTTTCTCTTTTCCAAGTGATTTGAGGAAAATATTCACTCTGAGAAAGCACTTCCTTATGCTTCTCAAGATGAAAAGAAGGTTTCTATTTATGTATCATCCAAATGTCCTGGTGAGGAGCAAAACTTATTTGTCAAACACGCTGAACCTACCCACCCATATTGACTCATCCACTATCTCAGATGCTCTCTGAAATCCAGAATCTTTAAAAAGGAAAATCAGATACTTCATTGGTGTTTCTTTTTTCCCAGAAAGTTACTTATTATGACTTTTGTAGCTTTGCATTTTTTCTTTACTTCAACATGTTATTTTAAAAAACTTTTTGGTTTATTGTTAATTTCCCCTTTTGCGGGCTCAGTTGTACAATATGGTATGTGTGTTGGCTGTAATTTTGGAGCTGAATTTATGGGCCTGCTATAGTTCAAATGATAGTCTATTTTTGCTTGTTTTATTTTTTCCTGGGCTTGATATGTTTTATGAGGTTCTTTCCTATAGTGCTGGCATTCATATCTGGCATAACCAAAATTCTGTCTCTTATTTAATATTCCTTCAAAGCTTTAAACCTAAGTATTTTCTTTTCCTTTGTGTGATGCTGGAGCTTGTTGTGATTTTTAAAAAATATCTGGAAACATTTCCTTCCACATCAGAAACTCAAGTTTGCAAGAAATCCCTTTGGGAGTCTTTAAATGTTTATTTGAAGGGCAGACAGGAGGGACTGCCAACACTGGACCTCCTGTCCACCCAGTCCCTGTGTGCATCTGCGGGAGGAGGGATGAGGTTGGAGTGAGGAGACTGGCACTGATTCTCCACCCAGACCCTCTGAAGCCCTTACCTGCCTGACATCCTCTTTCCTCTCTAGTGAGGTACGACCTCACTGCTCTCATTAGTAAACAGGCTGCTCTTCTCCAAGCTTCCACTTTCACAGTGAACAGGAGACAGCCACTACTGCTGGGTTTCTTGTACAGGCTGACTTGACCTTCCAGGAAAAATGTAAAAACAAAAACCAAAATTGTAGAGAGGTTGGGGGAACACAGGGTGGTTCAATAAGACGTTTGCCTGTATTAGTCCACGGAATAAATTTCTGCACAATCCACTCCACCTAAAGGAAGCTATAAAAACCTTATGATTCCCCAGGAGGCCCTAGATCCAGCCTGGCCCTGCCCCTAACTAGCTATGTGGCTTTGCACAAGTAACTTCTCCAGGTCTGAGTTTTCAGGTAAGTCAGAGATGAAAGGGACTATGGGATCTTCAGGCCCAACTCCCCGCTATTTCTAGTGTGGAAATAGAAGATTGGAGGAGCCGAATGACCTGGCAAGGTCACGGTTAGTTAGAGGTAGGTCATCTGACTCTCCATAAAACTTTTTTTTCCACCACATCATACAGTTTCTCTCACATGTAAAACTTGACTGGGGAGTGGAGAGAAGATGGCAGTTAGGAGGAGAGGAGGGGAACAGTTGTGAAAGTTTCTTGAAGTTTTCATGCTGTGCAGCATCCACGGCTGTGGGAAGCTAGGTTGATGCATGTTCAGAGCAGCCACTTCTAATGCCTCCATTTCCTCCTCACTTGTCTCCTCCCCATCTCTTTCCCCCTCCCTTCCACCTTTTCTCCACACCTCATCACTGTTTTCTTCTTTATCATCTCCCTGTTTCTTTTCTATTCTTCATGATTCTGAGTTAGGAAATACCTTACCAGCAGGTATAGTTTATTGTGCTTTTTGCTTTTTTTTCTTTTCTTTTCTTTTCTTTTCTTTTAAGAGAAGGTCTCACTCTATTGCCCAGGCTGGAATGTGGTGGAATGTGTGGCTGCAATCACGGATCTCTGCAGCCTTGAGCTCCTGGACTCAAATGATCTTCCCATCTTAGCCTTCCAAGTAGCTGGGACTACAGGCACATGCCATCACACATCACACATCTCCCAACTTTTTCGTAGAGATGGGGTCTCACTATGTTGCCCAGGCTGGTCTCAAACTCCTGGGCTTAAGTGATCCTCCCACCTCAGCCTCCCAAAGTGCTGGGATTACAAGTGTAAGTCACCATGCCTGGTCTTTTGCATACTTTATTTTCTTTAGGAGAAAAATATGAGAACTAGCCAATCAGTAAATAGAAATTATGTCCCTTCAAAGACAAAGTGTTTCCAAAAAAAAATTTTAGGAAGATGGAATTAGATGAAAAAAAAAAAAGATCTTGTTTTATATTTTTGGGCTTTAGAGGTTAAATCATTTCTATAGAAGGGTGTGCTAGAAAGAAAAGTTAGAAGGCTTGCTTCTGGAAAATGCAGCATTCTAATTCAAGTGTTGTCTGAGAAGAGAAAGCAGAGAGTACTCATTGTACTAATGTGAAAAAGATGAATGACACCTAAATGGGTTTTCTTTGCATCACAGACCACAGTTAAGTGTTTTACATGCATTTGTCACTGCTATTAATGTAATCACATAAAACTTTCTCTTGTTCTCAAGTGCTTTTAAAGTGAGCTATTTGAGCTTTTGATTCTGCAGGTTTTCCTTCTCTTTCAAAATTAGCAAAGGTAATATGTAAGCCCTGAAACTTTTTTTTTAAATGTAAGAGCAGAAGTGAAGAAAAGAGTATGGTAGTTGCTTGGGTAAATTGAGAACTGTGGCGTATCTTTCATGGGCTGTTGCCCGTAATTGTAATAAAAATATCCTGAGAGGATCATAAAGGACATTGCAAGTCTTTTCTGAATGATATATTAGTACCAGATCATCTATGCAGGCCGTCTGCACAGCCATTCTTCTCCTGTTGTATTTTCCCTCTGACTGAGGAACTCCCGGCCGCCTCAGGGAGAGACTCCCTGCTGTGCCCCCAACAGCAGGAAAATCTTGGGATGGACACAGGGTAGTCATGGGCTTTGCTTTGGCATGGTTTCTGGAGCCCACAGAGTTCTAACTATGTCAGAGGCATGTGAACCAGAGCAACTCCATCTTGAATGGGGCTGGGTAAAATGAGGCTGAAACCTACTGGGCTGTATTCCCAGACGGTTAAGGCATTCTAAGTCACAGGATGTCATAGGAGGTCGGCACAGGATACAGGTCATAAAGGCCTTGCTGATAAAACAGGTTGCAATAAAGAAGCCAGCCAAAACCCACCAAAACCAAGATGGCCACGGGAGTGACCTCCGGTCGTCCTCACTGCTACGCTCGCACCAGTGCCATGACAGTTTACAAATGCTATGGCAACGTCAGGAAGTTACCCTACATAGTCTAAAAAGGGGAGGCATGAATAATCCACCCCTTGTTTAGCATATCATCGAGAAATAACCATAAAGATGGGCAACCAGCAGCCCTCAAGGCTGCTCTGTCTATGGAGTAGGCATTCTTGTATTCTTTTACTCTCCTAATAAACTTGCTTTCAGTTATGGACTCACCCTGAATTCTTTTTTGCATGATATCCAAGAACCCTCTCTTAGGGTCTGCATTAGGACCCCTTTCCTGTAACAACTAGAGTGGGCTCCTTGAAGGGTAGTGAAAAGCCTCTCTTTACCACTTCATTGCACCCTGCCCCAGTCTCAAGAGTGAAAGGGGACCTGCCTCCTTTCTTCCTTCAACCGGAAAGACCTGATTTGAGACTTGGTTCACCATTTCCAGGCACTGTGGCCTTGGACAAATGATTTAATCTTTCTAAGCCTCAATGCTTCGTATAATACCCACCTTCCAGTGCTCCACTGAGATCATGCATGGAAAGTACCTGGCATAGAGGCTGGCACAGGAAATGCACCTAGTGCTACATGTTCATTCTGCCTGCCAGCCTACTAAAGGGCCATGAAGTTACCAAAAGTGGCTTTGAAAGCCCTCGAGACTTCCTTACTCTGTAATAATTAAGAAGAAGCAAGTTCATTTTTGCTTTAAATTAATAGACTTTTTTAAAGAGCAGTTTAGGGTTTACAGAAAAATTGAGCAGAAAGTATGAAGAGATCCCACATACCCCCTGCCTTCCATCCATCGTCACCCCCAACAGTTTCTCCTGATGAGATAGGAGATTGCAAGACCAGTTTCCCAAGACACATGTCACAAGATCTCACTGATAAACCAGAACGCTACACAGAAGCCAAACAAAACCTGCCAAAACCAAGATGGTGACAGAAGCAACCTCTGGTTACCCTTGCTGCTGTCATATGCTAATTATAATATATAAGAATGCTAAAAGAAACTCCCACCAGCACCATGACAGTTTACAAATGCCACAGCAACTCCCAGAAGTTACCCTCTATGGTCTAAAAAGGAAAGGAATCCTCGGCAATGGAAATACCCCACTCCTTTCCCAGAAAACTTGTGAATAATCTACTCCTTGTTTAGCATATGATCAAAGAATAACCATAAAAATACCAAACCAGCAGCTCTTAGGGCTACTCTGCCTATGGGTAGCCACCCTTTAATTCCTTTACTTTCCTAATAAACTTGCTTTCACTTAACTCCATCTGCTCGCTCTTGAATTTTTTCCTACATGAAGCCAAAAACGCACTTGGTCTCCTGGGCTGAGCCCCAATTTGGTGGTTTGCCCTGCAACACTAGTATTAATATTTTTGCATAAGTGTGGTACATTTGTTGCATTGATGAGCCAAAGTTGATATGTCATTCTTACTAAATCTGTAGTTTACATTAAGGTTCACTCTTTTGAGTGTAAATTCTATGTGTTTCAACTAACATATGACATACATCCACCATTACAGTGTCAATCAGAATGGTTTCACTGCCCTGAAACTCCCCTGTGCTCCACCTATTTACCCCGCCTTTCTTCTCCCAGAATTCTTGGCAGCTGCTTATCTATGTCTCTATAATTTTGCCTTTTCCACAATATCCTATAGGTGGAATCACATAGTATGTAGGGTTTTAGACTGGCCTTCTTTCACTTAGCACTATGTATTTTTTTCCTCCATGTCTTTTTGTGGCTTGATAGATCATTTATTTTGATTCTTATTTCTCATTTCAGGAATAATATTTCGTTGTCTGGAGGTACCACAGATTTTTTTATTCATTCACCTATTGAAGGACATCTTAGCTGTTTCCACATTTTGGCAATAATGAATAAACTTGCTATCAATATTTGTGTGCAGGTTTTTGTGGGGACATAAGTTTTCAATTCATTTGGGTAAATATTAAAAAGCAAAATTGCCAGATGATTTGAGTGTGCTTAGTTTTCTGAAAAACTGCCAAACTTTCTTCCAAAGTGGCTGTACCATTTTGCATTCTCACCAGCTTTTTTTAAATACTGTAAAATCCTTTAGATGAAAGGGCGCATGTCTATTAGCAGTGACAAACATTTGCAAGTCCCTATGTTTTGTTTGCATCCAAAAGTCAAGATTATTTGAATTTCTAAGAGACTCAAACTTTCATTCCAAGAGCTCCCTACATCTGAAAGTTATTTCTTCCTGTTACAAAAAGTATAATGAGCCATGTGGGAAAAAAATACTTAAAGGCATGATAAGGTCAAAAATGTATTAAAAGAGTAAATTTTTAGATAAAATTTTCATTTTTTAACACACACAAAAAAATGGCAGGTCATTCACCTAATGTAGAAACCATAAAACCAATGAGGAAAAAAATACTTCAAATAAGATAATGCTGTGATGTGGGTCACTCTAAGGAGAAATAAAAAAGGAAAATAGATGTTTAGCTAAAATTATAATTTGCCTTTTTTGGTTATTTTAAGTTCTAATGTTTATATGCTCACTGCTGTATCTTTCTGTGACCCTAAGCCAAAGGAATGTTACAAGAAATGTGTAATTTCTCACAACTTTCTGATAAGACAGGTTAAAATAAGGAAAGTCAGAAAGAAAGGGAGAGGAGAGTTGAGTAATGACTATTTTAGGGCTTTATTCTTGAAAGGCCATCAATGTCTCTGAGAGATTTTTCCACAAGTTGGCTAAGAGTGGGTAGACTCTAGTAGAGTGGTTTTGCCTAAAGTTTGATGGCTACTTATATGAAACTCTGACTGGAGAAATCCCAGTTTATGGTCAGTCTAGCAAGAACCAAGCAAGCTTTCTGATGAATATCCAGTTAGCCAAGAGGTCTAGAATTTGAGAAGAGTAATGAATTGAGATTTTTAAAAAATGGTCACATACCCTCTGAGCCAGACAGCAACCATGTCCAATTTCTGTGGTCCTGAAACCAAATGCCTTGAGATAAGACTAGAAGAAGGAGCCAATGAAACATCAGTGGATAAAATGACCAGTACTTGGGTCAGACTCCAAAAAAGAGAAGAAAAGCCTGGAGGGTGTCACGGCGGCAACAGTAAATGGGTAGGTATAGCTATTACCCTGAGAGATAAACGCCCCAAGAGCACGGCTCCTCTGCTGGTTTTCCTTCTGCCCTTTCTCTGGTGATACTCTTTCCTGCTTCCTACTGGCTTTTCCCAACTTGACAAATCACCCAAAGGTCCTTTGACCTGGGAGATAACCAGAGATGTCATCTATCAGGGCCATGGCTGGGAGAAGACTGCTGGTCTGCAGGTTTAAGCAGAAGCTGATTTGAGAACAAAATACGTTGGGGCAAAGAGCACCACAGGATAAAAATCCAAGGAGTACTAGATTTGAGAAGGCAGAGATAGGGAAATAGGAAAACAAAACAAAACAAAACAAAACAAGAAAACTGTTGTGAAAATCTTTTCACATCTAGCCAATGACTAAAACAAAATTATTTGTTATCCTTTGTATATATGCAGTCTCAAAAGTAGCACAAACATTGATTGGTAAAAATTGAATTGTGTACACATGTTCTCACTCATAAGTGGGAGTTGAACATGAGAACACATGGACACAGGGAGGGGTACATCACACACCGGGGCCTGTTGGGGGGTGGGAGGCAAGGGGAGAGAGAGCATTAGGACAAATACCTAAGGCAAGCGGGGCTTCAAACCTGGATGATAGGTTGGTAAGTGCAGCAAACCACCATGGCACATGTATACCTATGTAACGAACCTCCACGTTCTGCACATGTATCCCAGAACTTAAAGTAAAATAATAAACAGATTGAATTGTGTATTTTTTAACCCTGTCTACTTGAGATACTGTGTCCAGCTAGAGGAAGAGAATAAAAATCATGCCTGGCTGGGCCTGTTCCCAGTTTTGGAACTTGGCAGCTTTTTCAGAGTTTTACTCAAGTTCTCAGGTCAAAGGAATCAAGTAGAAGAGGTATTCATGTAAACATGCTGTGTTTTTCTGTGAGTAACAAATCTACTCCGGTTATTTATTTTAGATTTACAAAAATGTTCCCATCCCAGCAGCTTCAGGGCATGTGACAGTATAAAATTTGAGACTCATTCAAGAAAATTTCTATGTATTTCAGCTTTGTACAATAGCTTCCTCCTGGCCCTCTGAAAATATTAAAATTTCTTGTACATATAGTTTGCATTATTCTCCAATTGCCAATGAATTTAAAAATGTTTTGGGGCACCTCTACCATTAAAAAATAGTCTCATTAGAAGAGGATGAATTTTTTAAAATGACGCATTATAGATTTTAAATTAGAATCTAAAAATTTTCCCCCTGCACTTTTTACAAACACTTTTTCAAAGGTTTTAATGTGTCATTTTCTTGATAGTGTGGTGTTTTCCCTGCAAGCATGTGCTCTTTCTAAAATGTTTATCATCTCCTGCATCTATTGATGAGTTAGACCTGGGAAATCTAACCCAAGGCATTGGACTTACAGGAGAACTGCCCTTTGCTTGGCCTCATTTAGAAGGAAGGACCTCTGGGGTTAGTCACCCAGATACATTATACGTAAAAGAATTTGCATTAGAACTCTGACACTGCTTCTCTTTGAAAAATGGAAAACTATAAGCGAAGTAATGCATCATAGGTAAACTTTGGATGGTAAACATTTTGCCCTTTCCAGATGTCATCACTATCTTATTTTCTTTAAGTCAGCAGTTTTCAAATGTTCACTTCGAGTGTCAGAAAATTGGGATTTTGATGACAAATTCACAATGTGCTAGAGGCCATTAACATATTTATGGGGCACCTGTGGTATGCAATTCTTAGTACAGGGGCTATTTAAAGTAAATCAGTAAAATATTTCCTTTCTGACTCTTTTTAAATAAAATATTTTACTCCTTTTGTCAAATAATTCATCATCTCTTTGGAGAAAAAAATATAAGCAAACAAAGCATTTTAAGAATGATTGCAAGGCAATGCTTAAACACGTGAAGAATAATGTAGTGTGTTCTCAGGGCTGTGGAGAGATGCTAGGAAGAGAATTAAAAAGAAACCATAATGGGCTGGGTGAAGATGTGATGGTTTCCTGGAATACCTGCGTTTTGACCTGGATTTTGATGGTTAGACACAAAGGGCAGAAGCCAGGACTTGTTAATGCAAGTCCAGGACATGAAATCCTTGCATTAACAAGTCCAGGACATGAAATCCCCATGCATGGGGAGGATATGAATAGGAAAAATGGACACAGCTAATGAACGTCTGCTTTAAATGTCTTAGAAATTATGTTTTAGGATTAATTTTTCTTTTTGTATTAGGTAGAATTTGGGGCTCAAATAATGTAAGTCAACTTGAGAGAGTTGAAGTTTAAAAAAGAGGATTTATTATATGGATACTAGGAAACCCATGACACCCTAAGGGGTCTGAGGGAATTAGAAAAACACATACGAGCATCAGTCTAACAGAGTAGTCATTCACCAGAAACAGGCATCAGGGGAAACCTCCTCCAACCCCCCTACTCTCTACCATTCCTCTGCTTCTCCTTTTCCATGTATTTCTCTTTCTTTCTCCTCTCCATCTTTCCAGGCTATTTCCTCAGCCCCCTGATCTATGTGGCAGAAAATATGGCCTCAGTGTTTATATTTTCTTTCACCAGCACAGACCGAGGTTGGACTTTCTTGGGCCACCCTCAAAATTGCCAAGAAAGGGACGCTGCTCAGCTTAGCTGATTAACCCTGGACAGATAAGACTGGAGCCTATTAGGCATTGTCACAATGTCTAAAGATGACTGTTAGGAACCTGCTTCTGTGACTAGTGGTGGGGATAAGGGAATCCCAAAGAAGGACACCTCAGATAACCCAGTATGTCTACTATACTTATATATCTAAATTCTCATTGTAATTCCACCAGATTCACACTTATCACAGCTATGGAATATTTTATGAATTAGATTGTTCTAGTGAGTTCTTCGGAAGCCTGGAAATATAGTCCCCAGTTTGAGGATGCCACGTCTTGTGGCCTCAGTCATGGCAGTAAGGCACAGTTGAGGTAGCTTGGGCTCTGGAATTGGAAAATAAGGGGTTGAAAGTTCTGGTAACTTTTCATAGTGGGGGCTCTTCAGTCATCTTCTACTGTCTTTTCTGAATAATAAATTTACCACTTCACCAACTGGACTTAAATCAACCAGCCTGGGTGTATTATTCTGTTCTCACGCTGCCATGAAGAAACACCTGAGACTGGGTAATTTATAAAGAAAAGAGGTTTAATTGAGTCACAGTTCCACATGGCTGGGGAGGACTCAGGAAACTTACAATCATGGCAGAAGGCACCTCTTCACAGGGCAGCAGGAGAGAGAATGGGTGCCAAGTGAAGGGGGAAGCCCCTTATAAAACCATCAGATCTCGTGAGAACTCACTCACTATCACAAGAACAGCATGGAAGAAACCGCCTCCATGCTTCAATCATCTCCGCTTGGTGCTGACCTTGAAACGTGGAGATTATTACAATGCAAGGTGAGATTTGGGTGCGAACACAGCCAAACCATATCACTGGGCAACATGGAAAAACCCCATCTCTAAAAAAAAATACAAAAATTAGCCTGGCATGGTGTATGTGCCTGTAGTCCCAACTCCTTGGAGGCTGAGGTGGGAAGGATTGCTTGAGCCTGGGAGGTTGAGATTGCAGTGAGCCAAGATCGTGCCACTGCACTCCAGCCTGGGTGACAGAGCAAGACCCTGTCTCAAGAAAAAAAAAAAAAAAAAAAAAAAAGAATAAAGAAATTAAAGAGCCATTGTGTTAATTGTTCCACTCATAGACATCTTATTCTGGAATTTGTTCTTGATTTATAGTAGAAGCCATCCGTTTTTTGGAAAAAAAAAAAAAAAGAGAGAGAGAATGAAAGTAAAGTGTAATTGCTCATTCTCATAAATCTTTTTGTTGGCATGTCCACTATTACTGAGAATATTTTTATAGATCTTATTAAGATTTTCTGGACCAAATTGGCATAGTTATATGCAGGTGTCTTTTTGCCATGAGAACTTCGCTACTAGTAATATAAAATCTGCTAAATAGGCTAAATACCTGTCAATGAACACCACATGAATTCATTTTATAAATATGCCTGGAAGGCCATAGGACAGGTACTAAGATGTTTAGAGCTATGGCTATTAGTACAGCCAGCCTCAGATAAAACTGATTTCTAGAAATCAAGCTATTAATATCAATGCACAGGGTTTATAAGCTCTGGGTCACTGGCTTTGCTTTCAGCACTGGCCTCAACTGACTCATAGCTTCTCTCCACTCCATGCATATAGGTCACTGATGTACCCCAATACTAGGAGACCAAAGCACTGATGATGGATTCTACTGCTTTGGGATCTATATTGAGTTAGTGTCATTCATACCACATAAAAAATAACTCAGCCACAAGATATAATTTAATTCTTCTTGTGACAGAGAACATTAGGATTTAACATTATGTGTCCTCCTGTGAAAGGGTAACAAAATAAAAAAATTACATGATGGAGCTATGGTTGTTGCTTTATTTCAACAAAAGAAAGAACACAAAAGAGGAGACACTTGATTAATAGACTGAGGAAAAGTATGTGAGGCTTTATATCATGCATGCCAATAAAAAACCCTTATTACATCTTGAAACTGAGTCTATTCAGCAACATCTTCACTAGTTTGTTCAAAGTGAAATAGGTTAATTTCCAGCTATGCTCCCAAACACCTACCAAGGTCTTGGGCTTGGGTCCCAATTAGGAGACTGAGGCTGACTTGGGATTGTTCTGTATGCAGGCTAGGATATAAAAGAAGCAATTCTCAGAGCTAGATTTTACACTAGAAGTTCTCCAAGATCACATGAAACTAAGAAGGAAAGGAGAGAGAAGACAGGGAAACTGAGGTTTCAAACTAAAATAGGGTAGACTGTGCATCAATCTGAAGGAAGGAGAGCGGGCAGGAAGGCTGTGACCCCAAAGAAGCAGAGAGAGTAGGTGAGGATCAAGCCCAAAAAGTAGGCTCCGTGGAGGAAGAAAATCATCAAATTGTTTGCCATGGTAGCCCCAGTGTCTAAAATGATGTCTGGCGCATTGTAGATGGTCAACTAATAATAAATGGTTGACTGAATACCTGAATGAATGAAAGGAGAATTTGTATGATTCAGAGCACAAAATAAATGTCTCTTTTATGTCAACTTCAGCATGTATGGCATAAAATTGCTTTTAAAACTATCTGACTATACTAGAGTAGAAATATGCTTCTAAAGGGGTGAATGCATGAAGCCGGGCTGTGCAAAAGGGCTTTCCCTTCATATTTCGTTATAATAATTATCTCCATAATTATCACAGTAACTGAACTTCCATTGAGTGCAAAATCTGTCTCGGACATTTTCCTCTGCTGCTTGAGTGTGTCTTGTGTTTTCTCTTTTTTATTAAAAAAATTTCAGAAGCAATACCAAGTAAAATTCAATGTGTGATATCATAATAGCAAATATGCCTTCCCATTAAAGATATTTCTTAAAGTGTTCCATTTTCCATTTACTATTTTCTAGACTTGGAAAATGTCATGTTGGCAGCATCAAACTCCTCCCCCATAGCATTTGACTTGCTCTATGCTTACCTTACCCAATCCTATTAACTCAATCTCATATTCTACCATGTATTCACCACCATAATTAAACTGACCTGCTCTCATCTCCATCATATGTTTTATTTCCTAGATTTTTTTGGTTATGTTTGCCCCGTGTTTGGATGCTATCCACCTTTTCTATAGTTTCTACTTTCACTTTTCAAGTTCTAGTTTAATTTGCTGTGAATATTTAGAATGTTTATCTGTCCAGGATTCTTCACAGAGTTTCTATTGCATTTATCATTTTTGGAACAAAGCCAATATTTAGGTACTCTACAGAGGTTCTTTCATGATATTTCAAATATTTCTTGAATATTTCATATTTCTTTCAAATATTTAAACAATAAATATTTGTTGACTTTTTTCCAGCTGTGCTTTTGTATGTATTTTCATAGTTTTATTTATTTATTTATTTATTTATTTATTTATTTATTTATTTATAATTTGTTTATTTTTTTGAGACACGGTCTCACTTTGTCACCCAGGCTGGAGAGCAGTAGTGTGATCTAGGCTCACTGCAGCCTTCACCTCCCAGGCTCAAACAATCCTCCCACCTCAGCCCCCCAAGTAGCTGCGACCTCAGACACATGCCACCACACCTGGCTAATTTTTAAATTTTTTGTGGAAATGGGGTTTCACCATGTTGCCCAGGCTGGTTTCGAGCTCCTGGGCTCAAGTGATCTGCTCACCTTGGTCTCCCAAAGTGCTGGGATTACAGAAGTGAGCCACTGCACCCGGCCCATAATTGTATTTAAAAGCTACCAGAGGCCAGGCGCGGTGGCTCAGGCCTGTAATCCCAGCACTTTGGGAGGCCGAGGTGGGTGGATCACCTGAGGTCAGGAGTTTCAGACCAGCCTGACCAATACGGTGAAACCCCGTCTCTACTAAAAATAGAAAAATTAGCTGGGCATGGTCGTGTGCTCCTGCAATCCTAGATACTCAGGAGGCTAAGACAGGATAATTGCTTGAACCCAGGAGGCAGAGGTTGTAGTGAGCTGAGATCGAGCCATTGCACTCCAGCCTGGGCAACAGAGTGAGATTCCTTCTCAATAAAATAAAATGAAATAAAATAAAATAAAATAAAATAAAATAAAATAAAATAAAAATAAAAGCATCCAGTGTCTAAAACACTGGACAGGATGCCATGAGTAGGTGCTGTACCACACATTTTACATGGGCACATTATGCAACAAAATTTTCTACGTACTTCTGAAGTAGAAGCTTATGAACATGATCTGTAGCCAATGAGACTTGTTTATTCCAATGTAGAAAATCATTTTGAAATGTCATAAGTCTCATATTTTTCTTTGATTTCTCTATCTGCTGAGGTATTAGTCTGTTAGCCACAGCAGGTCGAGACTCACATTATCTATCTAACATTATCTATTTCTTTGATTTCTGTATCTGGCTAAGCCTTAGTCTGTTAGCTACCCCAAATAGAGACTAGAAGTCTTTGCTCTGAGTTCGTGAACTTTACAATGACTTTTTCAGAGGCAACAGCTGGCTATAAGGACTTCACAGATAGCTGCCGTGGATGCTGTGCAAGTGACAGCAGGTTATCATGAGTTCAGGCTGCTGTAGGGCTTTGTGTGGACTGCAATGTTCTCTTCTGTGGTTGTCTCTTCTTTAGTTGTCCTTCTGACAAACTCTAACTCATTCCTCTAATGATGATGGGCTTATAATTTGAAAGCACTTTCTATGCCAGATGTGGTCCCATGCCAAAAATTTAACATTCATAGTGTCTCATTGATAAAAAGATAATTAACATTTATAACATAACTTATTAAAAACTCATGTTCCTGGCTTTGGGTTATAGCAAATAGCATATACTAAAATAATGTCCTGCCATTAGCAATGGTCAACTCTGTACAAAATATAAAACGCAACAGCTTGAGTTACCAAAGAGCAACCACAAGCAGGCAGAAAATGAAGGTGATACGATCCTTGAAATAACTGAATCAAGGTGAGTAATACATATATATTTGTTCTGGCATTTCTTTTTAGGGGAATCTCCAGTCCACGCAGCATATGGGGTCTAGAGCTCTGTCAGAGAATAGAAATCCTTCTGCGCTGAGGAGCTCAGAAGTCAGAGTTCATGGCTGCCAGAGTACCTGAAAATTGAGGGAAGAAATTCTATAAATGAAGCAGTCACCAAAGGGAGCAGATCCTCAAATCTGCACCAAACGACTTTCATATTTTTAGCTATATTCTGAAATACACAATTGAAAAGAATGTCTTAAGTGGGAATCAAAAGCTCAAAGGCTGAAGGAGCTGGGCAGAGCTTTCAACATCTGCCTAGTCTGGGTTAACAGAATTTGGCATTGAAGTCTTACTAAGTTAACAGGGCTTGGTGAACATCTTGGACTTTCCATTTAAACTCAGAATGGCAACACCTTAGGAATAAGAATCGCATCCCAAAACAAAGATCGAAACTGAAATAGACTCACCTGAACAAAGCCCCAAACTAAAACCAAACAGTGAAAGAATCAAGGTAATCCACTAGTGATTTAACTGCCTGCTAAAAATAAAGCCTCCTTACTCTTCTGAGGAAACTGCAGAACACAGAATCCCTGTAATTTATCATCATGCACAATGCCCAGTGTAAATTTCTTTAAAAAATATCATTAAACATGGGCTGGGCACAATGGCTCACACCTGTAATCCCAGCAGTTTGGGAGGCTGACGCGGGCAGATCACTTGAGGTCAGGAGTTCGAGACCAGCCTGGTCAACATGGTGAAACCCTGTCTCTACTAAAAATACAAAAAATTAGCTGGGCGTGGTGATGCACACCTGTAATCCCAGCTACTAGGGAGACTGAGGCAGAAGAATCACTTGAACTGGAAAGGCGGAGGTTGCAGTGAGCTGAGATCATGCCACTGCACTCTAGCCTGGATGACAAAGTGAGACTCTGTCTCCAAAACAAACAAACAAACAAACAAATCATTAAACATGCAAAAACCCCAAAAAACCAAAACAAAATATAAAAATGTGACCTATAGCCAAGAAAAAGCTCAACCATAGAAACAGACCTACAGATCTCTCAGGTGAAATTGGTAGCCACAGGCTTTAAAATGACTATAATAAATACGTTAAAGGATCTTCAGGAAAAATGAATGAAGAGACAGGCAATTTCAGGAGACAGATGGAAACTCCAAAAGAGAAACAGATGATAAACCTAGAATTTAAAAATACAGTATTTGAAGTTTCAAAAGCATTGTTAAGATCAGTAGCAGGTTGGACAGTGCAAAGTAGAGGATCAGTAAAGGTGAAGACGGGTCAGTAGGAATTATTAAAACTGAAGCACAGAAAGCAAAACGATTGAGAAAAATTGAACAGAACTTTAATAAATTAAGCTAAAGTATCAAGTGGTCAAACACACATATACTTGAAGTCTCAGGAGAGAAAAGAGAAGAGAAAAAATATGAGGGAATACTGGACAAAATTTTGCCAAATTTGATGAATAATATCAACACATAGATCCAAAAAGCATAGCAAATCCTAAATAGGATAAATTACACAACTAGACACATTTACTGAAAACCAAAGATAGTCTTTTTTTTTCTTTTTTCTTTTTTTTTTTTTTTTTGAGATAAGGTCTCACTCAGTCACCCAGGCTGGAGTGCGGTGACATGATCATAGCTTACTGCAGCCTCCACCTCCTGAGCTCAAGTGAGCTTCCCACCTCCCCCTTTCAAGCAGCTGGGACTATAGGCATATGCGATCACACCCAGCTAATTTTTTATTTTTTGTAGACATGACGTCTCCCTGTGCTTCCCAAGATAATCTTCAAACTCCTGGGCTCTAGTGATCCTCCTTCCTTGGCCTCCCAAAGTGCTGGGATTACAGGTATGAGCCACTGTACCCAGCCAAATAATGTAGTTTTAAAAACAGCCAGAGACAACATTACATATAGAGGAACAATAACACATTTGACCTGTTATCAGAAAAAAGAGGGTGGAAAGTAATGGAATGGCATCGCCAAACTTCTAAAATTAAAAAAAAAAGAAACCTGTGAACTTAGATTCTATATTCAGTAAAGATAACCTTCAAAAGTGAAGAGAAAATAAAGAAAATCTCAGATAAGCAAAAGTGGACATAATCTGTTGTGAGCAAATCCATCCTATAAGAAAGGGTAAAGGAATGAGCATTTCAGGCTAAAGAGAAATAACACTAGATGGAAATTTAGAATTACAGGATGGAATGAAGGATATATGAAATATAAATATGTGGATACATATAAAATACAATTTTTTCTAATTGTCTAACAGACAAGGCAAACACAACCATTTTGAGGTTATGATTTATTGAAGCTTACTTTATATCAGGCACTGTGTCCTAAATGTTTTACAAATATTAATTCATCCCTACAATAATATAACAAGATGCAAAGATGTGCAGGAGCATGTCCAAGGTCACAATTAGTAGGTGGTTAGAGTTTAGTGGGTAAAACATGGTTCTGGAATTAAACAGACCTGCATTCAAATCTCATCTTTCCACTTACTAGCTGAATGTCTTCGATAAATTTTCTTAATACTTTAAATATCAGTTTTCTTGTCTAAAAATATGCATAATAATATCGATTAAGTTGTGAAAAATCAAATGATATTGAAATAATTCATGCAAAAAACATTATACCAAAGCTGGACACCTCGTAAGCTCTCCACAGAAATTAGCTTTTATTATTATGTGATCTGGGATTTGAACTTAGAACTGTCGGATAATAAAACCCATGACCAAACTTAACCAGTGCACCATACTATCTCTATCCCTCAGGGTACAGCTCTAAATCAGGAAAAATGCAAGAGAAAAAAACAAAAACAAACTCCTTCCCTATTAGGGAATTGAGAGTATAGAAAATGCAAATGTCCCTGCCAAGTTAAAGAAGAAAAAAAAAATCTGCTACTATCTTTGATAGAAGACATCTGTTTTCAAAATTCCTAAACTCAGGGGTGGAAATAAGGGCGGAAATATTTATTTTAAATACCTTTAGATACTCCAGATTCCATCTCACACAGCTTTTTATGGTTTTGTTACAGCAACACATTTTCTCTACCGAAAAACAAAAACAAAAACAAAAACAAGCCATCACCAAAGATGTGCATCTCAGAACGTGAATGATATCAAGCATTTGAAATTGTTAGGACAAAAGTATTTTTCTTGTTCTGGCTAGTTTTGTTGCGTGTGTGTTTTTTTTACATTTTAAGCCAAATCAATCAATCTGATGACCCCATAAAATTTCTGTTATTATTTTGCTTTCTTTTCTTGGCTTTTTGAAAGGGTTGTAAGCAGCAAGGAAGCTTCTTGTCTATGAAAATGCATATCTCTATTTAATAGTCACCAAATTTTAGTAGATGTTACAAAAATTTTATATTTGTTTTGCTATTCATGTGATTTTAAAATGATTCAATTTAAAATCAAATGATTTAAAATTCATGTGATTTTAAAATGATTGCTATTCATGTGATTTTTAAATGATTCAATTCTAGGCCCTTATATAATGAGGCCCCTATATTAATGAAGGTATTAATTTGTTTATTCATGTGTCCACTGAAAGGCATTATGGGACTGACTGATATTTGGCTGTGTCCCCACCCAAATCTCATCTTGAATTGTAGTTGCCATAATCCCCATGTGTCATGGGAGAGACCGGTGAATGAATCACGGGGGCGGTTACCTCCATGCTGTTCTCATGATAGTAAGTGAGTTCTCATGAGATCTGATGGTTTTATAAGGGGCTTTTCCCCTTTTGCTTGCCACTTTTCCTTCCTGCCATCATGTGAAGAAGGATGTGTTTGCATACCCTTCCTCCATGACTGTAAGTTTCCTGAGGCCTCCCCAGCCATGAAGAGCTGTGAGTCAATTAAACCTCTTTCCTTTATAAATTACCCAGTCTTGGGTATGTCTTTATTAGCAGGGTGAGAACAGACTAATACAGGGACATACACAAAAGTATAGACATCCAGATATGACAATCTGGAGAGGAGTTAGAGAATCTGCAAGTAATAATATGTATTTGGCATGACACCTGCTGTGGCTTAAAGATTAGGGCAAAAGGAAATAGGAGGATCGAGAAGAATTCTAAAATGCCTTTGCTGTGAATCGAGTATTGACATATGTAGGGAAGTTCATCAAATCTTTGTTCAAAAATGGTTAAGAAATACAGTCTAAACACATTAAGATACTCAAGGCACACGCATGGGGTACTGTTTTGAAAGTAAAATGTTATATTAGGTCTTAAAAAATGCTCATCTTAAAATTTAGGCTTTTCTGGGTCCATATTAATTTGCTCTGACATTCTATAAATGAATAAGCTAAAAATAAACATAATATTGACACGTTTAAAGTATATTTTCTGTCTGAATTCCTAGCAAGATTAAAAGAAAGTCGAGTACATTATGAAGTAGTTTTGGCATCAACTCAGTTACATACATTTTATAAGATGAGACTAAATCAAACAACTTTAGATAAATAGAGATAACCTGAATTAACAACATAGGGTTATCAGTTGACAAACCTGTCACATATTTCTGTTTTCATTTGGCTTAACTTTGGAGGTATTTTTTGGTTTTACCTTGGCAGAAATTATAAAATGGCCTCGTGTCCTATTTATTTACTTTGAATTTATTTCTCACAGAGGACATGCTGCTTAAGAAAACAGGTGTTTCAGCACAATCCCTGGGAGGGATTACTTAAGTTTAATGTGATTTTGCCTAAAGAATCAAATAAAGTGCTAATGTCTTGTTCTGATACAGCTTAGTAGATGATATTTACTTTTAAATGAATGATGATTTGTCATTAAAATACCCATGATTCTTACACCAATCTGTTAAAACTTGCCAATTCTTTGAAACCACTAATATTGTCACTATCATGCTTTGGAGTTTTGGGGCTTTGGTGACGTAGGATAAAATCTAGAGAATTATCTTACCACTTCAGCACATCATTGGATCTTTAGTGAGTATGGTTCATTTCTCACAAAATAGCAGTAATAGTAATAAATGCCATGGACATTCTGAGTGTATTGTTTTAAAAAAGGATGAGAAGAGAGAAAGCAGCATCCTTGTAGTCAGTATTTTTGTCCTTCCAAAGGTGCTGGAAAGCATTGATATTGAGAATTGATATCACATGCAAGTCTGAATGTTCTACTTTGTTAATTGTGCTGTGAACAAAAACTAGAAAACTGAAGACAGCAAATGCCATTTAACTCTCTGGATTATTCAGTGTGAGGTGAATTTTAGGGTGAAACTAAAGAATAGGTCATCCTTGCTTTTTTCCCCCCAACTAATAAAGAAAAATCAAGCAACCTCCTAGAATTAGAGTTCAGTAATAGGTAACAATTTCAGAGAGATCTGAAGATCTGGTAGATGGATAATGACCAGTTCAGGATGCTGACAGCTCACACCTGTGGCTGAGGACGGCCCATGCTCCATGTTTGTTTCTTGGTATAAGAGCAAGTGTTAAGCTGGACTTTAAATTCTGATGACTGAAAAGATCACCTTCCTCTCAGGGCATCTTCTCAGCCATTGTAATTAACCCTAAAATGGACCCTCTCTACTCCAGGACAGGGAGACCTTGCGGCCTCCTGCCTCTCCTGCCCCTCCCAGCCCACACTTAGGTTTAGGAGCTGCAGGAAGAGAGCTCTGTCTTGAAATATTCTCATTTCTGTTAAGGCCTAGTGACCTTCGAAGTGTGTGTAATTTGTTGTCTCATTTACCATCAAGCTTTACTCACTGCTTTGGTTGGATTTTTACTAAGTGAAGATCTTTCAAAATATATGTTTAGGCCGGGTGCGATGGCTCATGCCTGTAATTTCAGCACTTTGAGAGACTGAGGAGGGAGGACTGTTTCAGCTCCAAGAGTTCAAGACCAGCCTGGGCAACACAGGGTGACCCCGTCTCTACAAAATATAAAAAACATGGTTAGGTGTGGTGGCATATGCCTGTAGTTTCAGCTACTTGGGGGGTTGAGGTGGGAGGATCACCTGAGCCTGGGAGGCAGAGGCTACAATGAGCCATGATCATGCCACTGCACTCCAGCCTGGGCAACAAAATGAGACCATGTCTCAAAATATATATGTGTGTGTGTGTGTGTGTGTGTGTGTGTGTGTGTGTGTTCAAATGCCTAGGAGTGTATCAAGAAATTGGGTACATTCTTACAAATATAATGGGTAATAGTAACAATGATTGGTCTGCAAAGGAGAATGTGGAATAATTTTATTTGCTCCGAGTATAACTGTTTGATGTTAGAATTTGGCATTTCCTTGTGGGAAATCTATTATAGGGATGTTCTGCCAAGATAAAGGAAGGAAGAAATAAGCACCGCGCCCCAGTAAGACTATATGGAAGTTTTAAAAAACACTTTTAAAAATAGCTTGTCTGATGATAGAATCAATTGACCTTAAGGAATATTTCCTAATCCTACTGCCATGAGGTGTTCGTTTCCAAATTTGTATGGCCATCATTCTGACAGTAGGCCCATTTCTCTCTTCTAGGTTTCCTAAATCCTGCTCCTAGCTCTGCTGTGGGAGGGGGGCTAGTTTCCATGTGTCCACCAAGCTGCTTTGAAACAGGATCACAGTTGCGTCAGGAACATCAGCCCTTGCCTTTCTACACCCTGCCATAAAAACTGTCTTTTATTTGGGCCTCATGATGTTGCTTCAGTACGCTATTAGCACTGCGACAAGAAGAGCTTATTCTTTCTGAAGAAGTATGGCTTACAATTTTGAGATGATTTGCCAGTTAAAGTCACAATTACTATTCTCTAAATTGACAGAGAAGTGATCTGCTGAATGTTAACTGATAAGAAACTGTCTTCTAACATATGAATCATAAAGAGCAAGAAAAAAATCAATTTCTGAACTTCCCTTTACTGGTTTGCCTTGATCGATATATACGGACCAAAATAATATTCAGAAATTCTGGAAGGTCTCTGTCTTAGTCCGTTTGGGTTGCTATCACAAAATACCATGGACTGAGTAGTTTATAAACAACAGAAATGTATGTCTCACAGTTCTAAAAACTGAGAAGTCCAAGACAAATCCCTAGCAGATTTGGGTCTGGAGAGCCACCGTTTCCCAGTTTATAGATGGTGCCCTCTCACTGTGTCCTCGCAAGGTGGAAAAGGGAGAACTCCAGTGCTTTCAGCCCCTTAGCAGGGTACTCATCCCATTCATGAGGCTCTACCCACCTCCTAATGCCATCACATTGGTGAATAGGTTTCAACATATGAATTTTGGGGGGTACACAAGCATTCAGACCATAGCACTTTCCAAGGATCGCTTTGCAGTTTCCTATTCTCAGATGAACACCTTCCTAAATGTAACAGATCTGAAAGTGCTGGATAATTTGAATGAATGCTGGTTACGCAAAGAAGGCATATATCTTTGTTTGATAAAAATTTGTTACAATTCTCTGTGAATAGAGAAAAGATTTATCAGATACTTTTAACAAGATAGAAAAAAGCCAAATGCTTCTCTCTTAGATAAATAGAAATGAAGTCCTGTCTTACCTATTAGGCCTTGATTCTAAGTCATTATCTCACAGGGGTCTGTTTTACTTAACTAGGCCCAACATCCAGGTCAGGAAGAGCTTTTCCTCTCGCCGATTCATATGTGTATTCACCTAATAGATGCTTTAAACACATATTCTCTGCAAAGCTGTATGGCTTCTCTAGGAGTAGAGAATACAGAGAGGAACACGATAGGGTCTTTGTCCCTGATAATAACTTAAAGATCCATCAAAGTTGTACAGTAAGTAACAATAAGATTTCTGTTACAGCACAGTGCCAAGTCTGAGCTCCTGCCTCAACTTTCACAGATTAATCCTTCATAGAAATACATTAATCAGGCAACATTGTTTGAGGGAAGAGTATTATTATATTAATCATCTGGAAGGGGAAATTTATTTTGCATCTGAAATAAGCATGACATAATTTACCTTCTTTTGCATTAGGTGTAAGGGCTAAAAAGAATTTAAAAGCAGTGAATTCTAGAGTTCTAAAAGCCCTAAAGTAGCCTAATAATGAATTTATGCATTATTTTTTCCAATAAAATAAACATTACTTGAAATACATTACTTAACTTCTATTGGCTCTAATGTAGGTGACTGTAATTATGTTATATATTTGATGATGATTATTCATGGACAATCTTTATGTCAATTGTACAATAATTTTTCTGCTCATATGTGCCAGCACTATGCTAGGTGTTTCAGGGGATAGAAAGACAAGGAAAACACAGTCTTTTATACATAGGACTGGGACAACCATGGGAAAGGATAGCACAGGAATAGATTACAACATGAATGGACACTTTGGAGGAGGAGATTTCTGAAATCAAAACTGAACCTTGGACAGGATTCTTGCAGGTGAAGCTAACACCACAGGACAATCAGCTTTAACAGAGTCTTAGAGGCAGAGTAGTGAGGGGGAAAACATGTCCATATTTGGGCCAGGTGCAGTGGCTCACGCCTGTAATCCCAGCACTTTGGGAGGCCAAGGCAGGGGGATCACTTCAGGTCAGGAATTCGAGACCAGCTTGGCCAACATGGTGAAACCCCGTCTCTACTAAAAATACAAAAATTAGCTGGGTGTGGTGGCAGGCGCTTGTAATCCCAGCTACCCGGGAGGCTGAGGTAGGAGAATTGCTTGAACCCGTGAGGCAGAGTTTGCAGTGAGCCGAGATCGCACCACTGCACTCCAGCGTGGGTGACAGAGCAACACTGTTAAAAAGAGAAAGAAAGAAAGAAGGAGGAAGTCCAGATTTGTTAGAATTAAGACTTTATAACTTACGTCCACTTGTAAATATCAAAAGGGTTTGCATTCCACCCCACCCCCGAAATGATATCATACTTTTAGCAGCATTTCATAGAAATCAATGTATGACTTCCAAGTTACTCTGAATTCACTTTGGAATAAATTTACAACAACATCTATATAAATTTGAACAATATCAAGATTAGATGTACAAGGCATATTACTTATTCAGTCTACTACTGAAATATACATTGATTCATGGCTCCATTGGCATACTAACTTGGTTCTCCCAGGCAGAGGTCTTGGCCCACTGTTTGGAATTCATTGATGTCAGGTATGATGGTAACAGAGGGCAAGGCTGGTAGGATATTATCATTTTAGGAGGATGCAGAATGAAGGATTATAAAGGTTTTTTCTTAAGTTAGAAGAAGGTATTAAAAGTATTTGATAACATGAAGTTAGGAGAAGGTATTAAAAGTATTTGATAACATGATCTGATCTGTGGTTTAGGTAAATTAATTCAGTTTGATGTTAGTTCCAAAAGGCAAAGAGTTTCTCTGTTTTATTCACCATTGAATATACAATGCTCGAATCATGACAGTTGTTCAACCAATAACATTTGTGTTCATTAATTGAACACAAGTGAATGAAACTAATTATAAGAATAGAGTTTCAAAAAAAAAAGAGGATGACGATGGACAATAAGAATATTTTATTGTGGACAGTAAGGGGTCTGATATGATTTTCACAGGGACCCTTCCTGTAGAGGGGCAGGAACAGAGCCCACTATTTGGAGTTTAAGAGAGATTTGTTGATGAGAAAAGTGGAGGCCACAAGACTATTTCAGAAAGTCTGAGAGTCACTTTGGAGAACACTTGGGCATTGCCTAGTAAAGTTAAGATATACACACCTAGGGCTCGGCAGTTCCAAATGCAGAGCTATGAATATAGCAGTGTGGTTTCTTGCTCTGGGAAAGACGAAGATGAAACATCATTGAGGTCTCTTTCCCAAATAATAAATATTTAAGGGTAATGTTGGTAATTTACTCTCAAGTAGTTCTGGAAGAAAAAGTACTCTATACCATACTTGCACAATTTCTAAAAGGCGGGGATTGTTCAAAAATAAAATAAAAATTCCTTAAAACTATTTTTAAATAAAAGAAGAAGTATAAAAAATGTATGACAACATCAATAAAAAGCTAAAGGCCACGTGTGGTGGCGCATGCCTATAGTTCCAACTACTCCGGAGGCTAAGGTGGGAGGATCGCTTGAGCCCAGGCATTCAAGGTTAGAGCACTGTCTGTAAAAATAAAAATAGAAAGCTGGATACAAGGCAAGAATTTGAGTGGAGGCATTGTTAAAGGAATATGAAATTTTTATTGTAATTTTTGTTGTTTTTTAGGATCAGGAGAATGTTGATATGTTTGATGTGATAGACAGACGAGAAGATCAAGTTAGAAAGAGAAATACAACTGGAACGCATTCTAAGAAATGCTTCAATCCAGCATGCTAAATTTCATGGGATGTGGAAAGAAAGCAACTTGAAAAAGGTCAATTTTGTGTTCAGGTAGATTGCAAATGCCTTAAAGCCAAGAACATACCCTTTTACTTCAGAGTGGCTCTAGAATGTAGTAGCAGGTGGATTATAGGTCCGTCTTTATGGGAATACAGATAACAGTTGCTAGGATTTTTCAGCACCACTGTTCCCAATATTCCTGGATCTCAGGTCCTGTAGGAGACTGATTTGGCTTGCCTCCTGGATACAAACACACCGAGGCAGGTTTCGTGAGTGAGGTTATTGTTGTTACGTAAAATCAATGGCACGATGTTTATGCTCACCCGTGTGTCATTACCACTCGTTAGACCTGTGTTCCTATGAACAATTTCCACAGTAATCAGGGGCCTGTTACTACTTGTTATCTAAATAGGGCTCGGGAAGATGCTGTGGCTGTGGGATACAGTAGACCAGAATATGTAAGAAGTGGTTGACACTGGCTACCAAGTCAGGTAGCCATTATGGGAAATGGAATGAGCAGAGATGCAGTGTGTTTAGGAAAAAATTATTCATTTTAGTCCATTATAACCTCCAAAACTACTGCGATTGAGTAAATAACGTCACTCCTGTCTCTGGCATACAACCGTCAGTTGTAGAAGCTAAAGCTAGGAATAATATTATACTGTAATTATGGGTCTTTAATCATCCCAGAAAAAATTGGAGATGAAGATGGACATTAGACAAGGGCAATCTCAAGATATTTCTTAAGAAAAAGACAACGTGTAGTGAAGATCGTGGGTTTTAGATTCAGACAGTCGGCCTGTTTAGTCTTAACTTTGTGGCCTTCATCAAGCTAGGGAACCTCATTTTCTTCTCTATACAATGGGGCTAATGGTACATTACAAGGTTTTTATAAAGATTAAAGATAATATGTGTGGAATAACTATTATTATTTCTGCTTATTAATAGTGTCCCGTAGTTATAACTGCTTTTTGTATTTACCATATACAAACTACATTCTGATCCAGTGAGTCAATAACCAAATACCTACAAATATTTCAGAATCATCAAAAATAAGCAAACACACAATTGAAGAAAGCATAAACACAGGCTTTAAAAGCCTTTACAGTGGTGGTATCTTTCTATAAATCTGCCATTTTTTAAGCTGTTTATTCCTTAACCTTTTGAAAAAAAAGTAAAACAAATTACGTCTTAGGAAGCCTACAATTCAATGAAAGATGGCCAGATAATAGAGTTGCATATAGCATCTATTATCTCCTCCTTCCTTAAGATATCAGAGCCTTTAAAAGGGATCCATTTAAACAGAAAATCTCAAGAGCAGTTTGTATTCAATGATGACAATATCCACACATGGTATTTTAAAATCTCTTTCCAAACAAGGGGATCCTACGCCCTAGCTTGCCTGGGACACTTCCAGTTTATTTCTGTTATTCTGGCTTACTTATTGATAGTCCTTTCCATCCCTTCACTTTCAAAGATCTCCTGGTTTGGATAATAAATACATTCATCCTACATATAGTATTTTACACTTAATTTTTCCTAGAGCAAAGATTATTTTAAATCTAATAATTCCTAAGAAATTATAATCACAAATTACAAATTATAATTATAATGACAATTTTAATATGTCTTTGACTTGGAACCCAGGTTATATGCAATGCAGCAGAAGATACTGAATATTTTATCTGCAATCTGAATAAATTACACAGATTGGCATCTAAACTATGAAATGTTTTCACAGGAAATTTTCTAGTGGCATTTTATTAATGGATCATAATATAGCAAAAGAGAGAAAGGAAGAAAGATTTGCAAGACCGAAAGATGACCAAAGCAAATGGAAACCTGTGCTGGGCCACTGGTGGGCAGGGTCACTGGTGGGCAGTATCTGCTGGGCAGTATCTGCTGGGCAGTCACTGCTGGGCGGGGTCACTGGCAGGCAGTCAGTGATGGGCAGGGTCACTGGTGGGCAGTCATGGATGGCCAGGGCAGGATGGATAACTCTGACATCACGTGTGCTTATGCTGTGCCCTCAATGGTTTGGAAGCTCCTTCCAAATCTGATAAGGAAGATAAAAGGATCTTATTTTGATTGACTAGAAAATGATTTTTTTTTTTTTTTTTTGAGATGGACTCTCACTCTGTTGCCCAGGCTGGACTGCAATGGTGCAATCTCGGCTCACTGCAACCTCCGCCTCCCGGGTTCAAATAATTCTCCTACCTCAGCCTTCTGAGTAGCTGGGATTACAGGCACCTGCCACTGCACCCGGCTAATTTTTGTATTTTTAGTAGAGACGGGGTTTCACCATGTTTGCCAGGCTGGTCTCGAACTCCTGACCTCAGGTGATCCGCCCGCCTCGGCCTCGCAAAGTGCTGAGATTACAGGCGTGAGTCACCGCGCCCAGCCAAAAATGATTTTTTAAAAATCTAAATATTATGCAATTTTTTTCAGAATTGCTGTCAGATTTTAACACCTAGCTCCTTTTGAACATTTTGAATTCTGATGTCCTGTACCCTGGAGATGAGTTCATTGCACAGAATTAAAGAATGAGGCCATACGGAAAATACCAATGTCTATACTGTTCTTCCTGTCTGTTTTATTATGTCTCTCCCTTCCTCTATTCTCCCTTCTTTTCCTCAATTAGCTACAACATTTATAATATTTTCAAGAAAGAGAGAAACTGTGATTATGCCTTCTGTTGGTTAAAAACTGAGATTTCTGGATTAATTGAAGCTTGTGAGGAAATTCAAATCTATTACTTTTTGTAACCCAAGTAAGTTATGAAAATAATACTTAAGATAATTTAAACATCATTAGTTTATGAAGTGTAAATGTACTGATTTTTGTTATGATGACACTATACCACTTTAAGTAGAACTGTAAGCATTGTGCTTCTCAATATTATTTATTTACTCGGCCTTACTTCTATTGAACTTATTACTCACAGGAAAAACAAAATGGATATCTTGGCATGGAATAAAGACTGATAGAATAGATGGCTTTCAATGCCAAATGCCAGAGCAAAGATTATTTTAAATCCGATAATTCCTAAGAAATTATAGTCACAAATTACAAATTATAATTATAATCACAGCTACAAATCCATAATTGTGAATCACAGATTTTTTTGTCTTTCATAGACTTACCATCAGTAAATTTCCATGAGTAAAAATTTCTGTAAATTCTATATTTAAAAAATATTCAGCCTGAGGCCTTCTAGTAATCTGAAGACCCTTCTATTACTAATCTACTCATGTGCACAAGAAGGCTTGTGCCTATTTGTGTATTTACTTTAAAAAACTAGTTTAGAAGAATTTCTGAGCATGGCACCCAAAGGCAGAAATCATTATGAAAAACATTTTAGATTTAACTACATGAGAATGAAATTTTCTGTAGAGCAAAACCCACTATACTATACACAAAATTAGAAACAGAATATGTAAAATACTTGATAGACAAAAGATTACTACAATTAATACATGAGTTCTCACAAATCAATTTTTAAAATCGTCTCCCATAGAAAAAATGGCAAAGACTTGAAAAGAGAATTTACATCATAACACAGTCAAATAGAAAATAAGATATTCTATCTCACTGACAAATAAATTCAAATTAACATGTAATAATGGGATAGAGCACTTTCACCAGTAGACTAAGAAAGGGTTTTTAGAGTGATCATGCCTACAACTGATGAAGATGATGGCAACAAGTCACTTTTGTGCATTTGTTGGTAACAGTCTAAGTCAGTAAAAATTTCCTATAAAGAAATACAGTAACATGTATTAAAAGCCTTAGTGGTGTACAAATCATTTGACATGGAAATTCCCCTTCTAAGAATTACTTCTTAGCAATGGATTGGAAAAGAGCACAGGATATGATAAAGATTTTCACCACAGGGATTGACCACTTGGTGAAAACTGGGAAGAGTCCAACTGTCAATCAATACTGAGTTAATTAAATACAAATGGTACATTTATATATGGAATGTTCTTCATTTGGTAAGAATGCAAATTTATTTTTATTGACATACAAAAAGGCCAATATATATGTAACTGAAAAAGCTAGTCACAGAAAGAATATTTATGGTAGGATCCCATTTTTTAAAAGAATACAAACCAAAATTATGTCAACATTATTTTTCAGTGGTGAGATTACAAAAATTTTTACTTTCTCCTTTATATTTGTCTAATTTTCTAAATTATTATAATCAGGATGAAAACAATAAAGGAATTTTCCTGCCCACCTTCATTTTCCCATTATAAAGGAGAAGATCTCATGGTAAGTAATGTCTGGCCATTTTCGGTAGGTGGATGTGAAATTTAATCCACAGTTCAAAAACCAGCCTTATTTACATTCTAATGAAAATCTAAATGGAAAATGTGCTCTGTACTTGAAACTTCAAGACATTGACAAAGTCAGTGGGAAATCCCTACATCCAGTGGCTGTGTGGACCTCTGCAGACAGAAAGATCACTTGGAATGAAGGTTCACATATGTCATGGCATAAAGAGGCTTTGCAGAATGGCAGTCTACTTGAGGGGGAGATTTCTTAGTATCATGATGTTGCTATTCTGAAGGTGGGCACCTCTTAGTTTGCTTTTCAGCCCTCTTTCATCTCACTCACCAGCACAAAGTGAGCCAGTTCTTGGGAACCCAGAGAAAGCATAGTTGGAGGAAACTGGGAGAGAAGGAAATGGTGACAACCACAAGAAAACCTTCCAGGCCACAGCTTGCAGAACAATGCCACTGTGCCCATAAATTTAGTGCTAATTTTATCTGTGGAAAATCACAAAAATGAGCCTGACTGCCTTACCTCCTGCCCCACATACAAATATTTAAGTCAAAATTTAACCCAGGGAGAAAAACAAAATGAGCCAAATAAATACATGTAGCTAGCTAAGTCCTTCACAAAGGGGCCTTCAGTGTTTCTACCCAGCATAAGAACATAACTCCTGGCTCTTCGGCTGAAATGATTCATGGAAAAAAAAAAGCTAAATATGTTTTCTTAAGAAGCAATTCAATGTGTCAGAAAAATATGATTGTCCTCATCCAGTTTAACTTTTAACCTCAATAAATAAGCAAGAGAAGTTTGCAACCTGAGCCTTTCTTCCCAGTGAATGTTTCTTTTCCTTCTTGCTCCTGAAGAGTTTTTCCTTTTTATCCTGGGGACACAGGAATACAATAATTCATCAAAATTTCATCCCTGCAGGAATCTGGACATCCCCAAAAAATGAGCTAGTAAAGGAAATCATGAAACCTACCTTCACAAATATTTTTTTCTAAAGGTAGGCACCCAACTGGGTACAGCCCACAGGGAGAGCAAAGGATGAACTCGGGGCCCTCTATAAGACTTTCTCTCCCTGGATGAAGGGAGTGGACGAGGGCCAGGACACAGTGCTCCCCCGTTATCATTCAATTACACAAGCCTGGACAAGTCACTTTGCTGCTCCAGGACCCTGCAAGAAATGTTTAGACTAAAGGATATCATCTGTGTCTTACAGTGCTAAGATTCAATTATTTGTAATACACAACTAAACAGAGGTGGGGGAGAGAAAGGGTACAAACCAACATGTACAGAGTGATCCTATTTCTGTGAAACAAAGCAGAAACACAGTAATAAAATGAAAACATATGTATCAGGCAAGGACTGGAATGAAACTCAACAAAAATCATATTTTGATTGCAGTTTTTCTGTTCTTCATACAAGTCCTTTGTCAGCATAATGTTGCAAGGAGTATCTTCTCCCAGTCTGTAGCACGCTTTTTTACTCTCCTAAATGGTGCCTTTTGATGAGCAGTTATTAATTTTAATGTAGATCAATTTATTATTGTTCCCCTTTAAATTAGCACTTTGCCCTATGTAAAAAAAAAATCTTTGCATACACCGAGACAGGAAACTATCAATGGTTTATTTTTATTTTTATGTTTTTGAATCAAGCCATTCAACCAGTGGGCCACGGAAGTGCCATTCTCAAGGGCAAGTGACAGAGGTGGAATGCCTTGCTTCAAAATAGAACTTCCAAAGGGGAGTCTCAAAGATCTGGGTTCCAATTTTTTTCTGCAGAATATATGTCCCCTGGGAAGTTGATTCTGTCTTTTTAGTAGACTCTAAATCTCACTATGCACAATTGGCAAATTCCCTACTTGTCAACCTTTTCTCTGAAAGCTCTCGTGACTGTAAGTGTAAGTTACTGAAACTATCAGCACTCCCACCCCACCCATCCCTTCAAGCAAGGGTGAATCCAGGGTTTTTGGAGTCCTGAAACATACAATTTGGAGAGCACCCTTAATGAAAAGAAAATAAATAAACTACAAAATACCTGGGGCAATGGCAGTAAAAATGAGAAATGTAGAAGGCCCACAGCCACCCTGGGAGGGGCCAGTACAACTGAGGGGTTCTGTGCACAGGTCACAGTGATCTCTGCAGCCTTCTAAGTAGGAGGCTGTTTGTTCTCATTCATCTCGGTACCCAACAGCCTGAAATTGGACCAGAGTGCTGGTTTTAAGTCATTTATTTTCCTTCTTCCTTCAAAAGCCCTCACCCTTCTGACTTTCATGACACCAGACCACACACCCACCTTTTGTTTTTGATGTTATTACTAACCTCCCCTGATCACTTACCTTCTTCTACTGAGGATTTTAGCTCACTTAGGACTGCATTTGTTTTATCTGAGTTCTTTCTCAGGAAAGGACCTTCAGGCCTCTCAAAAAAAGTATTAAAGAACTGAAACTCACCAGGTCAGGGCACCAGGTGCCTCCTTGCCCCTTCCTAGTTCCTGTTTTCTTACACATTGCTATATTTCTTGCCTGCTATAGTTTTAGTCAGTCAGGGAGATGGACTTGAGACTGAGTTCCCATTTCTTTGGCGGCAGCACCCGATTAAAGCCTTCTTCCTTGGTCGTCTCAGTGACTGGTTTTCCATGCAGCGAGCAGCAAGACCTAGACCAAACTCCTGGTGTTTTGGTAACACATCCAACATCAGTGTCCTCCATCTTTTAAAACTGCCTCTTGGACTTGTATCTTCTTCTAGCTCTCACTTGGTTTTCTTATCTCCTTCAGAACAAATAATCTTATGAGCTTTCTATATATTATGGTCCTCACTTCCTTCCCCTGCAATTCTATCTTGAGCCCCCTTAGAACAAAAGAATGTGGGGTTCTCAAGTTAATAAGGAGTCTCAAGTTTCCAAAAGCAGCCATCCCTCTTGACTTCATCTTGCTCATCATCTTGGCAGCTATCCACTTTAAAAAGAAAAAAAAAAGCTTTACTTTGTTGATCACCATGATGCCATACTCTCCTGGTTTCTTTCCACCCCCTCTGGCCATCATTCTCCCATTCTCCTTTGGTGAGTTTGCACCCTCTACTTAGTCTCTAAATATAGGCGTTTTCTAGTCTCCGTTCTGATTCCTGAATCTTATCCCCTTCTTCCTCTTTTCTCACTACCGAGGTGATTTCCTCCAGTCACATGGCTCTAAATGCAACTTACATGCACGGGATTCCAAAATGTGTATCTCCACTGTTTCCACTTCCGACATCTCCTCATGTATCTCTATCCTGTACTGGTTTCATGGGGCTGCCATGGCAAAGTACCACAAACCAAGTAGCTTAAACGACGTAAAATTTATTGTTTCACAATTCTGGAGGCCAGGAGTCTGAAATTAAGGTGTTGGCAAGGTTGGTTCCTTCCGAGGGCTGTGAGGCAGAATCTAGCCCATTCCTCTCTGCTGTCTTCTCATAGCTTCGGGCGTTCCGTGGCTTGCAGATGGTGTTTTCCCTATGTCTTCACTTCCAATTCCTTCTTTGTGTGTCTATCTCTGCCCAAATGTTACCTTTGTACAAGGACATATTCATATATTAGGGACCACCCTAAAAACCGTGTCTTAACTTCATCAACTGCAAAGACCCTATTTCAGGAGATTAGGTCTGCAACATCTTTTGGGACAGGCAAGAGGGGTACAGTTCAACCCACAACACCATCAAACTGCTTCCCTGGCACCCCTCTTCGACAGGAATGTCAAACTTAACATGTACAAAATAGAAATCTTGATTGATAATTTCCCAACTAAGATTTTATTTAGGCATATTTATGTTCATATCTAATTTCCTATATGTCACTCTTGAAGATTCTCTTTCCCTCATACTCACAGCCAATACTTCAGTAAATTATGTCAACTCCATACCATGCTGTGAATCTGTCCACTTCTTTCTCTCTCTACCACTACCACTTGATCCAAGCCACTGTCATCTCTCAGCTGAACCGCAAAAATCACCACCTATTTCTATTCTTGTATCCCTGCAATCTAGTGTCGACCCTGCCACAAGAAACTTTTGTCTTAAATTTTGTTTCTTTTTGGTGAAAGTAATATGTATGCAAAATTTGAAAATATATAATGTATTGAAAAACTATGATACATGAATGTACATTATGTGAAGTATTGAAAAACAACTCCCTACCCTTTATCTTCATGTTTCTTCTGGTGTTTATTTACACCTTGCTAAATAACATGAATAATCTACTATTTCTTGATTTACGAATTTTCAGTATTATTCACTGGCCGCCTTTTATGGTTGGTGAAGACTTAGCTCTCTTATACCACCCTTCCCCCCTTCTCTATTTATTTCAGAATAATGTTACTATTTTATTACTAAATAATTTATCAGTGACTTATTTTATTCATTTAAATTGTTAGTTTTTCACTCTAGAGCTAAGTAGTTTCCTTTTTGTACATATTTTTGTGTTTCGTTTGTGGACGTAAGTTTTTGGGACCTCATACGATGACTCAAATGTCTGAAAATAATTTTAATTTACCTTCAAACTTGATGATAATTTGGCTGGGCATAAAATCCTAGGCTGAAAATATTTTCCTTGGTACTTTGTAAGCATTCCTCATTTCCTTCTCTCAGTGACATTAGCATTGGCAAGTTGAAAGGTATGTTAAATCTTATTCCTTTGTAACCTGTCTTTTCCTATCTGAAAGTTTCTAAAAGCCTCTCGTGATGCTCTTATATTTCATTATGGTGTGTCTTGCAGTGGGTCTTTTGTATTCATTCTCTTGGAAATTCTGTAAAACTATTCTATCTAAAGATTCACATCCTCTAACGGGGAAATGGTCTTGTATAATTTTTTTCATACTATCTTTTTCTCTCCTTTCTTAGTTCTCTGTAATACTCTGAGTTAAATGTTAAACACTCTGGTCCGCCAAGTCTTGTCTTTTCTTCTTTTTTTTTGATCATTTTGTTTTTGTTCAACTTTTTGAAAGATTTCTTCAACATTATTTTCTATCACCTTTCTTGTATTTCTTATTTCATCAATACTTTCTTTCTATGTTGGTTCCTTTCTTACAGTTCCCTGATCTTGTATTAGGTATGCAATATCCTATCTTTCTAATGATATTAACACTTTTTAAAAATTGTTATGCTGTTCTTTGATTTATTTCTGTTTCCCTTAGAATTATTTTTTCTATTTGCTTTGAGCTCTCTTTTTTATATTGGAGGTTTCTCTCAAATGTCTGATGATTCTTATCTCCTTGTTTACATTGAATGGTGCTTGGAAACCAGATCTAGTCCACAATCAAGACTGGCCAAGTGGTGGCTTCACTGTAGGCCATGCAGTCTGGGAATTATGTTAAAATGTGCTCTCTGGGACTTTTCAGTTTCATCTAAGCAGAATTTCCCCAAGTCTCTTTCCTGTGGAGTATGGGCCAACATTCACACAACAGGCAGGTAAAGGGGGTCTCAGAATTCCCCTAATCCGTGTGAAGGCTCTTGATTAATCTTCTGTTTTCATCCCCAAGCTGCACACACCCACCCTTCATTCAGCCATGTGCCCTGGTTCCTTAGCCACTTAAAGCCAAATGCTCCATAGAATACATGCTCATTTTCTTGCCATAGAGGGCATCTTCTCAATGCCTGATGGGCACAGGCGTCTGGAGACTAACAGTTTCATGTACAAATTTTCATCCAATCCCTGTTTTCAGAAGCTTACCCACCCTGCTCTGCATGATACCTTGTGCCTTCAAGTCTTGGACAGTAAGAATTGGCTCACTCTTCATTCCTCTGTCCATCTATTTCCATTTTCCAAAAAATATATGTTACTGTTATAGTTCCTACTGTCTCCTCACCTCTCCTCATTGTTCTTAAAGGTTTATGCCTTTTTTTTATTCCTTTGCTGTTATTTCAGCAAAGTCTTTGGAACAAGAGGAAAAAAAAAAAACACATGTGAGCAATCAACCATCTTTAACATCTTTATGGAACAATTATTCTAAAATGTAAAATAGACCATATCACTTACTGTTTAAAATTCTCCAGTTTAAAAATCATATTAAGACTAAATTCCAAACATGTTACCATGGCCTCTGTGTTAGTTCATTTGCATTGCTAAAAAGGAATACCTGAGATTGGGTAATTTATTAAAAAAAAAGAGTTTTATTTTGGCTCACAGTTCTGCAGGTTGTACAGGAAGTGTGGTGCTGGAATCTGCATCTGCTGAGGCCTCAGGGAGCTTCCAGTCATGGCAGACGGTGAAGGGGAGCCAGTATGGCACATGGCAAGAGAGGGAGCAAGAGAGAAAGGGAGGGGGTATGAGGCTCTTTTAAACAACCAGCTCTTACATGAACACATAGAGTTAGAACTCATTACTGAAAGAACAGCATCAAGCCATTCATGAGGGATCTGCCGCCATGACCCAAACACCTCCCATTAGGCCCCAACTCCAATACTGGGGATCAAATTTCAACATGGGATTTGGAGAAGACAAAACATCCAGACTATATCAGCCTCCAAAGCCCCATGTGACATGGTTCTGTATATCTTTCTGTCCCCATCACTTTCCATGTCCCCTTCACTGGCCACAGTGGCCTCCTTGTTGCTGGAAGTCTTGTTTTCACCTGATTTGTTTCTTTGTATTATTCAGATCTCAGCTCAAAAATCACCTCCTCAGAGAAACCTTCCTGATTTCCCTAACACAAAGAAGTGTCCCCTTTGGGCACTGTCCACTATAGCAATTTGTTTTAATTTTTTAAGAACACATTTCACTAGCTGTAATTATCCCATTTATTTCTTTGTTGATCAATATTTTGCCTGCGTCCTCCCCACTAGAATGTTGGCTTCATCAGCACAAAGGCTTTGTCAAGCCTGCTCACTGCAGTGTGCCCAGTGCATAGCAAACCACAGATACCCAATAAATATGTATTAAATGACAAATACAGAATGTTACTATCTTCATTGATCAAATGGGGCAGAATATACTATGTCCTCTGGTACAACACAAATAGATTCTGGAGAATCTTAGAAGAATTTATTCTAAAAGCTTTACTCCAAACTGCAACATATTGTGACTTTGAAGCATTTGATTTTCCAATCATATTTAAGAGGCTGCTGTGTAGAGAACTGAGGGATCCGAAACCCTACTGAACTAGCTTCTTGCCCACCATTCCTACTAGTGCCAATGTATTCATTCGATCCACCGTATTAATTACCTACTGTGTGTCAGGCACTGTGCTAAATGTGAATATGTACATTGGACACAGGCACTATTTCTGAAGCTTCCCTATTGGTGGGATAGGCAAATAAAGAATAATAAACAGCTAAAGAAGGAAAATCATTACAAGTTTTGATGAGGCTTAGAATGGACAAAAACAAATGGGCAATTCAGATAGGTATTATACATAGGGATCTACTTTAGATAGAGTAGTCAAGGAAGGGCTCTTTGAGAAGAAACTAAAATTTGTTCCAATAAATGAAGAAAAAGAGGGCTGGGCCTGGTGGCTGATGCCTGTAATCCCAGTACTTTGGGAGGCCGAGGTGGGTGGATCATATGAGGTCAGGAGTTCGAGCCCAGCCTGGCCAACATGGTGAAACCCCATCTCTACTAAAAATACAAAAAATTAGCCAGGCGTGGTGGTGGGCACCTGTAATCCCAAGTACTTGGGAGGCTGAGGCAGGAGAATTGCTTGAACCTAGGAGATGGAGGTTGCAGTGAGCCGAGATCATGCCATTGCACTCCAGCCTGGGCAACTCTGTCTAAAAAAAAAGAATCTCACCAGTCACATTCTCCATTTCTGGGAGATATTCACTTGTCTTGGGTCTAGTCTCACTTGCCTTTGACTTCTTGTAACTCAAAGACAAAACTTAATAGTTCCACAAAACACATCTTATATAATACAGTGGGTGTGGCATAGTGGTGGAAATAAACTAATATATGCAAATATGTACATAAAGCACAGAAGAACCTGTGCATAGCAACTCTAGTCCTTGTTTGTGCAACCGGTCATGAAGCCATTCAGTTGCATCTTTTGTGACCCAGTTCAGGCTCCCATTGTCATCGGCCAGCACTTCAGCGCCTCTTGGTTCTTTGGTTCTTTACTTGGTAGGATGATCTTTCCTTCTTTCCTGGAGTCTGAGCTATTGGTGCTCCTGCCTCTGCTGGGTGGCTGTTCTCTTCTATTAACTTTTACCCCTGAGTGATAAAAAGTGCTAATTATTGCCTCTGAGAATACCCTGAGTTCCAAACATATTCCTTTTTGCACCTATGATATAGAAATGGACCTTTTCTCCTGTTGGTAATGAGGATCATTCACTCTACTTGATACAGTAAAGTCTACTTTGCCTTTTGCAAACAAAGAGAAAACTAAAGATGCAGTTCAGTGCTCACTATTCAGAAACATAACCAGGTTAGTGTGTGTCATGAAAATTAAGGAAGAAGAAAGTGGACAGAACTATCAAACACTGCTGTTGTGTCAAGGATACAGAGCTGACAGCAGATCTGCAGATTTGGTGACTTCAAAGAGTAATTGCAATGAAGAGGTGAAGGCAGGAAATAAGGAATGTGGACTAGTTAGAGGAGAAGGTGGAGGAGAGAGAAGCTGTAGCAGATTTCTAGTCATTCAAAATGATTGCCAGTGAAGGGAAGAGAACAAGACAGGGCCAGGGGTGTGGTAATGGCGATGATAAATTTTGAGGAATAGCACTCGCCCTATCTTGGAATTGTCTCTAGCACCTCTCAGCTTCCCTAGCTAGATATTCTCTGCTGTGAAGAAATTCCCCCCCCACTTTTTTTTTTTTTTTTTTTTTTGCAGGCTCCTTATGTACCTACTATTTCTCTCTGCCTGTCTGTCTCTCAATCCTTTCATCTTTCCTTATCCCTGCCTCATCTCTCCCGCCACCCTTCCTTTGCTCCACTGTTGATTTCATTACACTTTGGTTGTTATGTCTGCAGGTGATTCTATAAGCCAGCAGTTTTCAAAGTGCGAGCCCCAGACTGGCAACATTGGCATCATTGGAGAACCTCTTGGAAATATGGGCAATCGCCCCTGCTGCGAACTGACTGAATAAGAAACTGTGGGAGTGGGGCCTAGCAATCCAGGTGTTAACAAGCTCTCAGGTCATTTTGATGCACCTCCCAGACGATTTTGATACACCTCAAAGTTTGAGGTCCATTGCCATAAGCCTCATTCTAGTTTCCGAGCCTTCTTCCAAGCTCCAGGTCAGGCAGCCCCATGAGCCAGACATGGTCACCTGGACACATCATTCAGCATCATTGCTTGCTTCTCTCCAAGACCCCCAGCTCCTCTTTGCTCAGTAACCTCACCACTCATTCCTCCTCTGAAAAATTTTCAAGTCTCTTCATTGTAATTGGTTTTTGTAGCATATTTAACTGTTCTATATTGCTTTTATAATAAAATTAGTTCAAATAATTTTAACACTC
This sequence comes from Pan troglodytes, assembly GCF_028858775.2. Taxonomy (NCBI): domain Eukaryota; kingdom Metazoa; phylum Chordata; class Mammalia; order Primates; family Hominidae; genus Pan; species Pan troglodytes. The sequence continues at coordinate 79,168,861 of NC_072412.2, read as the reverse complement.
TGAATGTGGCTTGACCAATACAAATTTATTTATTGTTATTTGTTTTTTCCCTGGTGTGAATCTTCTTTGCCAGTTTGGCTGATCGAGACCTTTGTATTTTTATAAATATTCCAGCATTTTATATAGTAGAAGTATAAATTCATTAATCACATTTATCACAAATATTTTCCTGTTCTGTTGGCTTTTTAAAGTTGTGTTTTATTGTATTTAATAGTAATAAAGTTTAAAAGTCAATAGTATAAAGGATAAATTATAGACAAATGTGTGACTTTGTAACATTTTTTTCTTTGTTTTAACTTTTATTTAGAGTTTAGGGGTACATGTGCAGGTTTGTTACATAGGTAAGCTTGTGTCATGGGGGTTTGTTGTACAGATTATTTCATCACCCAGGTATTAAGCCTAGTACCCATTAGTTATTTTTCCTGATCCTCTCCCTCTTCCCACCCTCCACCCTCCCATAGGCCCCAGTGTGTGTTGTTCCCCTCTATGTGTCCATGTGTTCTTATCATTTAGCTACTACATATAAGTGAGAACAGGCTGTATTTGGTTTTCTGTTCCTGGGTTAGTTTGCTGAGGATAATGGCATTTTCTATTGTTCAATAGTTAGAAAATTATCATTCCTAACAGAGTTGAAATGAATTCTATATTGTGGTTTCCAGTGTTTTTCCATGGCTTAAAAAGTATGTAACACTTTTCCTAGTTCATTTAGGTTTAGGGTATAAAATACCAAAAAGCTAATTATACCTAAAATGCTTATTAGTCAATAATGACTTTCCCAACTGTTTTATTAAACTTCATTTTTCAGATGCAGTAGAGTGCAAAGGTTAAGATGTAGCTCTAGAGCCCAGTGGCTTGGATCTAATATTAGTTCCAGCTCTAGATGATGAAGCTAGCTTGGGAAAATTACTTCAACTTTCAGCACTTTCATCTCTAATGATGCTCCCTTCAGGTCACAGGGAGGATGGAAGGAATAAGTTTAGTGTTAGGCACACAGTAAGTGATCTGTAAATTTTAGCTATACTATAGTTCAAAATTCATTAGGTTCCCTTTCTGGTCTCTTTTACTATCAACACATATGCCTACTTTTGTACCATTATCATATTTTATTTTAATTATTGTTATTTTCCTGGTATAGGTGGTTACAGTCATCTTGACTCACACTTTAAAAAAAATCATATATAAAATATGTATGTGTTACCTGGCTGACTTGACCAAGTAGCAAAAGAGCTTAGTAGGTAGAATATAAGGCAACTTGAAAAAGGAAATAAGGAAGTCTGGAAGATGCCAGTCCAGTCGGGGAGGCCTTGGCTGGTAAGCCAAATGAAAGCAGTGTTTTCATAGAGGAAGCCAGTCTTGGGACAGAGGTAGGGTTTTAGAAAGGAGGAGGAGGAGAAGGAGGAGGACTGGTGAGTTTAGGAGATGCAATAGGAGAGTATCTGTGCAAGAAGAAAGCAAAGAGGCAAGATGCAAAGGAGAGGACAGTGTGCAAAGTCCCAGGAAAGAGAAGTGTGTCGTATAACCTACACAGCGCCAGCTAGCCTTGTGACTGGAAACAGATCCAGCTAAATCCCTTAGCACTCAAATAAGGAGGCTTTGCTTACACACAGCCAATGATGTGAGAGCTATTCAGTAAAACATGTATCACTACATTTAGTGCTAAGCTCTATTCTATTTTGCTTAAGTATTTAAATGCAAACTTTCTAATTCTTTTTATTGGCTGGATATGCAAGATATTATATTTTGCTCTAAAACTTTCCAACCACTTTTAATTGGTTTCTCCAAATATTTCTCAATATATATTTCCATGAATTTTTAAAATTATTTACATCATTTCTAACTTACCTAGAGCCCCTTGATCATTATTTCAGCATGCTCAACCATTTTGGCGTTACTCCACATTTGAAATTATAATGTATGTTTCCCAATAGAATAACTGCTCCAATTACATCCTGACTCCTAACCTTTGTTTTACATTACCTAAGAGCACATAGTGTTACCTTCAGAGAGACATACTGCACTGGAAAGCTATGCTGAGCCTGATTCGTGAGTTTGCCTCACGGCCAATTTGTGCCACTTAAAAGTAATCCAGTATGTGCCCTGGTAATTGAAATCCATCCATTACCATCACTCCAGCCCATTTAAATATTTCTTTTACAGAAGCAATTACGTCAGGAGGTGAGCCAAATGATTTGGGAAAGACTTGGGCATTTCCAACAAGAAGGCTATTGGCTGCTCACCAAAAAGCTGGTTGGTTTTCACAATTCCTAGTCCAACTCTCTTCTCTGCAAGGTTCCCATTTAGGAGAACTGGCAACCTTTCTCCTCATTTTAGAATGTTCGGGACTTGGGCTGACCAACGCTCATGGTGATAACCACTGAGAAAAGGTTACCTTCGATTGCTACATTGCTTGATTTTTTTGCTACAAGAAATTATCCGCTTGTTTTTTGTCCTCAGCCCTAAATCAAGACTTCTCACATTATGCAAACAGTATTATATTTTTAAGAATAGCTTGAACCTCATAGATGCAATTTTAGTTTAAATGGAAGATCATACCATAATCACAAGTTTGAAAAGAAAGGTTTTGGATATTAACAAGACTAGAAAATTTCTATGATAAAGCACCAATAATGCCTTTTTAATGTGCGTAGATGGATGTTTATTTTGTATTTATGTATGAGAATGCTGCAGAACCACAGTATGTGAACTAAATAATTCGATGGAATGCATACAGAACACTAATAATTCTATATTTTAATACGTGTTTTATGAAAAGCTTTTCATGTAATTCTCAAAACTGACTCATAAATCCATATTTGGATCATGCGATGGAGTTATATTTAACTCTAGAACTCACCCTACATGCCAGGTTTCAAATCTGCTTCTAAGTAAATGTCCTTTTGGGGACTCATTATGACTATTCCTGTTTTTCCTCAAAACAAACCTATTATGGTTGTATATTTCCCTTTTCTCTTGACTTCTGGCTGTCAGATTTACACCTCTTCTGATCCATGCTATCCTGGCCTGCAGCAGCAACCTCACAGCCAAGGACAGGGAGCCCAAACCTGACAGAAGTTGCTGGAGAGTTAAAAGCTAACAAATGTTTTCTTATGGGATCCACTCAAGAGAAGGCCCAAAATAGTATTACAGATGAGGTTTACAATGGACTACTGGATGAATTATCAATAAATCACTGATTGAAATCCATGTTTAATACTTAGACCAACTTTATTGAAGTACAGAAGAAGGTATACACAGAAAAAATCACACAGACAGATATACCCCAGTGCCTGTCCAAGGATGTAAGATGAGAGGGGTGAGGCCATGTTGGCAAAGCATGAAGGTTATGCAACAAGCAGGCTTATCATATGTAAGGTATTGTCATAACTGTCATTACAACTTCTGTGCTCCAGGAAGATCTACTTAGTAATCCTACTGAAAATGAATTAATTTCTTAGTTCAAATCCCCCCAAAGGAAGCTCCTTTATTGAAACACAAATTATCCTCCCAACAGAGTACTGAAATGCTTCAAGTGCCCTGACTTTACCAGAAAGACATGTGCTAACAGGAACTGAGTAGCTATTCTGTGCATAAATGGAATAAATGGAGCATCTATTTATCTGTTTATCTGATACCTTTCATGGGTACCGACATCTTTATTAAAATCATCCTTTAGTCTTTAGAAAAATAGAAGCTTAAACACTCTATGGGTTTCACATTCCTGAGGACTATGATATTTAAAAACATAGTTAGCATTTTTTGCTCAACTTATAATAGGTAACAAACTACATCCCTACTGTGTACAATAGAGAGAGAGAGAGTGTGTGTGTGTGTGTGTGTGTGTGTGTGTGTGTGTGTGATGCAACATTAATAAGTGCAGAAATCTCAGTCCAAAACTCTAAGGTTATAACACTTACTGGCCTTGGGCAAGTTATTTAATTTTAGGGTGCTTTAGCCACAAGTTGGAAATCCTAAAACTAACACATCTTTCAGAGTGCACCTTCTCTAATTCAGTTTTAAACAGTACTGGAAATATGGCCTAATCAAATGTCTTTACTTCTCAACAGAACAATAATAGACAAAGCATGAGACTTCACCTAAAATGCTAAAAATAAGCAGTTGAGTTCAAATAGTTGGGTCCAAGAGGATAATTTTTCTCAGTGCAGTCCATGAGCAGAATTCCTTTTAATATTAAAATCTTTATGAACTTGTGATATCAAAGGGCCCAGAGGCCACTTAAGGGAAAAAACATCAACATAGAAAATTTCATCCCATAAAACCAGATCCTTGGAGAAAGAAGCCAGTGGCCCAGGGTTTTGGGCTCTTTCCACCCCAAGACCAGAGCAGCAACCATCTTCACAGGGTCCTCTGGGCAGCCCCACATCAGGGATCTGCTGTCTGTGAAGCAAATGAGACGGCTGGATTCTGCTTGAAGTTCCAAATTAACCTGCCTATTCCTTGTGAATCTAGGATACTTATAACCTGGCCTAAACGATTAGTTATTGATCTCTTTTACTTTAGATTTTGTGAATCAAAATTAGTCTTTTGGTATTATTTGGAGAGATCATGTGTTTCCAAAAAAGTTTGTTCCAAAAGTAAGTTTTAAACATACATTCTTAAAACTTAAAAAATAATTCTCAATTTTAGATGGATACTTGTTCTGTGAACTATGGAGTAATCTAACTCTCAATTCCCAAAATGATGATTTGCCCTCCTCTTCTTTTTGGCAGCTTTAGGTAGAGAATGAGATACTGTGTTTGATCATTACACATGAGCTTTATTTATGAAGAAAACCCGCACTGTATTTTTTTTCTTTCTTCTGTCTTCTCATTCCAAGGCTGAACCTTAACACCAAGGTTGGAGTTTTGTAATCTCTCTCAACAGAAATTGCTCCAGATAATATTTGGAAAGATCATTTGAGAAATTGACCCTTTCTCAGAAAGCTGAAGTGGAATGAAAATATAAAGCTAAACTATTCAGGTCAGGGAAGAAAACATTTGGAACTCACTTTCAAAGGATAATTCTGATTTAGATATGAGGAATTGGCAACAACATAGATTAGGTGGAGAAGCTGCAGCAAAATCAAGACTCTGTGAGTCAGGTGCACTGAACAACCAGGTGCAAAACAATAACACTCTCTCATGTGCTTGATCTGGGCCATGGCAGGCACCTGTAAGGGAGATGAATGCATCGTAAATATTCTTCCCCATTCATTCACTCACTCACTCACTCATTTATTCTTTCATATATTTTTCCGTCTATAGATTCATTTATCCAGTCGTATGCAGACTATACATTGTATACTGCAGACACAGAGAGAAATATATGACAGTTTTCATCTTTAATGAATTCACAGTCTAGATCAAGTTATGTAAGTCAATAATTATGGTACAGAGAGGTGAGTGCAATTAGAAAGAAAGCTACAGAGTGATAAAGTAGTAGAGAAGAGAATTGCTTAATTCAACTTAGAGGAAAGAAGATTCGAACCAAGTCTTAAAGACTGAGTTGGTGTGAACAGGCAGACCGAGTTGGGCAAAATGAGAATTCCAAATAGTGGAAACACTTGGGCATTTCAGACCATAATATCTGATGTGAATAATCATATCATTCAATATGGCTATAGGCTCCTTTGATTCTAATAACATGAAATATATTAACATGTGGGGAGATGTGGCTGCAGAAGTGGAGAAAGGCCATATCCTGGAAAGATTTCTGTCATTCTAAACAGTGTTCACTTGGTACTGAAGGTAATAGTGGACTCCAGAAACATTTTAAGCAAAGCGATGGCGTGACTAGATATGTATCTTCACTCTTAAGTGTTTTATGGTTATATATTATATACTATAATGTGTAATAATTTTGTAATAATGATTAATATATAGTAGTTTTTATATATGTTTTAAATTTTTGAATAATTTTTGAAATTTCAGTTTTTGAATTTAGTACTCACATTTTCAAAAATCAAAACAATCAAAAAGGCATATGATAAATTATCTCATATTCATTCCTGCCCCAAAACATCCATCTCAAATGCCCCTAATGAACAGATAGTCACTTTCATTAGTTGCTTAAAAATGCAAAAATATAAATATATTTCTCATTTCCCTTTTTTCTTACATAAAACATAACATACTCTATTACAAGTTCTACACCTTGCTTTTTTCTCTACTTAATAATAGATCTTGGAGATTTTTCCCTGTCAGTACATAGAAAGCTTCCTCAATCTTTTATAACTACCTAGCATTTATAAATGAATACTCTCATTGGAATGTAAAAGAAAGATTGGGGAAAGGGAAAGCTGTGGGAATCTAGGCAAAAAATGATAAGACCCCTGAAAAAAACAATAGAGCTGAGACCCTGGAGGAATACTAAGAAGCTAGAATCCACAAAATTGGGGGATAAATCGGAGAGGAGATGCGGTCAAGAAAATAATCAAAAATGACTCTAGGGTTATGGCCAGGGCAATTTGTGAAGGAGGGTTAGGTGATGGAGCACTGGCTGAGAGAAAGGAAGCATTGGAGGAGCAGATTGGGATAGGAAAGACTGGAGGGAGAGGACGAGTTGAGTTTTCAACATGTAGTTTCCTGGGCCGTTTGTGTATCCAGGTGAAGGTGTCCAGTAGTAAGTATAAAGCTCAGGAAAGAGGTGAGAGGTGGAGAGTTTGGAATCACTGGAGTATGGATAATGATTAAAGCCTTGGATATAGATGAAATCATCCAGCGAGAATATAGAACAAGATAATAAAAGCAGGTGATGATAGAATTCCCCTGCATTTAAGAGGCAGCTGGAGGAAGAAGAATAAATATTACTTGATGTTAGAGATTAGAATAGCTTTTGTTATACCCTGTCCTTTGGAGGTGTTCAACACACAAGCATACATGCACACACACACACACACGTTCAGGCCCACAGTCAAAAGTCTTGGACATTCCCAATATGTATTACCATATTAAAGGCTAGTAACATCTTTGGAGTTCATTTTTGACAAATATGACGTGTATGTGTTTAGATAAGATCTGGAAAGCACTGCCTTTCAATCTGGAAAAGACAATCCCAGCCCTGAGCTCTGTGCTTCGAAGGAACTGACCTTGGCCTTTCTCTAACTTTTCCTTTTCCCATAGAATGAAAAGTCCATAGAACCAGAAGAACACATCCACTAGGAGCCTGGCCCACCCCAGCCTCACATCCAGACCATACTCTGGGTATCTGGGATCCTGTAATTTTCTGTCTTCGTGGCCCTCTCTGCACCCAGCGCCTGTGTGGCCTTTTCCCTACTCTGTTCTCCTGAGGGGAGGCTGTGCCCATTCTCTGGTTTTCATCTTGGTAGGCTCAATCCATGGTCAAGAGGTAGCTGTTGATGGGACATGTGGAAGAAGCAAGGAAGAGTGAACTGGGGTATCCTCACAGAAATGTCTGCGGATCTTCATGGCGTGGGTGGGAGCTGGGAATTGGAGAAGAAAACTGACAGACCAAGGGCCAGAGGCTGCAGCCAGCTCTCCCCACCCACCACATCATGCAAAGTGTCTGAGAATGCCAAATTCATACAGGCCTTCCAGGCCATTGCAAATGTAGATTTGTCAAATTAGAAGACAGTATATATTTAATTTAGCAGTGTATTAGTCTGATTTATAGCTTGTAAACATCTAGACATATGGTATATGGTCCTCCATGTGTATTCTTGAGCTGGCCCCAGAAGTTTATGGCTTGGCTAGGAAGAAATAATTAGCAGCCAATAAGGAAGGGTGGAGTAACACTTATAGGAAGAAAACACTTTTAAGTACGTTTGAAGAAAAGTTGATTATTCAGCCATTAACACATGTTCTTGTTCCCAGAGCCATGGGTTCTGCATTAGCTCCTTTGATCCTAATAACATTTGACTTTACACAAGAGTAAACAGAGATTCAGGGAGATCAGTGAGTTCACACAGTTAGTAGTTGCTGGGGATTAGTTCTCAGGAATACTCAACTTCCAAACCAGTATTATTTCTACCATGTTCTGCTGCCTTAAGCTTGAGAATGCCAAAGCCCTTTTTTTCTTTTACAAAATGACATGAAGCATCTCGCTAAGATAAATGTATGGTCTTAAACTCATGTGGTAGATTTGAAATTCATGATGCAGTCTTGAAAAGTGACCCACTATGTCATCTTGTGTATCATCTGCTGAGGTATACCCAGTTTGGAAATAAGCAACTAAGCTCTAGGTCATTTCTTAGATACAAGTTTCTCACCAGAAAATATACACCCTAGTGTACCATGAAAATCACTCTTTACCATTGACATTATGGGTGAGCAATCAGTTACTTATTATTGCTGTCATTCCATTTAGTCCATATTTAGAAAAAAGAAAACTGTATATAGTATTAATATATAGACTCAAGAAAACCTAAAACTGTGCAATATAAAATTTAACATACGGTGTATTTATACCAGAAAAGGGTGATTTGGGTGCCATCTTGAGATGGTGTTGACTCCATGGAATGTTAATGATAAATTTTTAAATGCATTGTATATATAAGAAACAATTCATTACAATGGGTTTATAGTGTTTGAACGGTTTATAAATCATATTTCAGAAGACAAAATGCCAGTACTTGAGTTCATGCCTGAGTAACTCCCTGATTTGGCTGGATTGGAGAACAAGAGATCATGCCCACCTAGTTTCACCTGAGATCATTATTTTCATGTGAAAATATTTGAAAATGAAAAAGTTATTTAGTAAAAAAAAATTAAGGAAATTTATGTAATATAAACAAGGGCAAGTTAGCATGGTACCAAAAAAAGAAGCTTCTGGAAGTTACATATTTAATGCAGATATTAGCTCATCTTAGCTACAACACCAGCTGAGAACTCCTTTCACTGTCCCTGCAGCATTAGAAAAAAGGACACCACCACATCTAGATGTCCCTCATGTGAACTGGGCAACTAAGCCTCAGTAACTAACCACCACAGGTTACTCAGGGCCACAGAAGCAGAAGCCCAATGTATCTTTGATTTGCCTGGGGCCCAAGATCCCCTGGGAAAGGTCTTGAACTGTCATAGGGTTCAGGTTTAGACTGATGTGTGTGAAACAATGCCCCTTGCCTTCCAGGGAGGGAAACATGGAACACTGGGAGTAAACAGAGAGCATTGCCTGACTCTCATACTTAATGTCAGAGGGTCCCAGCCCTGTGTGTGGTCATCTTTGACCCAATACCCCTCATCCCTGGAGCCCCTGAGTGCTCTGCTAGATGTCAATGAGTTTGTGCCACTCGGACCCAAACAACTGTGGTGTGGGAGCCTGCTGTGAAAGACCTGGTCACAGACAATGTGAGAACCTTTGGGCCAGAGGAGAATGGCAGCAGTGACACCATAGTCAGAAACAGCAGTGTGACCACAGGATGGTGGTGGAGTGATGGCCACACATGGCCTCTGGCACTGGAGCTTCCATCATAAGCTTCCCTTCTGGGACTCCTAGGGCAAGTAGACTTGACTTACACCAACAAACAGGGTGGCCTAGGGGACACTCGATTCCTGAGTAAGCACGTCTAAGTCTTCTCAGAGATATTGAGTGAGGAGAAGCTGCAGGAAGTCAGGACCTATCTATGACTAGTAGGCAGGCTCAGAGCATCAAGATGTAGTAGAAAGAGAATATATTGGCCTGGCACAGTGGCTCACGCCTGTAATCCCAGCACTTTGGGAGGCTGAGGTGGGCAGATCATGAAGTCAGGAGTTCAAGACCAGCCTGGCCAACATGGTGAAACGCCGTCTCTACTAAAAACACAAAAATTAGCCGGGCATGGTGGTGCGGGCCTATAATCCCAGCTACTCAGGAGGCCGAGGCAGGAGTATTGCTGGAACCCGGGAGGCAGAGGTTGCAGTGAGCTGAGATCACGCCATTACACTCCAGCCTGAGTGACAGAGTGAGATTTCATCTAAAAAAAAAAAGAACACATTCATCAACTGGAGAAGCCAGGAGCACACATAACATTACACAATATATTTACACACGTTACATAGCATATAGACATGCATGTCATGTAGTATACAGAATATTAAGGTGCAATTTTGCCATCTGATCTGTTAGTACTCAAATGAAAGTTATAATTGCCCTTAAAGCATGTCCTTCATTTAATTTTAAATGCCACTTTAGGGTAAATAGATACTATATGTGTTATACTATATGCATATCGGAAATACAGTCATTTAACATATTTATTAAATGATTTAGTGTGTCGGGCACTATACAAGGCAGTGGGTAAGTCAGATGTGATCCCTAACCTTGTGTATCCTATAACCAAGATCCACTCTAAGGCCAGACACGGTGGCTCACACCTGTAATCCCAGCACTTTCGGAGGCCAAGGCAGGTGGAACACAAGGTCAAGAGATCGAGACCTTCCTGGCCAACATGGTGAAACCCCATCTCTACTGAAAATACAAAAATTAGCTGGGCCTGGTGGCGGGCACCTGTAATCCCAGCTACTTGGGAGGCTGAGGCAGGAGAATCGCTTGAACCCGGGAGGCAGAGGTTGCAGTGAGCGGAGATCACGCCACTGCACTCCAGCTTGGCAACAGAGTGAGACTCTGTCTCAAAAAAAAAAAAAAAACAAAAAAAACTCCACTCCAAATGAGGTTAGCACTCAAAATGTTTCAGTGAAATCTTAAGTCTAAAGCATGCTGGTTTCTACCTATTTATTTAATACATGGAAAATGAGACATTTTAAATTTTTACTTCAGTAAAATATAGCATATCAATGGTAAGAAAAGGGCCAGCCTTATGGGCTTGTGACCTGTGCCCCCAACCTAGAAAGGCCCCATTCTTGATTTAGCACTCTGCTGTCATCATCTTCAAATCTGTAATAATTTTTGAACAAGAAAATCCCACATTTTAATTTTGCACTGGACCCTGCAAATTATGTAGCAAGTTTTGAGTCAGAACAGTTTTTTGCCCTGTGCATAGACAGCGTGTTGCTCATGTAAATGGGCAGGGTTGACAGATTTAGCAAACAAACATACAGGACACCCAGTTTCAGGATAGGTATCAAATACTCCACGGGAATATTTATAATCATATCCCAATACTGCATGGGCCATATGTATGCCAAAATGTCATCCATTCTTTATCTGAAATTCAAGTATAACTGGCTGTTCTGTATGTGATCTGGTCAGCCTTCTCAAAGGGAGAGCATCTGGTCCCAGGGTAATGACTAATACACACTATTCTGCTTTCCAAAGTATCTTAGTTTGTCAATCAACTTCATGGTTTCTATACAAAAGGCTTAAAAAGAAGCTGGATGTATATGGATTATCTGTGGCCCAAAGTACTTGGAGAACTCTTGAAAGCGAACTTCTTGCACTCTTGCTTTTAGAGAGAAGAGCAGCTGCGAAAGTCTCAGAATGGTAGCAAGAGAGGGGTGGGCGGTTAAATATGAGGGTCTTATGAGAGTTAGATGAACTTCCTGGATTTTATAATTTTAAAATTATTTTCAATGTGAGATTACACCAAAAATTGGCATCACATGTCCCACCTAATGGCTCACAGATAAGTTTTGAGGAAGCTTTCGTTGAATGGACAAAGTCAAGAAATGGAAGAGAATGTGAAAGACACTGCAGCATCCCAAACCAGCTAAGTCGTAGAGAGTGTGTGCCAAAAATCTTTGCTGTGGACTTTTTAATTTCACTTTCTTTTGGACTAATTTGTATATTTATTTAAATTCCCTGTACAGTTTTTCCTTTAGATAGTGAAATTGTTTGAATATGGCCCAATGGTGGTTGTTAATAAATGTCAACTCATAGACCACTGACCCAATTCTTAATCCTTTATGTCCTAACATCTATCCCTACCATTTTCCTAAAGCTGTTCTCCTAAAATCCCCAACTTTCTTTTATCTTCCAAATCGAGCAATATGTTTTCAATCTTGGTGTTATCTCTCCTTTAGCTTCCATGACACTTGCTTATACTGATTGCTTTCCTAATTTCTAGCTCCTCTACCCTTGTCTGACTCCACGTTGCCTTCACTATCCTTAAATACTGGCAATCCACAGGCTCTGGCTTGGTCTTATTGTCTGTTGTTTGTTTGTTTTATTTGTACTGTCCTCTCCCTCTGTACTCTCATCCTTCTCATAGCTTCCACACCTATGCGCTGGTGTGCTGGAGCTGACTCGTATCAGCTCCCAAGTGCTGCTTGTTAGCATCTCTTCCCAATTTCACGTTCAGTGGGCTCATGTGGGAGTAGAAAATCGGTGAACTCAGCTGGGTGCGGTGGTTCACACCTGTAATCCCAACACATTGGGAGGCCGAGGTGGGTGGATCACCAGAGGTCAGGAGTTCAAGACCAGCCTGCCCGACATGGTGAAACCCCATCTCTACTAAAAATACAAAAAATTAGTCTGGCGTGGTGGTGGGTGCCTGTAATCCCAGCTACTTGGGAGGCTGAGGCAGGAGAATTGCTTGAACCCAGGAGGCAGAGGTTGCAGTGAGCTGAGATCGTGCCACTGCACTCTAGCCTGGGCAACAAGAGTGAAACTCCGTCTCAAAAAAATAAAAAAATGAAAAAAAGAAAGAAAATCAGTGAACTCTGCAAATCCAACTCCCCTTCTCCCTCACCCCAATAACTGGTAATTTAACATTTTATATGATGCCACTGCCCATACTGGTATTCAAGGCCTTTTACACCCTAGTTCCAGCCGATCCTGAAGCTTGATCATCAAACTTCTCCCTTCATGTGTCTTCTCCTCTAATCAAAGGAGACCACACTGTACCTATCCCAATGACTATAAGCCATCGGCCACACTGTACCTATTCCAATATCTATAAGCCATCAAGCATGCTGGACCTATTTCAATGACTATAAGCCATCCCACCACTCTGCCTTTGTTCATGCCATCTTCTTCAGTCTTCTCCATAATATCTTCCTTCTAGCCCCAGCCTTGCTTTCTGACTTTCTGTTTCAATTTTGGAACTTCTTGTCTGATGTTTATTACATTCCAACTTGCATCAGAGTTAGGTGTATGTTTGTTGTTTCTCCTTCTCAAAGTCAAAAGTACATCAAATCATGACCCAAATATTTGTGTCTGTCTGGTTTTTTAAAAATATGTATTTATTTATTTATTTATTGAGATAGAGTCTCACTCCATCACCTAGGCTTAAGTGCAGCAGCACATTCATAGCTCACTGCAACCTCAAATTCCTGAGCTCAAGCAATCTTCCCATCTCAGTCTCCCAAATAGCTGGGACTACAGGCACATGCCACCAATGCCTAGCTAATTTTTTAATTTTTTTGTAGAGATGGAATCTTGCTATGTTTTCAGGGCGGTCTCAAACTTCTGGCCTCAAGGCATCCTACCACCTCAGCCTCCCGATGTCCTGGGATTATAAGCATGAGCCGCCAGTGCCTGGCTAGTTTTTTAAAAATATAATGTTTGTCTCCTACTATCTCTAGGCCACTAACTTAACGCGTTCACACATCAGGTTTTTCAAAAGACAGGTTTTTCGAATCACTGAATTTATTCAAATGAAAAAAAGTCCGACCTGATAGAGTGCCTTTACAGGATACGAAAATGATTTAGACCCAGTACATTGGCTCATGCCTGTACTCTCAGCACTTTGGGAGGCCGAAGTGGGCAAATCATGAGGTCAGGAGTTCGAGACCAGCCTGATCAACATGGTGAAACCCTGTCTCTACTAAAAATACAAAAAATTAGCCAGGTGTGGTGGCGTGTGGCTGTAATCCCAGCTACTCAGGAGGCTGAGGCAGGAGAATCACTTGAACCTGGGAGGCAGAGGTTACAGTGAGCTGAGATGGCACCATTGCACTCTAGCCTGGGGGACAGAGCAAGACTCTGTCTTTAAAAAAAAAAAAAAAAAAAGGAAAATAATTTAGTTTTTTTTAATTTTTTATTTTTAATTCAATAGTTTTGGGGAACAGGTGGTTTTTGGTTACATGGATAAGTGTTTTAGTGGTGATTTCTGAGATTTTGGTGCACTTATTACCCAAGCAGTGTACACTGTACTCAATATGTAGTGTTTTATCCCTTGCCCCCTCCCACTCTTCCCACTGAGTCTCCACAGTTCATTATATCATTCTTATGCCTTTGCATCCTCATAGCTTAGCTCTCACTTATAAGTGAGGACATATAATGTTTGGTTTTCCATTCCTGAGTTACTTCACTTAGAATAATGGTCTTCAACTCCATCCATGTTGCTGTGAATGCCATTATTTCATTCTTTTTTATGTCTGAGTGCATTCCATGGTCTATATATACCACGTTCTCTTTATCCACTTGTTGGTTGATAGGCATTTAGGCTGGTTCCATATTTTTGCAATTGCTAATTGTGCTGCTATAAACATGTGTGTGCAAGTGTATTTTTCATATAATGACTTATTTTCCTCTGGGTGGATACCCAGTAGTGGGATTGCCGGATCAAATGGTAGTTCTACTTTCAGTTCTTTAAGGAATCTTTATACTGTTTTCCATAGTGGTTGTACTAGTTTACATTCCCACCAGCAGTGTAAAAGTGTCCCCTTTTCACCACAACCATGCCAACATCTATTATTTTTTAATTTTTAAATTATGGTCATTCTTGGAGGTGGTAGCTCATTGTGGTTTTAATTTGTATTTCCCTGATACCTAGTGATTTTTAGCATTTTTTTCACATGTTTGCTGGCCATTTGTATATCTTCTTTTGAGAATTGTCTATTCATGTCCTTAGCCCACTTTTGATGGGAGTATTTGTTTTTTTCTTGCTAATTTGTTTGAGCTCCTTGTAGATTCTGGATATTAATCTTTTGTCAGGTGCAGAGTTTGCAAATATTTTCTCCCACTCTGTGGGTTATCTGTGAACTCTGCTGATTATTCCTTTTGCTGTGCAAAAGCTTTTAAGTTTAACTAGGTACCATCTATGTATCTGTTTTGTTGTATTTGCTTTTGGGTTCTTGGTCATAGACTTTTTGCCTAAGCCAATATCTAGAAGAATTTTTCTGATGTTATCTTCTAGAATTGTTATGGTTTCAGGCCTTACATTTAAGTCTTTGATCCATCTTGAGTTGATTTTTGTATAAGGTGAGAGATGAGGAACCAGTTTCATTCTTTGACATGTGGCTTGCCAATTATCTCAGCAGCATTTGTTGAATAAATGTCTTTTCTCCACTTTATGTTTTTGTTTGCTTTGCCGAAGGTCAGTTGACTGTAAGTATTTGGCTTTATTTAAGGGTTCTCTGTTCTATTCCATTGGTCTATGTGCCTATTTTTTATACCAGTACCACACTGTTTGGTAACTACAGCCTTGTCGTATAGTTTGAGGTCGGGTAATGTGATGCCTCCAGATTTGTTTTTGCTTAGTTTTGCTTTGGCTGTGAGGGCTCTTTTTTGATTCCATATGAATTTTAGGATTGTTTTTTCTAGTTCTGTGAAGAATTGTGATGATATTTTGATGGGAATTGCATTGAATCTGTAGATTGCTTTTGGCAATATGGTCATTTTCACAATATTGCCTTTGAATCTCTTTGATTGCATACATCTGAGAGTGATGCCAAGATACTCTTTAAAAAACTATGCCTTGGTTTTATTAAGAACCAAAGACTTTTTAAAATATGAATGGGAATAGAAGAATCCTTTTTAGCTGCAAAAAAAAAAAAAAGAATATGGGAAGTCATTACCTACTCACATTAGATCATAGCTAACATATCACATTGAAATTGCTTTCAACAAACACTGAGTTCCTTCTCTATGGAAGACACAATATCATGTGCTACACCTCATAAAATAGTTTGAATTACCAGAAAATAGAATCCCTTCCTCAATTTTTGTGTGCTAATGGCATTGAAAACAAAAAGGGTGATTCATGTAGAGTAATTCATATTAAAATTTAAAATGCATTAAAATTAAATAAAGGGCATACTTCAAGAGCACATATAATTTACATCTGGGTAATGAGCGAATAGATACTTCCTTTTCTGAATTTTCCCTTGATGTGCCATGAGCAATGTCAACTCTTGATGCCTTCAGCTTTTAAATGGAGTGCTGTGATAGAAGTAGAATTTTAAAACCCATTTGCTTGGGCTTTTTCTCTCCAAAAAAAAAAAAAAAGTCTTCACTGTATGTTTCTTTATGTATATCTTTTTTTTTTTTTTTTTTTTTTTTTTGGAGATGGAGTCTTGCTCTGCTGCCAGGCTGGAGTGCAGTGGCGTGATTTCAGCTCACTGCAACCACTGGGAACTCCGCCTCCCAGGTTCAAGTGATTGTCCTGCCTAAGCCTCCTGAGTAGCTGGGACTACAGGCGTGCACCACCACACACAGCTAATTTTTGTATTTTTAGTAGAGACTGGGTTCCACCATGTTGGCCAGAACGGTCTCGATCTCTTGACCTCATGATCCACCCACCTTGGCCTCCCAAAGTGCTGGGATTACAGGCGTGAGCCACCGTGCCTGGCCCTCCTTATTTATACCTTGATAGCTTCCTCCACTTAATGTTACTGTTCCTAATAGTGGTTGGGGTGTGTGTGTGTGTGTGTGTGTGTGTGTGTGCTTGGGCTAGGAAATGTGGAGTGGAGCATTGTGGTAATTTCTGAGCTGTTACACTGTCATATCATGCACACATGCAAAAGAGGATTTCATTAAGATATGGAGCATTCCACACATTAATGAGACCCAACTTAATTCCATGGAAGTGGTGTGTGATGGTAAACACTGGAAACCTAGGATTTCTTATAAGCTAATATTTCACACTGTGCAGAGAGCAGCTGTCAGTCTGGGCATTTATATTTTAGCAATCCTCTTGGACAAGACTTTTAAATTACAACCAAGATGCAGGTGGCAGGATGCAGGAGACATGGCCTTCAGGGGAAATTTACTCTGTAATTTCTCAGCAGGGCTGGACTCTACTCAGTAATTATTCTAGCTCTGGGGAAATCCTAGATCTTGACAATTCTCCAGGAAAAGGAGGTGGGTGGAGCAACAATGCTCTTCCGCCTCCAGAAATGCCTGGTAACTTGGAATCATTGGAGAGTGCCCAGCTTGTTCTGGGAAAGAACATATATCCTAGCTGGAGTTAGTTCTTCCACTAGCAGTAAGACAGCCCTTCCCCTATCTTAGCCACCTCAGCTGTTTCCAAAAATCTGTCTTGGGAAGACAATAGTGCTAGTGCCACAGCTACCCATATAGCACCTTTATACAAACACACAAAAGGCACCCCTCTGGGCCAGTGTAGCCTCACCTCAGGGTGTATGGCCCAGTGAGCATGGTGCACACGGGATTTTAGCCCCAGCCTGCTACCTTCTCCACTGGGTGCCCTTGTGCGAGGCACAGCCTACACGTACAATAGCTCTGACTTATACTCTTCATTTGCTGTTCTCATTCAAATATTATAAACAAAACAGCAACCATCGGGTGTTTGGGGCTTAATATTTGCAATCTTCAGCAACACCTTGATAACAGTCCATTAAGTGAGATCTGCTGATAGTAAGCCCCCTGATTAAACCTTTGGCTTCCCAGTTTGCCATATCCTGTCTGCTTCAGACACATCATTACCCAGGTTATAAGCTGATGTGTCCAAGATAAAGCCTGACTTTAAGATGACTCTCATAGTGGTTTATTTGTAAGACACGTCAGAAAATTTCAAATTATTTTAAGCCTGTCTTGCATGACTTCATGTTGCAATCCTTACCTGTTATAATCTTCAAGTCATGAAATAACTTTGCAAAAGAATTGTTCATGTACTGTAACACAATTCTAGAGAATTTCTCCTGAGGTTCGTCGAGGTTACAAGAAATTTTTTAAAAAGGGTGGCAGCACTATGCTGAAAATATGTTCCCTTTTAGCTAAGCCACCAACATAAACCATATGTCACTCGTTTCTCTGTGGAAGAAGTGTCCTTTGCAAGGGCAGCCTTGAAGGCACAGGGAACACAGAAGGTCTCTCTCCTCACAGGAGAGAAAAGAGTACCAGGTTGCTGACTAGAAAGGGTTAAACAAGCAGTGGAGAAATGGAAACAGATAAGAACGATTCTTGTCATTTCTTTGCTGCATCCTTGCCTAGCACTGTGCCTAGGACAGAATAGGTGCTCAATGAATGTTTACTACATGATTAATTAAATCATCAATTACCATTGCACAATGACCTTGGGACATATGCCACCATCCAGACTCAGTTTATTTATATGTGGAAAATCAGTCCAGGGTTTTTAGCTCAGTTTTGGTTCATGCCTTGAGAGACCAAGATACTGGCTTAATTTTACACATTCCAAAATGGATTCTATTTTTCTGACTTTTAGACACAGTGAACATGCCTATGATCACGTGTGCGTCAACTGCGTAAGCATATCCTGACAGGTTTGAAAAAATAATAGCTATTTAATTTACAAAGAATGTTGCTATTATTAAGGACATGTCAGTTCCAATGGATTAGGGCAGATCATCACATTTTACAAACTGCCAACATGTAGTGACACTTTCCTCTATAGGATGAGTTTCATCAAATTGAAGTGCTGGTTTCTGGTTTATAATTCAATCCATTTCGCTGACTCACAGAGGGTGGAGTAAAATGACAACGTCCTTTGGTCCTTCAGTCAGAGTTTTTCTTATTACTGGGTGATTATGCATTTATCTTCTTACCACATGAGGTGCTGTGTAAAACCATGGTCAATAATTACCACCCTGAAACTGACTTTTATGTACCCTAGAACTGCCCTCACATAAACACGTTGGATCAGAGAAAACAAATGAAACATAAGACTGTCATTAAACCAAGAAAGTTTGGAGGGACAGGAAGAAAGAAAAATACCATGGCTGTGCCAGCACAAACGTTGCCCAACAAGAGACTTCAATAGCCAGCCACCTTCACTGTCAGGTACATTATGCACAGCTACAGTTACTGCCTGTTGTAAAGGGATGAAAACACTGGCCAGATACAGCATAACAAAGCTTGCATTGTACACACAAGTATATAGGATATAAATATGGAAAACCAAATGCTATCTCTGTTGAAAGAAAATAGGAGGCCTTTAGTGCGGGCAACTGTCTGAACCGGGAAATTAGGTTTAGACTTAAACCTTCCTCTCTCTCCCACACTCCTACTTTTTGAGGAGTTGGTGTTCTCTGATACTTTTGGCCAAATGTGTACAGACAGCTGTTGAAGTGTGATAAGGGATTTATGCCCTTCTAGAGTAGGCATAAAGGACTCCAGAGAACCTGGGGTTGTGTGATAGTTCAGAAACTACCAGGAGATACAATGACAATGAAATTATAAACTCCCTGTAGTGCTTTTTATGTTTAATATATGTTCCTTTCTAGCTAAGCCCATTTAAAATTAGGAACAATAGACATTTGCCAAACGCTTTGGTAGTACTGCCTCTGTGTGCTGTGCCAATGACAGCCCTTACCTCCTCCCTAAAAGCAAAAACAGTCCAGACGTTGACAGTCATCACTTCCTCCCTTTTCTTCATGGTTTATGCCCTAAATGTACATCCTTATATACAATAGTTCAGTATTTATTTAAAATATTTAAAAATAAATGTCTTTGAGGGCTCTCAAATTACAGCTTCCCCCCTCCCCCTTTTTTGCTTTTTGCAATTTGAAGAAATCGAGTGATTTGGCCTGTGAAGTTTCCTGTAGACTGGATTTTGGTGATGTAATCCCTCTAAGGTAATTCCAGCTTTTTTTTTCCTGGTCTCTAATTTTCTGAGGCTTGATTCTATTTAGGTTTATTCTTTTTTTTTCCGAAATAAGTTTATGGGTGGCAATGTGTTTTTGCATTGGGAGGCACTTAAAAAAAATTAGAGGCCAGGCGTGGTGGCTCACACCTGTAATCCCAGCACTTTGGGAGTCCAAGGCAGGTGGATCTTCTGAGGTTGGGAGTTCAAGACCAGCCTGACCAACATGGAGAAACCCCGTCTCTACTAAAAATATGAAAATAGCCAGGCGTGGTGGCTCACACCTGTAATCCCAGCACTTTGGGAGTCCAAGGCAGGTGGATCTTCTGAGGTTGGGAGTTCAAGACCAGCCTGACCAACATGGAGAAACCCCGTCTCTACTAAAAATATGAAAATAGCCAGGAGTGGTGGCACGTGCCTATAATCCCAGCTTCTCAGGAAGGCTGAGGCAGGAGAATCGCTTGAACCCGGGAGGCGGAGGTTGCAGTGAGACAAAGTTGCGCGCCACTGCACTCCAGCCTGGGCAACAAGAGCGAAACTCCTTCTCAAAAAAAAAAAAAATTAAGAACTGTTTAATTTAGGAAAGATTGATTTTTAATAGATTTCCCATTTAATATTTGAATAAACAAAGTGCACTTGGCCCTCTGTATCCATGGGTTCCACATCTATGGATTCAGTTTGCTGTGGATTAAGAATATTCAGAAAAAAAAAAAAAGAAAAATAACAATAATAAAAACAATGCAAATGAAAACATACAGTATAAAAACTATTTACTTAGCATCTACATTGTATTATAAGTAATCATAAGTAATCAAGTATCATAAGTAATCTAGAGATGATTTAAAGTATATGGGAGGATGTGCATAGCTTATATGCAAATACTGCACTCCATTTTATATATGTGACTTGAGCATCCACAGATTTTGGTATCTATGGTGGGGTGGGGAGTGCCCGGGAACAAATTCCCTACAGGCACTAAGGGATGACAGTATAGCCAATTCTTGAGTATCTGTGTCAATAAAGGAAAATGGTAGCATACTGATGGAAAAGAAAAACAATCAATGAATCCTGAATATTTCTCCTGAAAAGTGTTTCTGTATTTACATTTTACTGTAGATATGCCTCAATCCTGGAGATTTGAAATCTTTTAAACAAATTAATGAAGCCCTAATTCTGGAGAAGGTGGAGGACAAGCCATCTCCCCCATTCCATTAACTGCACAACTCCTCCCCACTCCTCACTTTGTGCAAAAAACTGACAGTGTTGACAGTCAACACTGCACAGCATGGATAATGAAAACATGGCACATATACACAATGGAATACTATTTAGCCATAAAAAGAATGGAATCCTGTCTTTTATGGCAACATAGATGAACCTGGAGCCATATTATGCCAAGTGAAATAAGCCAGGCAGAGAAAGACAAATACCACATGATCTCACTCATATGTGGAATCTAAAAAGGTGTTCTTATAGAAGTAAGAGTAAAATAATGGTTACCAAAGGATGGGGAGGGAAGTGGAAAAGCCGGATAGAGAAAGATTGGGTGCAAAACTCAGGTCAGATATAAGTTTTGCTGTTCTATTGTATAGTAGGATGATGACTAGAATTAACAGTAATGTTGTTATGTATTTTAAAATAGCTAGAAGAGAGGTTTTAAAATGTTCTTATCACGAAGAAATGATAAATATTTAAGGTGATGGATATGGCAATTATCCTGATTTGCTTATTACACAGCATATACATATATCAGAACATCATGCTATTCCCCATAAATACGTACAATTATTATAGGTCAATCTTAAATAAATATTTTTATAATTTTAAAAATTAGCCTGAGCAAAACCAAATGAGAAAATGGTGTAGGCAATCACGAACAAAACATTACTTATCCATATATATAGGATAATAAGAGTTACACATACACACCATAACAAGAGCGTTCTCTTTTACAGAAGCAGAAGCTCTCTCTTAGCAATTCTTTTTCACCCTGGGCATGGAAGAGCAGAAGGAATGTAATTTCTCCTATGACATACTCCTACTTCAGTTATTCTAACTTAAGCCTTGTTGAGCTTCATTTTGATAAGCAATAAAATATGAAGGTGACAAATCTGCCTTATTTATGTTTCATCTTGATTTTCTTTAATCCTAAAGGAGCCTCCTCCAGAAATTTGAACCTAATAGCTTTGCAAAAATATTATATACAAATCCAGACATTTTGCTCATTAGTTCAAAGAAGCATTTCTTTCCAGTGCTTTCGTTCAGAATATTAGTTCTAAGAGCTGTTGGTCGAGCCCCTATGACATTAAGTTTTTCAAGCTAAGTCATCTCGGAAGGAATTCCTTCTGTATGACCTTCTCGGAATTTCTTGATGAACAGTGTCATATGAAAGGCTTGTGAAAGTATTATCATAAAGAAACTTCTTTGTTGTACTCATGGTTTTCCAAAATTCTTTAACAATGAAATCTTTTTGAGGAATATCTACAAGCATCTTGTAGAACTTATATTGACAAAACATATTTTTGGAATCTTCTGTTGTTTAAATAAAAATAAGAGTGGGAAAACTATTATCTGTATGTAAGAGGAAAAAAATCCAAACAAAAAGTACAAGATTTTAATAATACTTCAATACTTTGTATTGAAAACTAACTTTGCAAGTTAGTAGAAGAGTAGAAGATCAAGCAATATTATGGCTATAGTCTTACATGAAAATTGATTATATATCTTCATATACTTTATTTTTATTGGTTACTCATTTACATTCTTCTTAGAATGATAATATGATAGTAATAGTTTTCCTTTTTTAAGAAACACTATTTGGATTTAACATATTGAGTATGAATTGTACTTAAAAATTAAGAAACTATAATGTTGAATGTAATTTATGAGGCTGTGAATTATATACCAAGCCAGATTTGTTTTAACTTTCATTTTAAGTTCAAAGGTATATGTGCAGGTTTGTTACATAGGTAAACTTGTGTCATGGGGGTTTGTTGTACAGATTATTTCATCACCCAGGTATTTAGCTTAGTACCCATTAGTTATTTTTCCTGATCCTCTCCCTGCTCCCATCCTCCACCCTCCAATAGGCCCCAGTATGTGTTGTTCCCCTCTATGTGTCCATGTGTTCTCATCATTTAGTTACTACATATGAGTAAGAATATGCTGTATTTGGCTTTCTGTTCCTGTGTTAGTTTGCTAAGGAGAATGGCCTTCAGCTCCATTCATGGTCCTCAAAAGACATGATCTCATTCCTTTTATAGCTGCATAGTATTCCATGGTATATATGTACCACATTTTCTTTATCCAGTCTACATTGATGGGCATTTAGGTTGATTCCACGTCTTCGCTATTGTGAATAGTGTTGTGATGA
Source organism: Pan troglodytes (assembly GCF_028858775.2). Classification (NCBI taxonomy): domain Eukaryota; kingdom Metazoa; phylum Chordata; class Mammalia; order Primates; family Hominidae; genus Pan; species Pan troglodytes. The sequence goes on along the minus strand of NC_072412.2, from coordinate 79,145,867 downwards.
ACATCCACATGCATGTGTCTTTATGGTAGATTGATTTATATCCTTTGGGTATATAGCCAACAATGGTGTTGCTGGGTTAAATGGTAATTCTGTTTTAAGTTCTTTGAGAAATTGCCAAACTTCTTTCCAGTATGGCTGAACTAAGTTACATTCCCACCAGCAGAGTATGTGTTCCTTTTCTTCACAATCTCTTCAGCATCTATTATTTTTTTGACGTTTTAATCATAGCGATTCTGACTGGTGTGAGATGGTATCTCATTGTAGTTTTGATTTGCATTCCTCTAATGATGAGTGATGTTGAATATTTTTTCATATGCTTATTGACCAAGTGTATGTCTTCTTTTGAAAAGTTTTCATGTCCTTTGCCCACTTTTTAACGGGGTTGTTTGTTTTTTGCTTATGCATTTGTTTGAATTCCTTATAGGTTTTGGATATTAGACCTTTGTCAGATGCATAGTTTGCAAAAAATTTCTTTCATGCTGTAGGCTGTCTATTCACCCTGTTGATAGTTTCCTTTGCTAGGCAGAAGCTCTTTAGTTTAATTAGATCTCATGTGTCAATTTTTGCTTTTGACATTTTCCTCATGAAATCTTTGCCTGTGCCTATGTTGATGTGGTTTGGCTGTGTCCCCACTCAAATCTCAACTTGAATTATATCTCCCAGAATTCCCACGTGTTGTAGGAGGGACCCAGGGGGAGATAATGGAAACATGCGGGTCGGTCTTTCCTATGCTATTCTCGTGACAGTGAATAAGTCTCACAAAATCTGATGAGTTTATCTGGGGTTTTTGCTTTTGCTTCTTCATCATTTTCTCTTGCTGCCGCGATGTAAGAAGTGCCTTTCATCTCCTGCCATGATTCGCCTCCCCAGCCCTGTGGAACTGTAAGTCCAATTAAACCTCTTCTTCTTCCCAGTCTTGTGTATGTCTTTATCAGCAGCACAAAAACGGACTAATACATATGTCCAGAATGGTGTTGCCTAGGTTGTCTTCCAGAGCTTTTATAGTTTTGAATTTTACATTTGAGTCTTCAATCCATCTTCAGTTAATTTTTTTTATTTTGAGACAGTCTTACTCTGGTTTCACAGGCTGGAGTGCAGTGGCACAATCTCAGCTCATTGCAGGCTCAGCCTCCCAGGATCAGGTGATTCTCCCACCTCAGTCTCCAAAAGAGATGGGACTATAGGTGCACACCATCATGCCCGACTAATTTTTGTATTTTTAGTAGAGACAAGGTTTCACTATGTTGCCCAGACTGGTCTCAAACTCCTGGACTCAAGCAATCCACCTGCCTTGGCCTCCCAGAGTGCTGGGATTAACAGGTGTGAGCCACCACACCTGGCTATCTTCAGTTAATTTTTCTATATGATGTAGGAAAGGGGTCCAGTTTCAATCTTCTGCATATGCCAAGCCAGAATTTTTCCATTGATTTTCATTCTGTGACCTGTTAAAATAGTTGAGATTTCTAAAAGTCATTTATTCCTAAATTCTCATAATTGAAATAAAGACGTTCTCAGGAGTGAAATAAGGATGATTGAAATAAGGATTCAAATAAAGAATTAAGACTTTTCCTTACATTTTTGGAGTTTCAAATTGTCATAGTATCTCCACCATAGCAACATGCTTGCTTAATCTGGAATAAACACATTTGAATAAATAATTTGCAGCCCTTAATGGAGAACTGAGGATCTGTGCACCTACAACACAATGTTGGATCCATGTTTAACTTTATCCTTGTGATGGACACTTCTGCTTTCCCAGGATAAGCCCCTCTAATCATTTCTGGTCTATTACACATATAGAAGAGACTCCTGCTTCTTTTACATGCTGCTGTGCTAATCCGGGCTTCTTTCCCTGGCGTGCACTCTTCTTGCATCCCCTTTGTCCCTCAGAGGCCCCCACCCCTGGCTCCAGCCTCCACTCTCAGCACAGCTCACACAAGCCCTTTACAGATCACCCTGGTCAGCTCATCATCTCCATGTCAGAGCTCACCTCTCATTCAACTTCTTTCACCTACAGTGTGGGGAGTAAATAGCTTTCCCTAAATCAGGTCAGCTAGGATCACAAGTATATCATTCAATTAGTAATTTTAACAGGAGTGAATTTGCAAAGAGCATTGATTTTTGAAAGGTGATATAAAAAGCTAAAAATAAAAATTTAAATAAAAAAATAAGGGGCTCAGACCAGGGGTGGTGGCTCACGCCTGTAATCCCAGCACTATGGGAGGCTAAGGCAGGCAGATCACAAGGTCAGGAGATTGAGACCATCCTGGATAACATGGTGAAACCCCGTCTCTACGAAAAATACAAGAAATTAGCTGGGCTTGGTGGCGGGCACCTGTAGTCCCAGCTACTCGGGAGGCTGAGGCAGGAGAATGGCATGAACCCGGGAAGTGGAGCTTGCAGTGAGCCGAGATTGCGCCACTGCACTCCAGCCTGGGCAACAGAGTGAGTGAGACTCCATCTCAAAAAAGAGAAAAAAAAAAAAAAAAAAAAAAAAAAAGGAGCTACAAAGACTTCATGAGGAAAACACCAAAAGCAATTGCAACAAAAGCCAAAATTGACAAATGGGATCTCATTAAACTAAAGAGCTTCTGCACAGCAAAAGAAACTATCATCAGAGTGAACAGGCAACCTATAGAATGGGAGAAAATTTTTGCAATCTACCCATTTGACAAAGGTCTAATATCCAGAATTTACAAGGAACTTAAACAAATTTACAAGAAAAAAAACAACTCCATCAAAAAGTGGGCAAAGGATATGAACAGACACTTCTCAAAAGAAGACATTTATGTGGCCAACAAATGTGAAAAAGAAGCTCAACGTCACTGATCATTAGAGAAATGCAAATCAAAGCCATAATGAGATACCATCTCATGACAGTCAGAATGGCAATTATTAAAAAGTCAAGAAGCAATAGATGCTGGCAAGGCTGTGGAGAAATAGGAATGCTTTTACACTGTTGGTGGGGATATAAATTAGCTCAACCATTGTGGAAGACAGTATGGTAATTCCTCAAGGATCTGGAACCAGAAATACCATTTGACCCAGCAATCCCATAACTGAGTATATACCCAATGGGATATAAATTATTCTACTATGAAGACACATGCACATGTATGTTTATTGCAGCACTATTTACAATTGCAATGTCATGGAACCAACCCAAATGCCCATCAGTGATATACTGGATAAAGAAAATGTGGCACATATACACCATGGAATACTATGCAGCCATAAAAAGGAATGAGATCATGTCCTTTGCAGGGACATGGATGAAGCTGGACACCATCATCCTCAGCAAACTAACACAGGAACAGAAAACCAAACACTGCATATACTCACTCATAAGTGGGAGTTGAACAATAAGAACACATGGACACAGGGAGGGGAAAAACACACACCTGGGCCTGTTGGGGAGTGGGGGGCAAGGAAAGGAAACTTAGAGGATGGGTCAATAGGTGCAGCAAACCACCATGTCACTTGCATACCTATGTAACAAACCTGCATGTTCTGCACATGTATCCTGGAATATAAAGTAAGATAATAATAATAATAAGGAGCTAGAGCCTAAAGGCGAAAAATACCTATTCTTGCCTGCCAACTTGTCTGATTTTCCTGGGAATCATCAACATGCATTTTATTTTGTCTTTCCTGAGCAACCATGTCTTATTTGGCATCTGCATACCATGACACATTTTGTCTGAAGATTTTGGGGAAAATACTCAATGAAGGAGGACTCAACTTCCTCTTCCTTTTTTCATCATATTACTTCTGTCAGGGCTTCTCCTTGGCCAACAGGTTCAAATGCTTTCCCTAGTCCAGTAATTTTCAAAAGGTGGTCTGGGGAACCCTGAAACAGGGATGCTGAGACTCTTTCAGGGAGCCTGTGAGGTCAAAACTAGTTTCATAATTGTATTATGATATTTATTATTAATCATTTTTTTTCACTTGTGTCCTCTGATAAGTGGGCATGTTTGGAAATCCACCACAGGTTTCTAGCAATAGAAATCTCTAAGATGCAGCTACTCGGGAGGCCGAGGCAGGAGAATCACTTGAACCCCGGAGGTGGAGATTGCAGTGAGCTGAGATCAGTTATTCAGATGTAGTTCATGTAAGTGGCCAGGCAAGGTGCTATCTAAGTTCGTATGTACAAGTATTTCATTGTTACCACAACCTTGGGAGACCAGTACTATGCCCATTTTGCTAGAGTACATTGAGGTTCAAAGAAGTTAATTTCTACATCTGTGGCCTGCATAGCCCCAATAGCCAGAATTGGAACCCAAGTTTATCTCCAATGGTTTGACCTCTACAACTTTACAGTAACATCTGTCTGAATAATTATGTGATTTTCCTTTTAAGAAAGTGCTAGCGGCTATAAAAAAAAAAGTTTTCTCTTTACTTATATTTCCATCTAAATTGTGTGATAATGAGTTTTGTGTCTTTACAGATAGAAGATTGGATGTCTGCCTGGCAAATTGGATAAAGGGTCAAGACCCATCAGTGTGCTGTATTCAGGAAACCCATCTCACATGCAAAGACACACATAGGCTCAAAATAAAGGGATGGAGGAAGATCTACCAAGCAAATGGAAAATAAAAAAGGCAGGGGTTGCAATCCTAGTCTCTGATAAAACAGACTTTAAACCAACAAAGATCAAAAGAGACAAAGAAGGCCATTACATAATGGTAAAGGGATCAATTCAACAAGAAGAGCTAACTATCCTAAATATATATGCACCCAATACAGGAGCACCCAGATTCATAAAGCAAGTCCTTAGAGACCTACAAAAAGACTTAGACTCCCACACAATAATAATGGCAGATTTTAACACCCCACTGTCAACATTAAACAGATAAACGAGACAGAAAGTTAACAAGGATATCCAGGAATTGAACTCAGCTCTGCACCAAGCAGACCTAGTAGACATCTACAGAACTCTCCACCCCAAATCAACAGAATATACATTCTTTTTAGCACCACACCACACCTATTCCACAATTGACCACATAGTTGGAAGTAAAGCTCTCCTCAGCAAATGTAAAAGAACAGAAATTATAACAAACTGTCTCTCAGACCACAGTGCAATCAAACTAGAACTCAGGATTAAGAAACTCACTCAAAACCGCTCAACTACATGGAAACTGAACAGCCTGCTCCTGAATGACGACTGGGTACATAACAAAATGAAGGCAGAAATAAAGATGTTCTTTGAAACCAACGAGAACAAAGACATAACGTACCAGAATCTCTGGGACACATTCAAAGCTGTGTGTAGAGGGAAATTTATAGCACAAAATGCCCACAAGAGAAAGCAGGAAACATCTAAAATTGACACCCTAACATCACAATTAAAGAACTAGAGAAGCAAGAGCAAACACATTCAAAAGCTAGCAGAAGGCAAGAAATAACTAAAATCAGAGCAGAACTGAAGGAAATAGAGACACAAAAAACCCTTCAAAAAATCAATGAATCCAGGAGCTGGTTTTCTGAAAAGATCAACAAAATTGATAGACCGCTAGCAAGACTAATAATGACAAGAGAGAAGAATCAAATAGACACAATAAAAAATGATAAAGGGGATATCACCACCGATCCCACAGAAATACAAACTACCATCAGAGAATACTATAAACACCTCTATGCAAATAAATTAGAAAATCTAGAAGAAATGCATAAATTCCTTGACACATACACTCTCCCAAGACTAAACCAGGAAGAAGTTGAATCTCTGAATAGACCAATAACAAGCTCTGAAATTGAAGCAATAATTAATAGTTTACCAACCAAAAAAAGTCCAGGACCAGACGGATTCACAGCCGAATTCTACCAGAGGTACAAGGAGTTGCTGGTACCATTCCTTCTGAAAATATTCCAATCAATAGAAAAAGAGGGAATCCTCCCTAACTCATTTTATGAGGCCAGCATCATCCTGATACCAAAGCCTGGCAGAAACACAACAAAAAAAGAGAATTTTAGACCAATCCCTGATGAACATCGATGCAAAAATCCTCAATAAAATACTGGCAAACCGAATCCAGCAGCACGTCAAAAAGCTTATCCACCATGATCAAGTGGGCTTCATCCCTGGGATGCAAGCCTGGTTCAACATACACAAATCAATAAATGTAATCCAGCATATAAACAGAACCAATGACAAAAACCACATGATTATCTCAATAGATGCAGAAAAGGCCTTTGACAAAATTCAACAGCCCTTCATGCTAAAAACTCTCAATAAATTAGGTATTGATTGGATGTATCTCAAAATAATAAGAGTTATCTATGACAAACCCACAATTAATATCATACTGAATGGGCAAAAACTGGAAGCATTCCCTTTGAAAACTGGCACAAGACAGGGATGCCCTCTCTCACCACTCCTATTCAACATAGTGTTGGAAGTTCTGGCCAGGGCAATTAGGCAGGAGAAGGAAATAAAAGGTATTCAATTAGGAAAAGAGGAAGTCAAATTGTCCCTGTTTGCAGACGACATGATTGTATATCTAGAAAACCCCATTGTCTCAGCCCAAAATCTCCTTAAGCTGATAAGCAACTTCAGCAAAGTCTCAGGATACAAAGTCAATGTACAAAAATCACAAGCATTCTTATACACCAATAACAGACAAAGAGAGAACCAAATCATGAGTGAACTCCCATTCACAATTGCTTCAAAGAGAATAAAATACCTAGGAATCCAACTTACAAGGGATGTGAAGAACCTCTTCAAGGAGAACTACAAACCACTGCTCAATGAAATAAAACAGGATACAAACAAATGGAAGAACATTCCATGCTCATGGGTAGGAAGAATCAATATCGTGAAAATGTCCATACTGCCCAAGGCAATTTATAGATTCAATGCCATCCCCATCAAGCTATCAATGACTTTCTTCACAGAATTGGAAAAAACTACTTTAAAGTTCATATGGAACCAAAAAAGAGCCCGCATTGCCAAGTCAATCCTAAGCCAAAAGAACAAAGCTGGAGGCATCACGCTACCTGACTTCAAACTACACTACAAGGCTACAGTAACCAAAACAGCATGGTACTGCTACCAAAACAGCATGGTACTGCTACCAAAACAGAGATAGAGACCAATGGAACAGAACAGAGCCCTCAGAAATAATGCCACATATCTACAACTATCTGATCTTTGACGAACCTGAGAAAAACAAGAAATGGGGAAAGGATTCCCTTTTAATAAATGGTGCTGGGAAAACTGGCTAGCCGTATGTAGAAAGCTGAAACTGGATCCCTTCCTCACACCTTATACTAAAATTAATTCAAGATGGATTAAAGATTTAAATGTTAGGCCTAAAACCATAAAAACCCTAGAAGAAAACCTAGGCAATACCATTCAGGACATAGGCATGGGCAAGGACTTCATGTCTAAAACACCAAAAGCAATGGCAACAAAAGCCAAAATTGACAAATGGGATCTAATTAAACTAAAGAACTTCTGCACAGCAAAAGAAACTACCATCAGAGTGAACAGGCAACCTACAGAATGGGAGAAAATTTTTGCAATCTACTCATCTGACAAAGGGCTAATATCTAGAATCTACAATGAACTCAAACAAATTTACAAGAAAAAACAAACAACCCCATCAAAAAGTGGGCAAATGATATGAACAGATACTTCTCAAAAGAAGACATTTATGCAGCCAAAAAACACATGAAAAAATGCTCATCATCACTGGCCATCAGAGAAATGCAAATCAAAACCACAATGAGATACCATCTCACACCAGTTAGAATGGCAATCATTAAACAGTCAGGAAACAACAGGTGCTGGAGAGGATGTGGTGAAATAGGAACACTTTTACATTGTTGGTGGGACTGTAAACTAGTTCAACCATTGTGGAAGTCAGTGTGGCAATTCCTCAGGGATCTAGAACTAGAAATACCATTTGACCCAGCCATCCCATTAGTGGGTATATACCCAAAGGATTATAAATCATGCTGCTATAAGGACACATGCACACATATGTTTATTGTGGCACTATTCACAATAGCAAAGACTTGGAACCAACCCAAATGTCCAACAGTGATAGACTGTATTAAGAAAATGTGGCACATATACACCATGGAATACTATGCAGCCATAAAAAATGATGAGTTCATGTCCTTTGTGGGGACATGGATGAAGCTGGAAACCATCATTCTCAGCAAACTATCGCAAGGACAAAAAACCAAACACCGCATATTCTCACTCATAGGTGGGAATTGAACAATGAGAACACATGGACACAGGAAGGGGAACATCACACACTGGGGCCTGTTGTGGGGTGGAGGGAGGAGGGAGGGATAGCATTAGGAGATATACCTAATGTTAAATGATGAGTTAATGGGTGCAGCACACCAACATGGCACATGTATATATATGTAACCAACCTGCACATTGTGCACATGTACCCTAAAAGTTAAAGTATAATAATAAAAAAAAAGAAAACTGGATGTCTGCTCTATTGGACTGTCAGTTCATGCAATAATTGTCTATTAATTTGTATATGAGCCATCAATTAGAATACTATCTCTGTCTTTTTTTAATCAGAATGATTGTTTTTTTTTTACAAAGTCAGAATTTCCAAAAATGAATACTCTCAAAATATGAGGTCTGCTCTGTCATGCTGGTTACCTGGCATGATGTTTAAAAGTGGGGGATGTCTGTGAATGAGGTTTGTTTTATGTGGTCTTTGACATTTTAAGAAAGGATAACAGGGCTGTCATTTTCTATTACACTTGTAAATGCAACCAGAGGACTCTGAACAATGGGGCACACCCAAAAAATTAATAAAAGTTTCCAAAAAGTTGTCTGAGCATCTCGTTAAGATCAAAGAGCTCTGTGGTATTTCCCTCGGGCTTGTGTTTTACATATCAGAGTGTTTCTGCCTTATTGATCATTCATCTGGACCTGCCAATCAGCCTATATGGGTCTGATGTCTTTAAGATCCTCTTACCTCCCCCATAAAAAGAAGGAAAAGAAAAAACTGGTTTTAAAAAGGCAGTTGCTGACTCCATGGCACCAACCAATTGATAAAATCCATTTTACTGTTCAGTTGCCTGGCTGTCATGGACTCACAATTGCACATATTAATTTGCTAGTTAGCCCTTTAGTTAGCTTTGTCTGCATGATTGTTCCCTTATGATAGTGGTGATGGTAGCATCTTTAACCATTGGGTCTGTTACAATAAAATCTGCTGTACAGATAGTTAAGAGTCAGATAATATAGCAGACTTCTAATTCTATGTCATGGTTCCTTTAAATAATAGACACATTTAAGAGGCCATCTATCATATTAGAAATGCCTACTTTGAAAACTGCTTTTTTTTTTGTTTTTTTCTGAGAGGGAGTCTTGCTCTGTCACCCAGGCTGGAGTGCAGTGGAGTGATTTTGGCTCACTGCAACCTCTGCCTCCCAGGTTCAAGCAATTCCCCTGCCTCAGCCTCCCAAGTAGCTGGGATTACAGGCACTTGCCACCACGCCTGGCTAATTTTGTGTGTGTGTGTGTGTGTGTTTTAGTAGAGACAGGATTTTATCATGTTGGCCAGGCTGGTCTCGAACTCCCGGCTTCAAGTGTTCCACCCGCCTCAGCCTCCCAAAGTGCTGGGATTACAGGCGTGAGCCACTGCACCTGGTGGAAAACTGCTTTTTTTCTAAAACTGTACATTGCCGAGCTGAACCTGACTCTGACTCCACTTGAATAAGTCACTGTATGGCCTTCATAAGAAAGTTCACTGGGGCCCATTGTTTGGGATACTATTGACTTAACATTCATTAAGAGACCCATAAAAACTTACTTCCTGCATGTTCAGTGCATAGTGTTTAAGCTGTAAATATGGCAATATGGGTGTAAATATTGGCTTAAAACTCTTCTTTGAGTCATTTATTTCCTTTATCTTATTGACTCTAAATTGCCATTCTCTTCTGTTTAGCCTGGCCCTTTCCCAGTCTCCAAATGTGCTTTCTGAATTCCCAGTGGCAGTTTTGTTGGGATTCTTCCCAAAAGAGTCAGGGGGCACCAAATGAGGATAATTTTTGTTCTCACTCTGTTCCAGACACTCCGTAGCGGCTGAACACGAAGACGGCACTCCACTGGGATGACCTTTGATTTTTGGCAGAGAATAGTGATTTCACTGAGGGAATTCACTCTGGCTGATGGGTCTCTAGTGTTTGTCAAGATCTCTGTGGAAACAAACATTCAGAGGGTCTTTGTAGAAAAGTCCAGAAATAATTGAGCAAGTCAGGAGATCCTTACCCCTAAAAAATGTCAGGTTACACTGAAGGACTCCCTAATTGATGCCCTTGCATAAATTATTGCTGCTCCCTACCACTTTCCCTTTTCCCTTTAACTGAGAAAAATACAAAAGAAAAGTCAACTGAATCAAGACATAAATTCATTTTTACAGCTGAATAAGCTTTGTCTTTGGTTGTTTTAAAAATGAAATAAATGGAAAAATATTTGTTGGAGAATAATAAACACACCCAGGTACTTGCTGCTATTCTAAGGCTGGGCTAAGATTGAAGTGGCTCGGTAAGACCACCTGTGTTTCTTGGTTTGAGCCCAACAGAGCTTCAGAATTTGTATAGTTGGTTTCAGTCCAGCGACCTGGCTACATTCTTGGATCTCTTACTCAACATGAGGCATCAAGATCACTGGAAACTTTAACAAAAACATCAACAACTGGAAGAGCCAGTTAGCCTATGGTTTGACCCCCAGGCTGCACACCCTTACATCAATCTATTTCTAGTCTTCTGGGAAATTAGTTCAGCCTTCAAGGCAGGAGAAGGGGCAACCTGAGGGTACAGCTGCTCATCCCCCTCAGGAGATGAAGAATCCACAATCACCCCAAAGCACACGTTTCCATGCTTGCTTTTAAATCTGCTTTCCACTTGGCCGAAGGGATGCCTCCATAACAACTCTGAAGGCATCAAAGAAAAAGCAACATACTCTGTCGCATTCCACTATGGAATCCAATAAAAGAAACATAACTCAAAATCATTTCAGAAGCAATTAATAAATCGCTACTCAGAAGCAGTTCCTCAAGGAAGCTTGTTCTTCAGCCCAATAATCTAAAACACATCCGGAAAACAGTAGCCGAGGAGGATGAAAAAGATAACAAATCTTATTTTCCATTTGTCCTTTTGGTATACTTCAAAATAATTTGGATACTTTGTGAAGTAGCTGTTTTGAATAGTTTTAGTTAAATTTCCAAAGGTCTACTAAGTTCAGCTACCTTTATCTAAAGAAGATGGTGAAATAGCCATACCAACTTTAATAATAAATAGCAAGCTAGAGGTATAGTCAATATCATTAGTGAGCTAGGTGCCTTAGTCTTATTATTCAGTTTTCCAGTACCCATCTGTGTGACCTTAAGTAACTTAACCCCTCAGAGTTTTTAGATGAAAACAAAAAGATAGGATAACATTCTCGTTTCCCACAGTGCATTTCATGAGTACACTGGGTTAATAGGTATTATGTGCAAAAAGAGTTTAACTTTTTTTTGTTTCAGAAATGCTGTATGAAACAAACTTAAATGGAGTTTCACCAGTGGATTGCTCATGTCTTTTAATATACTAATTATCATTATAAATTGGGGAGAGGGGTTATACTATGAAGCAATACCTAAATTTATTTGACCACAGGAGCATCATGGGAATAGTACACTCCAAGGTTTCTTCCAGCTCTGAAATTCCATTTTTCAGTCTGAAGGAGCTAATTGCAAATTGGCATGTACACAAAGGTCATCATCACAGCAATTATTAATCATCATTGAATGATGTGCTTCACAGGTGAATGTGTGGCAACATGGAACAGAGCAAGAATATATAAAATCCTACTTCAGTGGGAGGGTTTTTCTATTCTCCTCTTATTCTCTTAACCCTTGAGGGGCTGATCTCCTATGTGGCCTTGTTTGGAGAGATAAGGCCCCAGACTCACCATAGTGTAAACTGGTATTACTCATTACTGGTATTACTCATTGCACTCTATTATTCTTCTCGCCTTCCGTATGGAGCAACAGAAAGTCTAAATAATCAAAAGGTCTGTTTTTCTACTCAGCATTTATTCATCACATCTCTACCACTATTTTCCAGGAAATAAAATCAAATTTATTTTTAGAACATTTTAAAGCAATAGCCCCAGTTAGAGCCCTGTGCTATAACTAGAATAGTTTCCCTAATCTAATATTCATGGATGACTGACTCATGTTCAATATTGAATTTTATAAGTTTCTTTCTCTTTCTTGTAATTATAACTTAGGCATCCCAGGATAAAAAAGCAAAAACGAGAGTGAATGTGAAGTAAACGAATTGTATTTCCAGTGACAATTCTGTTGGTGTTTTTTTAAATCTGTATTGCCTTCCTCTCCCAAATTATAAAAGGTATAAAAATGATTTGTGATTACTCTGTGGATATGGTAAAAAGTATAAAGTTAATTAAATTTTAAGTAGATTAACATTTTAATTATTAATAAAGATAAAAACATTTTTCCTTGTCAACAATTATTCATCTACTTGACTTTAGTGGTTACATCCATGTGTGGTCATGTTATAACTTATTTAATGTGTGGTGGCCATAAAAATGCTCCTCTCAAATCTCCTACTGCATGAAACATTATTGACTGATGGCTTCAGCTGCTACTCTTGGAATCCACCTCTGAACCTGTGCAAAAGAGACATTTCTAGTGGGTATTCCCGAGAGACACAGGACCCCTTTGATAGGTGCCTTTGGCTGGAGGACTCTTTATCAACATTGCCAAAACTTTGTTAAAACTGCGCTGCTGTCTAAGACTCTTCCACTCAAACTTCCTTCCTCCCCTCTCTCTTTCACCACGGTGAGAACTGCATGGTATTTTGATGGCTATCTCTCTCCGTCTCCCCTCTTGGGTGTTTGCCCTGTTGCATTATTAATCTTATCTCAGTTTTTGTTTTTTGGAAGACCCAGGCTAACACGAACCAATTCCCTATTGTTGGACACAGGCTATCATGCATTTTGTTTGTTTGTTTTTATTAAATTGGATTGCAATGAAATTTCTTGTAAGATATGACACATGGCTATTATTAATTAATTTTTTAGTATGTAATCTTAGACGTATAATTGCTGCTGGCTGCACGGGAAGTATATTTTTTAGGGCTTTTGATACACATTGGAAAACTGACCTCCAGAAGTTATTCCAATTTACTTTTTTATTTTGAGTTGTTTATGCTTTTTCTTAGTGACTTTCAAGAGAGTTTTACATAGTAAGGGCAATGAACAGTGAAATAATTTTAAATATTAGCAAGTATTGGCATAAATAATCAATTCTGAGTCAAATAACCTTAATAAGTGAATTCCACTTACTGTCATAAAACCTAAACCTCCCCCACATTCAAGATACACATACAAACTCACAGCATCTAGAAAATATTGTACATGATATTATTAAGTTGAACAAAACAAAATAGAAAAAATATTGTCTTCTGGAAGAATTCCTATGGAGCCAATAATATAAAGAAGCAGCCCGACCTCATATTGTTGGTAAATCATCTTGGTGAACAGCTAACAGAATCTGGCTAGAGACAGCAGAGGAATTTTGTGTGGGCATGTGCATTAGTTTACTTTCCAAAATAATTCCATCTGGATGCATGAGAAATGTTCTATCTGTTTCAGCTCATTAGGAGATGAGATTCAAGCAAACATGCTCATTGATTTAACATGCTTGATCCCCTAGAAATGAGTCATCCATTTCAATTTGCTCCACGAAGTTTGGAGATGGAAGACAACCCATAAGCATTTTCTAAATTGTCCATTAATTGATAGCTTAGAAAGCCATAATATTTTATTGGCTTTCTCTAAATCAGGACCCAAAACAATTAGAGACATGGGAAGTGGGAAGGAATGAATGGTTTAAAGCTCAGCTCTAATTTATTTTCATTGAGTCTTCAACAGGTCAAGGAGACAACTTCACTAATTTTAAGTAAAATGGCCCTGCTCAGAGATACATTATAGAAGGCTTACTTTTCTACACTCTGAGTCTCAACTTAAAATTGGCTTGAAAAGTGTACTATAAGAGTTTAAAATTTGCATCATTTCCACATGTAGACAATGTTTATTTCCTGTTCACTTCTACAGACAACTACTGCATTCCCAAGTTAATAACAAAAAATCCTACTAAGCCCATAATGGACTGTATGGGCATTGTGAGGGTTACAAAGAAGCCATGTCTCCCCACCCTTAGGGTCTCCCTGGCTAGTGGAAAACAGAAATGATAATGCCTGAAAAACCATTTAGGTCCACTTAAGAGCTCCAAAGTATCAACTTACTTTTAAGGGGCACTAATAGAGGGAGCTTAACATTTGCATTACTGACTTGAGCAAAACAAAGGAAATGAAACCATGAGCCTATTAGAAGGACCAATGAAAGATGCAGACTTTCAGAATGTTACATATTAATTTTCCCAGAAAAATGAATGCAATTTCAACTTTTAGTGCATCTTTGGAAGCAATGATCTATAAAGACCATTGTGTGTTAATATCTTTACAACAAATTTCTCCATTTTGAATCTGACTACTAGACCATTAACAATAGAGAGATATGTGCCTGTGCGTGTCTGTGTGTGTGTGTGTGTGTGTGTGTGTGTGTGTGTGGTCATTTTAATTGTGTGGTGTATTACTGCTGTTAAGATATTTTTCAGTACTGGAAAAATGACACTAACAGCTGTATGAAATAAACCTGTAAGCAAAACTACTAGAAATAGCACAAAGAATGCACAAGCATATATTTGTATATAATCAACCAAACCATTAAGATTTTTCAGGACCAAGTGATTTAAAATAATGTTTTCTCCATTTAAATTATGATGACAGGCCAGGCACAGTGGCTCACGTATGTAATCCCAGCACTTTGGGAGGCCAACACGGAAGAATTGCTTGAGGCCAGGAGCTAGAGACCAGTCTAAACAATATCATGAGACCCTGTCTCTGTAGAAAATCTTAATTAAAAAAAAATATGATGTCAGAAATGCATCTGTTTTTATCAAAGCCCAAAGAAGTTGGGCAACTGAGGATCAGTGCAGGGCCCCAGCTGCTTGTTTGCCCCTCCAGTTTGGATTAGTTGAGTTATTGATATGGCTTGGATGTGTGTCCCTGCCCAAATCACATGTTGAATTATAATCCTCAATATTGGAAGTGGGGCCTGGTGGGAGGTGATTGGCTCATGGGGCAGATTTTCCCCTTGCTGATGTTCTTGTGATAGTGAGTGGGTTCTCATGAGATCTGTTCATTTAAATAGTGTGGGGCATCTCCTCTGTCTCTCTCTTGCTCCGGCTCTGGCCGTGGAAGACGTGCTGGCTTCCCCTTTGCCTTCCACCATGATTGAAAGTTTCTTGAGGGCTCCTGAGAATATGTCAGTGAGAGGTGAGGCCAGCTGGACTTCTTGGGTTGCGTGGGGATTTGGGGAACTTTCCTGTCTTACACGAGGATTGTAAAACACACCAATCAGCACTCTGTAAAATGCACCAATAAGCAGGATTATAAAAGTAGCCAATTGCGGGGAGGATTGAAAAAAGGGCACTGTGATAGGACAGAAATGGAACATGGAAGGGGACAATAAGGGAATAAAAGTTGGCCACCCCAGCCAGCAGCAGCAACCTGCTCGGGTCCCCTTCCATGCCGTGGAAGTTTTGTCCTTTCGCACTTCACAATAAACCTTGCTACCGCTCACTCTTTGGGTCCATGCCATCTTTAAGAGCTATAACACTCACCGCCAAGGTCTGCGGCTTCGTTCTTGAAGTCAGTGAGACCACGATCCCACCGGCAGGAACCAATTCTGGACACACCAGCATCATGCTGTTGCAGGACTTTTCCTTAGTTCAGCTAAAGACAGAGTTCCTGTCTGTCCCACAGCCACAAAAATTTAGGCTTGCAGATGGTTTAACGGGTGGGTAAAGCATGGTTTTATTGGGTGAAAGAGGGAGAAAAAAGGGGAAACAGGGATCCTCTGCAAGGCCAGAGTGCCCTGTTAGAGCACTCACCTCCTGCCATTTGAATCCCAGCTTCCACACAGGAAGAGGAGGGGCCAAGCTTCTCCCCGCTGCAAAGGGTACTGACTACCTGAGGCTCCACTTCAGTGGGCAGGCTGGTTGGAGTTTCTCCAGGGTCCACATCCCACCTGGTTGTCTCATTCCCAGCTATAAAGAAGTACTTCTAACCGTTGTTAGATTGAAGATAAGGACAAAGACCCATCTTAACAGCTTCCTGCTGACAGGGGGCGCCATTTTTGGGAAACAGCAGTCAGAGCTCCCTCACAGTCCTATCTAAGGGTTCCCAGCAAAAGGGGCCATCGTCAAAGGCTCCGGTTGCATGACGAGTGTGATGGCCTAAAGGCAAGAACAAACTAAGTTGTTAGAAAACATGTATCAAAACGAAACAAGGAGAGGAATAAGGACAGCTCAAAAATTCTGAGGCCTTTTACCAGTTTGCCCAGGGAGAGGGAGGCCAAGAGCCCAACTGGTTAAAAAAAAAACTTCACTCTTTTGCCGGCATGTCAGTCTTCTGGGTTCCCTTCCCCTGAGCCCAGTCCTAAGCCAACCAGTTTAAGATTTGAGAAATTAACTCTTTCCAGTTTGGAGGATGCATTTGCGGGGAGTGTTCCATACTAGAGAGACGCAATTACTATGAGTGAAGACAGGATAGAGAAGAAGAACGGAAAAAAAGAAGGTGTTTCTTCAAAGGAGTCCCAGGGGTTTAGGATGCATTTGAAAAGGGTACAGACTGAAGGTGAATGGCTAGCCATCTAGAAAGAGGGGAGCAGGCATCCCTGCTTCTCTTCTCTTCCTAGCAGATACCCAGGGTACTTGAGGGAGAGAGGGAAGAGTGTCCTCTTTCCCTCTTCCATCCTCGTATTTCTGAGTTCCGGTGACCTTGGCAGGTGCCACCATGGACATCAAAGCGGCTCATACCCATGAAGCAGCGGGGGCTAGAGAGTAGGAATTATCCACTCTCCCCTATGTCTCTTTCCCACCTACTGTCAGTAGCCTTGGAGTTCCCTAGACTTCATTTATGCCATGGATACTAACAAGGCCTTTATCCATGAAATAGGAAGCTTGGGCTTGTCTAATTTAGCAGGAATCAGCCATGCTCACCTGCGCTGTACCTTTTAACTTTCATTATTACCTGCTTCTGGATCCCTCAGATCCAGTTTTCCTTCCTAGGGCTTTGACCCAAAGCTTGGAATTGAGTCTGGGACAAAAATATGTTTGGGGGGTGTTGCATGGACTCCTTATTATAAGCCAAATGCTATGGTGAAACTGTGGAACTGGGTCCTCCTCCAACAAGAAAGACAAAAGGATGTCTTGTGACACAACCAGATAACTGGTGTCTGTAGTTATGCTTGCTAAGATTTGGGTGCATGGTGCTTGGCTTTAGTTAATTCTCTTGGTTTTACTTTCCCAAAAGGAAACCTCCAAGTGGTGGGCATCCTATTTTTTCCCCATCACTTGGCAGGATTTGCAGGATAATTGGTCAGAACTAGAATAGTGATTCAGATGTCTACATTACCCATCCCTTTTGTTCTTTCTGAGCTGTAGCCAGAAATTTCTAGTGGGTTCACAGGAACAAGTAGGGTTAGTCTAAAATGCAGGCAAAAACTTAAAAACTAACGAGTTTAGAATTTAATGACCAATGTATGATAAGTTTTGGAACATAATTTTTCTCTTTCCAGTCCTTATTTTTGTTAACAACAACAACAACAACAAATTATGATAGCACTGAGTTGTTTGCAAAATAGACTGTAGTTTTATATTTGGCCTGATTATTTGCATAAAGGGCAGCAAGAATGGTTTTTTCTATGAAGGCCTTTTGGACTGGCTTTGATGGAAGTTTGTTCCACAAGGAATCTCAGATAAGACCTTTTAAAACCAAACCCAGACATGGGTTTGCATCCTTAAAAACCTATGAGTTGGGTGATCCTCTCCTCTTAAGGTCCCAAGATAAACCTGGAGCTCCTAACCTGTTAGAAAGTGATGACATTTTTTTTTTTTTGAGATGGAGTCTCACTCCATCTCCAAGCTGGAGTTCAGTGGCTGCAACCTCCGCTTCCCGGGTTCAAGTGATTCTCCTGCCTCAGCCTCCCAAGTAGCTGGGACTACAGGCACACACCACCATGCCCAGCTAATTTTTGTTTTTTTAGTGGAGATGGGGTTTCACCATGTTGGCCAGGATGGTCTTGATTTCCTGACCTCATGATCCACCCACCTCAGCCTCCCAAAGTGCTGGGATTACAGGTGTGAGCCACCACGCCCTGCCAAAAGTGACATTCTTTGCTGACCACAGGTCAGGAACCCTGTACAGGGACTGTATAGACAAAGGTATGAGGTCAGTCTCCCATGGGGCTTTTATCAGCTCTGTAAGTTCAGCTTGACTCCTTAAAGGGAAGCATACTCTTCCAGTCAAAGCCTTGGTAAAATAACCATTTTATCTAATTGTGTCCTGTTGCAAAGAAAAATGGAATCTTATTACACTGATGCAAACAACTATATTGCCACAGGTTAGAATACTCACAGATAGTTTCCAAATTCTAAAGGAATCAGGCAGAGGGAAACAAACATGCTCCAAATCTTAATTTTCTTTTTTTTTGAGATGGAGTCTTGCTCTGTTGCCCAGGCTGGAATGCAGTGGCTCAATCTTGGCTCACTGCAAGCTCTGCCTCCCAGGTTCACACCATTCTCCTGCCTCAGCCTCCTGAGTAGCTGGAACTACAGGCACCTGCCACCACGCCCGGCTAATTTTTTGTATTTTTTAGTAGAGACGGGGTTTCACTGTGTTAGCCAGGATGGTATCAATCTCCTGACCTCGTGATCCTCCCGCCTCGGCCTCCCAAAGTGCTGGGATTACAGGCATGAGCCACCGTGCCCGGCCATATCTTAGTTAATTATTAAAGACCATAAATAGTTGAAATAAGTTTCCTTGACTCTGAAAAACAAAACAAGAATCATCAATATTACAAGTGAAAGTCAAAAAGTTCCTTCAACTTTCTGAATTCAGTCCATTTAGTAAACTCTGGTTTTGCTTGATATTCAAGAGCATTTCAGCTCTTCATGAGTCCTGTACATTTTCCTTTATTCCAATGTACAATCTCTAAAGTTATCAGAAGCCTGTATTTGAAAGCACCTGTTAAACTTCCATAGCTCATTATAAACCATCTTTGAAAAGGATTAAAACAAAATAATTGTGTGTGAATAGCAAAATGTCCAGGGTAGTTACAGTTAAGAAACATGACTGACAAAGAAGTTTGGTTATCTCTGTAGTTCACAATAACTTAACGTAACAACCTTAATTATAATAGGTAGTATATACTCAGACATTTGAATTTTAGAAATCTCATACAACTTTGGAACATATATTAGCATTGTTTACCAAGATATAACCTAAAGAAGATTGAACATCATTTGGGCAATTCCATGTACCTAAACAAGTCAAATAATCCTGTTTACCTCTTTTCTGGACATTCCAGGGACCCTCTGGACTATCTGAAAAGCCAGGTGTCAGGAAAGACAATTTTGAAACTGAAATTTGATTTGGGGAAGGCCATTAAATGTTCAAGGTTTAAAACACTTAAAGTTATGAAATAGAATTCCAGGTTGCCATAAATTATTTATTTTGCCAAAATGATGACTCAAAAATCTTAAAGAAGCATAAAGCTTTTATAACCCTTTACAAATTTTGCCAAAGATCATATTAGCACCCTAGGAAAACTTTGTTATGCATTTATTTCAATGCTCAATTTACAGAAAAACCATATAATATCCTTTTTTAATTTAGTCAACATGTTCACACAGAGAACCTCTTCTGCAAGATTATTTCAACAATGCTTCTATTACTTCTTTGAACCTTCAGCTTTTTCCTAATTTAAAACAATCCTTTGACCCTAAACAAAAGTTTACATTTCCATGCATTCTTATAACCTTTTACTAAAAACATCACATTTTACTGTTGTTACACATCTTCTGTGTAAATCTATTTCTAGTAGTTTCAATTAACTCCTAGCAATTTTTAACTTTAAGGTAAAACTTGGTAAGTTGCTTTAATTTTGTGCTAACTGCAGCCAAGCTTTGCGTTCTTAGTTAAGGGCATGGTTCCAATTTCATATGTCCCCAGGCCTTACCAACTGTGAAGCTGGCAAGTTAAATAGTTCTCAAAACCCCCAAAGGACAGTTTGTAACCTCAAGACAGTTAGCAAACCTTGCATCTGACCTGGATTTTACCAATAGTCTTTAAGGCTATTTTTATTTCTTAAAGATTAAAGTCATGTGAACTGAAAGCTTCCACCACTTTTAACTTCCCTTTAAAAAATATTAGATCCAAGTGCTTGTCTTTCTTTAGGCCAAATTAATTAGAACTCTTTTTACAGACATCACATACAGTACAAACATACACAGGCAAAAGAAAACCCAGTCCCCAGGTGGGGTTCTTTACGAGACAGGGCTAGGAGAACAGGCAGATATCGAACGTCTTTTAAAGGGGAAAAAAACTTTAAAGATTAACTGCTGATGGGGTAGAGAAGGGAAAAGAAAAAAGAACAGTTTAAAAATGCCTGGGGAAGAACCTCTTATTCTTAGGCAAATGGTTCCTCCATCAGGAGAAAACTTTAGTTACTGTCCAATAAAGCTGAACCCCTTGGCCAGGGAAGGAGAAGGCTGCGGCAGCTTGTGGCTGGGAACCAGCCAGCTGACTGTACAGGACCCTTGGGCCATGTGTTCCACCCCTCGCTTGGAGGGGAGGGGTGGCAAGGAACCCCTACTTGCCTGTCCTTATCAAAAAAGGAAGGAAAGGACGTTTCCCCTAACTCCCAGGAGTGATGGGGTTTGGGGGCATGTCTCCCCAACTGTCAGAAGTCCAAGGATGAAAATGCTTAGGAGCAACGGTGAGAGATTTTGAATGCCCGTTTCACTCACAGCTTCTTGAGCCCCATGTTGGGCGCCAAAAATGTTGCAGGACTTTTCCTTAGTTCAGTCAAGGACAGGGTTCTTGTCCATCCCATGGCCACAGAAATTTAGGCTCACAGACAGTTTAAAGGGTGAGTAAAGCAGGGTTTTATTGGGTAAAAGGAAACAAAGGGGGAAACAGGTTTCTTCTGCAAGGCCAGGGTCCCCTGTTAGAGTGCTTCCCACCTGCCATTTGAATCCCAGTTTCTGCATAGGAAGAGGAGAGGCCAGGCTCCTCCCCCGTGCAGAGAGTGAACTTCCTGAGGCTCTACCTCAGTGGGCAGGCTGGTTGGAGTTTCTCCAGAGTCCCCCCTAACCTGGTTGTCTCAATGCTTCCTATACAGCTTGCAGAACTCTTAAACCTCTTTTGTGAACCAATTAAACCTCTTTTCTTTATTACCCAGTCTCGGGTATTTCTTTATAGCATTGCAAGAATGGACCAATATAGTGATCCTTGACTTTCTGTCCTAAATGGTAAAATTGGTCATTTCATTGTGTAAAGTTAAAGACCATCATGCTTTTTCCAAAAACGAGTACATTTCAGGGGCAGGAAAAGTTCCTGTTTGTGGTGGTAGAATAATGTTCATGTTCTAATACCCAGAAATATGCAATAGTACATGGTTAGTTCAGGTGGAGTTCAGGTTGCTTATCAGCTGACTTTAAAATTTTGAGATTATCCTGGATTATTTGAGTGAGCTTTAAATGGGAGACAGAGAAGCAAAAGAGTCAGATCCAGGGAGACAGCATGAGGAAAAAGATTTGTCAGCAATTGCTGGCTTCGAAGATGGAAGGGACCCGTGAGCCAAAGAATGCAAGCAGCTTCTAGAAGCTGGGAAAGGTGTGAAAATGGATTCTCCCACAGGGCCTTTAGAAAGTCATGCAGCCATGCCTACACCTTCATTTCAACCCAATGAAAGCCATTTCAAAATGTGACCTTCAGAACTGTAAGAGAAATTGATGTTTTTTTAAGCCACTATGTTTGTGGTAATTTGTTACAGCAGCAATAAGAAGAAAATATATGGTATAATTAATTCAGTCATTTGGGATTTTCAAAGGTGAAGATGTGCATACACATTATATGTATAATGTAATATATTATATGTATAACTATACATATAACATATAATATAATACGTATATACACACACACATATATTTCATGTGTGTTTATTTGCAATGCTATTCTGAGTTTTTAATCATGATGGCAGGCTAAACTCTCTAAATTCAGATAAAGATTTCATAAATACCTTTTTTTTTGACAGAGGAGTCTTGCTCTGTCTGCCAGGCTGGAGTGCAGTGGCACGATCTCAGCTCACTACAACCTCCGTCTCCCAGGCTCAAGCGATTCTCCTGCCATAGCCTCCCGAGTAGCTGGGATTACAGGCATGAACCACTGTGCCCGGCCATAAATAGCTATTTTTAGTGAGAATAACCCAGATATAGCAGTATAAAATTGCTTGGAAAATCTCAACTCTTAAAAGGTAATTCTTGGCCAGGTGCAGTGGCTCACACCTGTAATCCCAGCACTTTGGAAGGCTGAGGCAGGTGGATCATGAAGTCAAGAGATCGAGACCATCCTGGCCAACACGGTGAAACCCCGTCTCTACTAAAAATACAAAAATTAGCTGGGCATGTTGGCACGCACCTGTAGTCCCAGCTACTTGGGAGGCTGAGGCAGGAGAATTGCTTGAACCTGGGAGGCAGAGGTTGCAGTGAGTTGAGATCATGTCACTACACTCCAGCTTGGTGACAGAGCAAGACTTCATCTCAAAAAAAGGTAACTCTTATATTAACTTGGAGGGGAGCTCTATAACTAGAGACTCATCTCTGGGGAAAATAAAGGCTTTTGGTTGTCAGCTCCTTCATAACTGTGGTAGCTCTGGGGTAAGCTGCCTGGGTCCCTCTTGATTCTGCCACTTAGAATCTATATGAACGTGGTTGACTTATATGAACTCTCTTGGCCTTATTTTGCTCATCTTTAAAATACTAACAGCCCTAGTACCTAGCTCATCAGATGATTATGAGGACTAAGTGAGTGAATTCATTCACTGCATAACACAATGCCTAGCACACAGTAAGTATTCGATAAATTGGTATCTATTATTGTTTTAGTTAGGTCTGTTCAACTCTCCATGTACCTCTTTTGAAATAATATCTTCCTTGTATTATAGGAATATGTCTAATTTTCAACAAATAATAGGCTCGCCATGTAGATAAAAATGCAATGTCTTGTGGGATACAGAGGCTCATCTCTGTAATCCCAGCACTTTTGGATGCGGAGGCAAGAGGATAGTTTGACCCCAGGAGTTCAAGGTCAGCCTGGGCAACCATAGTGAGACACTGTTCCCCACCCCAAAATGGAAAAAATTGCAATGTCTTTATTACATACATGTTTATTTCCTTACAGGGTCTAACACTGTCTTGAAAATATTGTTGCTCAACAAATAGCTTCCAGCTTGTTTTATCTAAAAATTCTAAAATTCTTAGTAAAAATGTAACTCATGACATTACTACTGGGTAGGAATGTCTCCAGGTTTCCAAAAATTATAAAGGAAAAGAAAAACTGGATTTAAATCTACCGCAACCCCAATAAATTCAACAAAGTTGAATAGAAAGAAATTGAGCCATTTTTCTTCATTCTTACTTAAGAATTTCCTACCCATATTATAAAAGTGATTTTTGTTTCTATTTTCCATTTCTTCCACCACAACATTAATGCCTTAAACTCTGCTAGACTATGTTCCATGATGTGGGAGTCTTACTCACCTCTTGTGCCCACAGATTTTGAACCCTTTGAGTAATGGACAAAAAAGTCAGATAGTGATTAAAATATAAGCTTTCTTCTCTCCAAAGTAGGGTTGAAGAATATGATTTGGGTCTGCAATAAAAACAAACCTTCTTCAACTTTCTCCCAATCTAGACCTTGGGACTTGGCTAAGGAGAGAGTCTGTAAATCAGACAGTTGCTCAGTCTGCAGCCCAGCAAATCCTGGTTAGCCTCTCTTATGTCAAGACTCAAGAAAGAGGACAGCCAGGTACAGTGATATGTACCTGTAATCCCACCTACTCAGGAGGCTGGGGCAGGAGGATTGCTTGAACCCAGGAGTTTAAGGCCAGCCTGCACAACAGTGAGACCCTGTCTCTTACAAAAAAAAAAAAAAAAAAAAGGAAAGAGGGAGACAGGTCTCCAGACCCAAGACCCTGCCCCAGGAAGCCTTATCAAGTCAGGGGCAAGTGTTAGGGGAGGACACATTTGCCTTCTGGGGAGGCTTGTCTAGAAAACAGGTCTTCCAGAAGTAGCTGAGCTGTATATGCAAACTTTTTTGTTTAAAAAAACAATTTATTAAGGTACGACTCACATATAAAAAGCTGCACTTATTTAGTAAGACAACTCAAAGGGTTTGGAGACATGCTGCCTATGCATTCTTACAAGGACAAGTCATCCCTCCCTTAGGAAGGAGTCATGAGTGACCATGGAAGGAAAAGTGCAGGCTTCTCTCCAGTGCTCTTAGTGTTTGTTTAATGGTTCCACCTTTATGGGAAAAGTGAGAAATTCCAGGAGATAGTTTCAACAAAATATTGCTGTCCTCCCTGCTTCCCCATAGCTGTGTCTCATCTGCCCTATGTTCTTTCTGAGAGTTCTGTAACTCAGTGAATTTCCTGGGCATGGGTATACAACATACTTGCTTTCTCTGCATATATGACATACTCGTTTGGTCAGCTAAAATAATTGTCACCTATAAGCTTTCCTGTGTTAATAATACTTAGTGTGTTCTCCCCTGATCATCCCAGTCTTCCCTCAAATGTAACCACTTGGTATAAGCATCCCAGTGTTGAAGGGGTGATTACTCCAAACAAAGCTTTGAAAAAGTGGCTCTGTACTCTTCACAATAGCAAAGATATGGAATCAACCTAAGTGTCTATTAACAGGTGATTTGATAAGAAAATGTGGTATATGTATATGATGGACTATGACTCAGCCATAAAAGGAATGAAATTATGTCTGTTGCGGCAACATGGATGGAACTGGAGGCCCATTATCCTAAGTGAAACAACTCGGAAACAAAATGTCAAATACTGAATGTTCTCACTTATGAGTGGGAGCTAAATAAAGTGTACACATGGACATAGAGTGTGGAATAATAGACACTGAAGATTTGGAAAGGTGGGAGAGAGGGAGGGGGTGAGGGATGGGAAATTACTTAACAGGTACAATGTACACTATTCAGGTAATGGTTGTACTAAAAGCCCAGACTTCACCACTATGCACTATATTCATGTATCAAAACTACACCTGTACCCCTAAATTTATGCAAATAAAAAATAATAACAAAAGAGTGGCTCTGAATAGTTCTCTGGATAAGATCCTCTCAGGGGAAATCATTTCCGTTTATCATCTGAGAACTTACCTCCCCTCCTGTATGAGATTTCCTTGGATACCAGTCAAACTCTCTGATGTAGTGACAGACAATGAAGCTTCTTTAAAAGCAGTGTACCTCCTTTAGGCTTACATGGGTGGTAGGTTTAGCCCGGCCTAATCTCCAAGACAACAGATTTTTTTCTAAAGAAATCCTTTTCTTACTCCAGCCTGGTTGGAGTGCCGTTAGCTTTTGGTCTCTTTCTACTCCTGTTCAGACATCAAAACCAAAGCATATTTTAAAAATCAGTCTTTTTCCTTCTTGAGATTCTGAGCAATTGAGCTTCCTCCAGACTGAGTGTTCTAAGCGGGAATCTCACGGAGGATGTGCCTCATGTGAAGAACAAGGACGGCACCATGTCCAGGAAGGAGGAGATCCGACATGATAGCAGCAAAAAGAATCACTGGGCTTATAGTGAAGAGGGATGAGGATTATAATGACAGTAGAACACCAGAAATGAGGGGGCTTCCTTCATACTGGAGAGGTCAACCACCTCCAGGAAAGACATCCTCAAAAAGAGAAACTGATAGGATAATTGATGTGCTGAAGGCATAAGTTTGGCGTTGAGCTAATGACAATTATTGACTCCACACATACAAAAAAGTAATACAGAAAAGAAACAATTACATCAATTACATTATACTGTAGAACTCAGCTACCAATCATGTTTTCACTATCACAGTGATAAAATCCTGAAGATTGAATTTACCAACATTATGATATATTTGGAGAGTGGGGTGTGGGGAGGTTGTATGCTGGAAGATGGGGTGTGAAAGAGACCTAAATCCTCATTCTCAAAAACGGGAAGTCAATAAATAAGGGCTAAAGAAATAAGTGATATCTACAACTTCAAAGCCAGGAAGTAGTGAAGTAAGTATGTTCTTTGGTCATTTGGAGGCAAAAAAACAAAAGAACCAGTTATATGAGTTGAAAAGTGGCTTCCATTGGAGAGAAAGAGGAGAGTAGAGGAGCACTGAGCTGCCATATATCTAAACAAGCCTCGTATAACTAGAGCGTACTTTGAATGTCATGCATGTATATAATCGTGTTCAATAAACAACCTCATAAAATTGAAATTTTACATTTAAGAGTCCAACAGTGTGTTTTAATAAGCACCCAGACTTCCTACCTCTGCTGAACGTTGATCTCTCCAAGTGCTTTTGTTGTTGCTGTTGTTGTTTTTATGCAAGCTAGCCCTTGTGCCTGGATTTCAAGCTTTCCTAGTGAATTCACTATGGGATCAAGAGTTCTGAAGGTATATATTTTGCAAAGAGGGCATTACCTACACTTTATTCCCCAACCCCCTCTAAGAGTAACACCTATTGAACAAAAACTTCAAAAGCCGAATAGAAATCCAAATATCTTATACTTTAGTTGTAAACCTGGACTGAAAAATAAGATTTGGCTCTTCATCAAAAAGGGGCTTCCTTCAAGTTTTTTTCCAGTCTAGACCTAGAATGCCTTGTATGGAGAATCTGTTAGCAGCATGGCCAGGTTTGCAGCCAGGAGTGAGACCATCAAGGCCCAAGGCTCAGACGGGCCCCAACCTGTCTTTAGGTAGTAGGTGCTGGGCCCTGACCAAGATGTGCCTTACATGGGAGGAACAAGAGGGGACAAGTATATGCCCAACCCTCCAGGTAGGCTTGGCTGAAAAAGAGAGAGCCCAGAATATATAAACTGGACATGCTAAGTAAGATGTGCATTATCTCTGCCTTATCTCAGCAAATTGTTCCTGTTACTTTAAGGGCAAATGGGTGGAGTCAGGAGAAAGGGATGTGTGAAAGAATGAGAAGCTTTCTTCCCAATAGTTCCAACAAGGTAGATGTTCTTGCCCTATAAGTTTAGAATAAAGGGAACAGGAGGAAAGGGTCTCTTCTATACAGAGGCCCGGAAGAGAACAAGTAGCTGCTGTTAGCCGGTCACCAGATATGTATTGAGTAAATGTCCTACACCAGGCATTGGATATCAAGCTCATTTCAGTTCCTGTGCCACGACCTGTGCTTTGCAAACTCTGACTTCTCAGTAAAATGTGTGGATTCGCTGATTCTTAGCTCCCTGATGACCTGAGTCCTCTCTCTCTTTCTTTCACTTTCTCTCTCTCCCTCCCTCTTCTCCTCCCCCTCCTGCTCTGTTCTGGAGAAGGAGATTCTCTCCTTTTCTTCCATTTTCAAATCTGGGTACAGTACCTATTTGACATATTTCCAAGACTAAAGCAACAGCCAAGTACTAAAAATATAAGCTAGCAATGAGAAAAACAAGCAGGTAAATTTTATGTAATGTTGTAGTTTCATCATATTTTATCTATTTTGTGGTCAGCAACAAAGCAAACAGATAAAAATTGTCTCTACTATTCCAGAAATACTATTCATGCCTTTTAGTACCCTTATAAGCAAGCCCCTTCTTATGAAACAGTTCCTTTCCTATAAATCAGATAAGCAAAAGTATTGCATAAAATAAGGTTTTTGTTTTCCTGTCATGATATCCTTTAAGCCTGGAGGGAAAAAGACAAGAAAATACAGTCTGCATCATGTTGAACTCACCGAAGACTCACTGATGGTCCTCCATGTATCCTAGTTGGTCAATGCAAGTACACAACATTCTGGAAAATAGGCAGGAGTGGTGGGAGGAACCAAGGAAAGTTGGAGTTTAGTTAGGCATGAAATGAGATTCCAGAAGTAAAACAGATAGAAAACAAGGAGAATCATCAAAAATGGGGAAGAGCTAAAAGACATTTTGCTCTGTGTTCTTTCCTATGACACAGTAGTGCAAAACTAAAGTAGCCCAGTGCACTTGCCACAGAGTGAGTGCCCGCCATGTTCCAGATACTAGACATTCTCTCACATCCTCATAAAGATCCTGCTAGGGAAGCATTTTCATCCTTCTATCCCTTTTACAGATAATGGCTGAGGCTCAAGGTGGTGAAACAACTTGCTCAAGGTCACTAGCTGTTACATACCATAGCCAGGGTTCAAACCTTAATTTATCAGATTCCAAAGCCATTGTCCTCTCTGCCATTTCAAACTACCTGCCGGTGTGGTAAGTAGCTGTTCCAAAAATACTTGTCAAACTAATACATAAACGTAAGAAGGTGCAGGAGAAATGGACTCCAAAATATGGGACGCAACTATTAGGAGGAGGAAATGTATCTAAGACTTGGATGAGAATTTTGCATTTTCTGAAAATGTGTATCTGGTAGTGAGATATGGTTGATGCATAGAGAGAGAAAGAAGAAGACTACAAGCAACAAAAAGTAGGAGCAGGGCACGGTGACTCACGCCTGTAATCCCAGCATTTTGAGAGGCCGAGGCAAGTGGATCACCTGAGGTCAGGAGTTCAAGTCCAGCCTGGGCAACATGGTGAAACCCTGTCTCTACTAAAAATACAAAAATTAGCTGGGCACGGTGTCACGTGCCTGTAATCCCAGTACTTGGGAGGCTGAGGCAGGAGAATTGCTTAAGCCCAGGAGGGAGAGGTTGCAGTGAGCCGAGATCCCGCCACTGCACTCCAGCTTGGGTGACAGAGCGAGACTCCATCTCAAAAAAAAAAAAAAAAGAAAGAAAAAAGTTGTTAGACAGTAACAAGTGTTATTTTACAGAACAGTTTCCCTAGGGAAGTAATGGAAGCTATCATAAGATCACTGAAATCCTGCTTAATATAATATTAATGAGGATTTTTGGAAAAAAAACACTCATCTTGGCAGCAAAAACACTGATTAGTCGTCATGTTGATTCCATTTATTTCAATGATGTTGTACTGCAGAATTTATGTGACTCCTAATTAACTCAAGACTATAAAATATA
Source organism: Pan troglodytes (assembly GCF_028858775.2). Taxonomy (NCBI): domain Eukaryota; kingdom Metazoa; phylum Chordata; class Mammalia; order Primates; family Hominidae; genus Pan; species Pan troglodytes. Next base: position 79,116,687 of record NC_072412.2, on the reverse strand, counting down.
AAAGTCTCATATTCATTGGGCAAGCCATAGAATGTATATTTTAGCACTTAAGTGAAATTAACAAATGATAATGATATTTATCTCTGGGGATATTAGATACTAATAACATTGATTATTCATGTAAGTGCCAAGTATTTTTATAATCTTACAGTTCTACTTTAATAAATACTATCATTAATTCAATCCTATGATGCTAAGTTCTACAGGTTAATTATGTATGTTAGGTTATTTTCTTGTTACCAATTTCAGTTATTTTTAACTGGGTTTTCTTTTGTTTGAAAAAGACCTAATCACCCTCATTAAATTGAGTGATTTAATTTAATCATTTAAATAATTAAATGAATGCCTTCTTTAATTAGCTTAGCTAACTATGAAATCTACTGAATTAGCAATTTCATGGTTTCCCTCCTTATACCTAATACCATAGTTGATGCTGCATTCCTTATGTAGACTTAGGATAGATTTTCAGCAATGATGTAATATTATTTTTTAAAAAGTGAGTTTTCCGACCAGGTGCAGTGGCTCACACCTGTAATCACAGCACTTCGGGAGGCTGAGGTGGGCAGATCACCTGAGGTCAGAGTTTGAGACCAGCCTGACCAACATGGAGAAACCCCGTCTCTACTAAAATACAAAATTAGCCAGGCATGGTGGCACATGCCTGTAATCCCAGCTACTTGGGAGGCTGAGGCAGGAGAATTACTCGAACCTGGGAGGCAGAGGTTGCAGTGAGCTGAGATCATGCCATTGCACTCCAGCATGGGCAACAAGAGCAAAACTCTGTCTCGAAAAAAAAAAAAGCGAGTTTTCCATTTCCTTTCAAATAACCTGCTTTTCCTGCTGAGTATCCTCTTCCCCTTCTATCATCCCTGTCACCAGATCATCACACTCTGCATCACTTCTGTGATATCACCACCACCTTCACCACTGTCACCACTACCACTACCATTACCACCAAGCCCTGCATGTATTTTTCTGGCATATTGATCTGCTCTTGTGGTTTGTGAGATTGAGCTTGCCCCCAAGAATATACCGAGCCCTCATAAAGCAATCTTGTCAGACATGTGGTCCCTATCTTCCAGAAGGAGCTTAACCCTCTCTTGCTTATTCTCCACTTCTTTTCTTCAAAAGTTTTCCATTCAAACTAGCTCACTTACTATTTCCTTTCTGTAACCTGGTCCCCACTCCTTCCATTCATACTAACTTCCACTTAGATTGCTTTCCTTTCCCAAACTACCAAGATCCAGTGCAAACATCATGCTCTCCAGGAAGCCTTTCATATTCTCTTCCCCAACTGTAATTCCTGTCTCTTCTAAACCTCCATCTCTGCATGTCCTTTAAACTAATTATCACTGTCTACCTTTTATTCTAATATTTCATGTTTTCCTCATAGTATAGTTTAATAAATGTTTGTTGATGAATAAATAAACCAATTTATGGTGTTGGTCACAGTTTTACCTGCAGGAGTTACATGTCTTTTGCTTCCACTGGAAAAAGAATGGAGGTGTCAAAAAAATAGGTGGATGCCTTTAAGATACAACTGACCAATGGCCCTGAACTTTCCACCTCAACCTGATATTCTGGGCTGAATTAAGAAAAAAAAAAAAGCATCCTCATAGCTGTGGAGGGGAAATTAATAAACCTTGATTCTGAGAAATATGAAGAAGTCATTTCCCTTTATTCTTCGTTTGGTGACACCATAAACTGGTCTGATAGACATAGCCAAAGAACAGCTTTCTCTATCATTGTCTTCCCATGTTCACTATGCCTTCTCAGAACCTAAAGGCTGGAAGGCGTAATGGAGCAGAAATTTTCTGCCCTGTTAGACACGGTAGTCTGTACCTAATGGTTCTGATGCCTTTAAATGTCCTCCATGATTAATGGGATAGGAAGAGGGGAGTGTGTAATGTGGTGGGCACAAACTGGCCTGAAGAGACAGACCAATCTCAATTTAAATACTGGCTTTAGTACTTTCTAAAAGTCATTTCATTTCTTGAAGTCCCAGCTTCCTCATCTGGTAAAAAAAATGTGAATAACATCTACTATCCCATAAGATTTTTAGATGGATTTGAGTTTAAGTAGACAGACAGAGAGACATTCTCTAGAACAATACCTATTATTCCAGAAAAAAAATGACATAGTGTTTTCAATTTTGCCAGTAACTTCAATTGGAATGGATTCCATATTTACCAAATTTAGAACCGTAATGTAGTTTGGGATCTCAGACAAATAGTAAGACCAGTATATATACCAAAGGTCTAAGGCTACCCAGACAATTGTGTTGATATTAAGTAAATCAGAGATCAGGGCAGTAAATATTTGTAGCAAATACAAGCCATGGAAAGCTCTATTGTGTCTTAGGAATGAAGAGTGACTCATGCATTGCTGCATGTTCAGACAAAGAGTGGTTGAGGAAGAAATCACCTTTTTTCCAGTTACCCAGCAAAGCTTTGGGGAAGAGGTGAAAATAGGGGAAGAAAGGGGCCTAGTTCAGCTAAGAATAGGTGGTGTGTCCAGAAACAGGGTTTAAGGATTAAAAGATAATGAGTTTATTAGCTCACCTAAAGAGAACTCACAGGGACTAGAAAACAGAAAAATAAGAAACACCTGGGTTTCTTTTCCTGGCACATGCTTGCATGATCTCTCTGAGACTCATTCTATCATTTACTCACCCATTCATTCATTCATTCATCTATTCAGTCATTTACAAATATTTAGTTAGAAATCATGTACTGAGCAATGAGTAATGAACACACTGTGGAGGGATAGAAATGTCTTGAGTGTGTAATTATGAAAAGATAGATGTATTCCATAAGAAAACCCTCATTTCAATTTCACTTCTTTTTTTTTTTTTTTTTTTTTTTTGAGACAGAGTCTTGCTCTGTCATTTCACCCAGGCCGGAGTGCAATAGCGCGATCTCGGCTCACTGCAACCTCCACCTCCTGGGTTCAAGCAATTCTCCTGTCTCAGCCTCTCAAGTAGCTCCCAGCTACAGGCACAGGCCACCACACCCAGCTAATTTTTGTATTTTTAGTAGAGACAGGGTTTCACCATGTTGGTCAGGCTGGTCTCAAACTCCTGACCTCAGGTGATCCGCCTGCCTTGGTCTCCCAAACTGGTGGGATTACAGGCATGAGTCACAGCCCGGACACCTCATTTTATTTCTTGATTTGATGAGGGATTTAACTAGATAATTATGTATCTCTGCCATCTCCAAAACTGAAATTCTGAGTGATGAAACTCACTTTGCCAGTTTGCACTTTGCAATTTGGCAAAGGTCATCAAACAGAACATTTCCCATTTCCAATGTTCAGCACATCTGACAACCCTGAAGGGCTCCTATTACCTATGCATGCACTTGTGCACACACTTGTCCCCACAGGCCTGCAGACCTAATGACACACAGATATGTCTGGGAGTGGCACTAAGCACTCAGGGAAATGTGGACATTAGAAAATTATCTTGGGAAATTATCATGGGTTTAAAATCATGCATTGAGGTCAATATGCAAATAATTGCATCAAGTATTTACTCTTTATGAGATAATACTACTAAAATATTATCTTCTAAGGATTAAATTTTTGGTCTATTTCTATCCAATGAATTTCTTTTAAATCTGCAAAGTGAAGACATTTTCTCATGTTTCAAATATGAAAACAATGAGTTCTGATGATTTAAAAAAATCTCAAGTAACTTAAAATTGTTTAGTGCTAAAACTGCAAGTATCTCCCTCTTCTAGTGTTTGAGTCACTTATCTCAGATGTATTAGTCACATTCCTTAAGGCTGAACTTCATTTTATTAATTTCTGAAAATTTCTTCTTATGTAAGGAGATCTGGAGCTCTGCAAGAGCATTAGAACAAGATCAGTCTGTTCTTAACGTGACAAATTATACGGTTTCTCTGTGAACATTGCCCTTCTTGATTCAGAGTCAGAAAGCATGAGAGTTGAGATGACTCACAGTTTCCCGACACTGGAGGAACTAGTTTACTTCTGCAGCCCCTTAAATACCATCAGAGACTGACTTGATTCTTCCTAAGTACAAGCAACTTTTGGAAAATCACATTCTAGGTAAGTGAGATAGCGTGGATAATGTACAATCTCAGTGGAAATTTAGCAATAGAATTGTATCAGTCAAAATCAGAAAAGGAACTAACAAAGCCCTTTGTTAACCCCCATGTTGCCCCTCGACAAATCAATATTTAAACATTTTAGACAGATGTTTATACAGTAAGGTGACTTGGTAATGTTAATATTGGCAAGGAATACCAATGTCTTGATATTCCTTTACAAACAGGTTTCAAATTACAAAAAATAAGTCACAGATAGATGTATCAATAACATACCAATGCTCAGAGCACCCCCCTAAAGCCCAGGAAGCTGGGCTGCCTTTCTCTACTTGGCTGAAATATTGCCATTTTCCTCCGCAGCCTCAAATTCTAAAACTATACTATGAGTTATTTTTGCTTAAAGGCCATGAGTGTCAGAATTGCAGTCCGATCTATCTCAATATTTGCATATGTAATAGTAGAATGAGTTCATAGGTAGAAAAAAAATAAATCTTATAGCCCCTGTTAGGTAAATTACATGATTTTCTTCTGCCAAGATTCCTTCATCTATTTTATCAAAAAAGGATAATGAGATCTATCTCACTAGCATTTGTGAATATTAAAAAACAGCATTTAAAGTGCCATTCTGCAGATGTTAGTTAACATCCTCTTCTCTTCTTAAAAAGTCATGGAGTTTTTCACCACAAAAATAGATTGAATAAGGATATATATGACATTTTTCAAAAGAGTTCAAAAGAAAAAATAATTTGCCAAAGAAAAGAATCACAAAAGGACTAATGAAAGCTCTAGATCAAAGACCGCCTACTATTATAGTAGTTACCAAACAAACTACACTCACCAAGCTAAGCCTGGGATCACCCGATCACAAACAACTCCAACACTCCCCTGGCTGGGACATCCTGGAGTCTGTTGCAAGTGGGCCACTTGGTGACAAGCAAGGGTTCTGGTGACAGGAAGAGCTTTCTCCCACAGTCCACCTCCAGCCCACGCCATCCTCCTCAATCTCCTGGGCTTAAGCAGTATGGAGGCAGAAGCCAGAGCTTAGGAACAATAACAAATGTATCATCTCTCTCAAATCCTTTCTGAAAAGACGGAGTATATGAAAGAAGAAATAAACAAATTTTAGAGCTGGGATGCAACCATTATGAAAAGTAGAAACAGCGTGGACTTTGGAGTCAGACACTTGCTCTCTGCCACTTCCTAGCTGTGTGTCTTCTGACAAGTTCCTCAAGCTCCCAGGCTCAGTTTCCCCATTGTCATATGGAGTAATAATAGCTGCTAAGGAGGTCTATTCTGAGGATAAATAGATACAGTATACGTAAGATGATGTGGCCAGGTTCCCAGAACCTGGGCTGCCCTATAGATATTAATGCTCTTCCAATGTACATAGATGCACTGACCTCAGAACAGCATTTGATGTACTGGGAAGAAATGGAGAGAGAAGATAGAAAAAAGGCCACTGATAGCAAATAATTGAAGTAGTGGCAATAGTAGTAGTAATAATATGTTGAAAGAATGGGCAAGGAGCTAGCCCACCAGCCTAATACTGATTCAGAGTTAGAAAATGCAGAAAATATGATATTTTCAATAATGTTATGAAAAAGAGGAAATGAGAGTTACAGAAAAGCAAAGAACTTCATCCTTTATCAAGATGATTTGTCCCTCATAGTGAACTATCCAAAATACAAAAAGGCTGGAAGATTCATACATTCAGTTAGCCCATAAATACCAGTAATTACCAAGTTAAAAATAAAAAAGAATAACATTGATTGTGGGTTTTTTTCTGATAATAAAGATGGAAAAATAATGTCAATTTAGAAAATTTAAGTAGAGAAGAGTTTAAACAAGAAAATAAAAAGCATTAAATTTATCTAGACATATAGCATGTGCTTACCCATTTGTTTATTTATTCAACAAATATGTATTTTTTCATTCAACACATAAGCCAGGCACTGTTCTAAGTAATGGAGATCCAACAGTGAGCAACAAGAAAAAGTTCCCAGCTCAAAGGGCTTACATTCTACTGGAGAGAGAAAGGATGAAAAAAGGAAAACAAGTCACTTGCTCCTAAGGGCTATTTAAAAAGAAGGTTGGGGGAGCTTTCTAAGGGAGAGAGGAAATACTGGGGTGAGACTGGAATGTCTTTAAAAATGGGTATGCACACAAGGAGATGGCTCTTATGCAAAGACTTCCAGGAGGTGACAGCACCAGCCATGTGGAGCATTCCAGGCGGAGGTAAGTGTAGATGAAAAGAACAAGAAGGTGTTCGGTGAGAATTAGCGACACAAGGGGCTAGTGGGTCTGAACCTGAGTGTTTTGGGTTGTTGTTTTTTTATTTTATTTTATTTGTATTTATTTATTTATTTTTGAGACAGAATCTTGCTCTGTCGCCCAGGCTGGAGTGCAGTGTCATGATCTGGGCTCACTGCAACCTCTGCCTCCGGGGTTCAAGTGATTCTCCTGCCTCAACCTCCCAAGTAGCTGGGATTACAGGCATGCACCACCACACCTGGCTAATTTTTTACTTTTAATAGAGATGGGGTTTCACCATGTTGGCCAGGCTGGCCTCAAACTCCTGGCCTCAGGTGTTCTGCCCGACTAGCCTCCCAAAGTGCTGGGATTATAGGTGTGAGCCACTGGGGCTGGCAAAACCGAAAGTTTGAGAAAAGTGGTGGGCAATGAGTTCAGAGAGAGAGCAGAACGTCAATCAGGAAGGCCTTTTCAGGCCAATACACAGAACTGGCTTTGCTTTTGGAGGCTTCCGAACAGAGAAGTGATATGACTTGATGCATGTTAAAGGCTCAATCTGTCTCTGGCTGTTGTGCTGAGAAAAGGGAATGGAGGGAGGAAGGGCTGGTGCAAAGACCCCAGTTAAGAGATCCCTGCAGTCACCTAGGCAGGAGGTGATACAGGCGGGAGCCAGAGAAGAAGTTGGAGATCGTGGAAAGGGATCAGATTCTGGACACTTTGAAAGGAGAGGTGAATGGATTGAATGTGGGTGTGAGGGAAAGAAAGAAATCAAAACAGACCCCCAGATGTTTGACTTGAGCAATTGGAAGGATGAAGTTTCCCTTTATCAAGATGGCGAAGACTAGAGGAGAAACAGATTGAACAATTTATGGCTAGAAATTTAAAAATCTGAATGTAGACACGTAAAGTTTGAGATGATTATTGGCTATCCATGTGGAGATGTCTAAAAGATATCAGTGATAGGTATATATTATATACATATGTAAATAACAAAGAAGAATCATACACTATACTTTATTCAGTTTTGTAATATGTTAGAAGTATTTTTTCCTAATCTTAAATGTTCTTTGAGAACATTATTTTAAAACTTTATAATATCCCTTGCTATATCTTAACATTCATCTACTTTTATACATTAGTTTCAGTTTATTATTATTAATATATTATGGTTTAATAAAAATCTTTGACAGCCTCACTGTCTCCTTAAAGGACTCATCCAGTTACAAGGTCGAAGAGTGTGAAGTCTTTTAAAACACGATACATATCGAATTGCATTACCAAAAGCCTATACCAATCTAGAGTTCACTCCTAGGTCTCAGAGTACCCACCTGTTTAACTACATATACTTTTGCCAAAATAGAAGATGATCATTTTCAAAAGTTTTTTCCAATTCTATAAGTAAAATACCTATCAATGTTTAATTTGCATTATCTCACTTTTAGTTCATTTAAGCATTTCTTCATAAATGTATGTGCCTCTTGACTTTTTTCTTTTGGAAATTATACCTTGCTCTCCTTTGAATTGATCACTTCTGAAGTTTTCATTTAGTGTTGAAATAATGACTGTAATAACAGTAGTGGCTAACATGAATTATATGCTAAGCAGTGCATTAAGCAATTGACATGTGTTACTCTTCACAACCTTATTATTTAATATTAATACTCAGTTTACAGGTGAGAAAATTTTGGATTAAAAAGATGGGATGACCTGCGTAATGTTATACAACTAGTCAGCGTTTGAGCCAGGATTTGAACTTAGCCTGACTCCAGAGCCCACCAAAAGTAATCATAGTCAGTAATTTGAGAAGAACACAAGTTTAGAAACTATAGAAAAGTTTGAAATGTAAGATCTGAATTTACCCAGGTAAGACTTTACTGGGACAAACAAATCCAGTTCAGAAATGTTATTTGAGCAATTCAGCTACTCTACCTAATTGAATATCTATCCGGGGCAAAGGTTCATAAAAGATGCTGGGGAAATGTAAAGGACCACTTGATGAGCTCATTTCAGAAATGTGAACTAAGTTTCTTACCCCAAATACATCTGACCTATTTTCAGATGGAAAGTTCTACTAGTTTTGAATTTACTTAAATTATTTTAAGAAGAAATGTTAGAAGGAAAAATATGGGGTACCTTAAAAAGATCCTTTTGAAGAATAATTGCTTTTTCTTATAGTAGATGTTCTCAATAAATAAATACTACTTATAATTCATTTTTTTCTTAATGTAATGAAATATTTTTAGAAAGGACAGTGAAAGCCAGGTGCGGTGGCTCATGCCTGTAATCCCAGCACTTTGGGAGGCCGAGGTGGGTGGATCACTTTAATCCAGTATTTCTAGACCATCCTGGCCAACATGGTGAAACCCCGTCTCTACTAAAAATACATAAATTAGCCCAGCATGGTCGTGCGTATCTGTAGTTCCAGCTACTTGAGAGGCTGAGGCAGGAGAATTGCTTGAACCTGGGAGGCAGAGGTTGCAGTGAGCTGAGAACATGGCACTGCACTCCAGCCTGGGTGATACAGCAAGCCTCCATCTCAAAAAAGAAAACAAAACAAAAAACAAAGGACAGTGAAGCCCCTTCTTCCTTCCCTATAGCCAGCCCCTGGCCTCCTTGGATGTACCTTCCTTGGCAGATCTTTATTTTCCCAAATATATAGATACATAGTGAGCAGCCATCCTGCCTAGGGCAGCTGCAGCGTCATTAAGATGATTCTTGCATTGTAGGATCAAAGTTTCACTCTAAGTAAGCATTGTAGGTGGCTGTGCCTGTGGCAGTGAATCAGGAGTAGCTCCTCCTAAGGAAGAATAGACTGAGGGATTAGGTGAAGAACGCTGCAGGTTGTACAAGGTCTTTGTCAAAGCCCTGGGAACATTCCATTTTCTCCAGGCCATGAGCAGTGAGGAGCAGCCAAGACAAGTGTATCTCCTACTCACCTCTGAGTGAAGCTGAACAAGAAAATTTCCCTACATACTCACATGGCTCATAAAATGAACAAATACATTGTTAATCGATTCCTGCATTGGCCATCCAAACCTTTAGGAGGCATACATATCACCCTTGAAAAGCTGGAAGCGATGAATTCAAGGGAGGTTTAAACTATAGCAGGACCCCGAAGCAGATCGAGCCATCACTGAGGGATCTTGCTCTGTGGCTTAGGAAGACAATGGACATGAACAATGTCATATGCTCCAAGACCTGCTGAAGTCATGCCCCCTCTGATCTTCAGAAGGACACATATATATTTTAAAAGGCAACTAGGTCACATTAAAGCTTTTTTTTTTCCCCAAAGGCAACTGGGAACTCTTCAATCACAAATTTATGGAAATTAATGTAATAATCATTATCATAATATAAATAATTGCCATTTGATAAACCTTCCTATGTACCAGGCATCACACTATATATTTCACAGAGCAATCTCCTTTAATACTCACTAATAACTCTTGAGAGTAGATATAACTCCTATCGTCATTTCACATGTCCCTAAGGTGACACGGTTAGTAAATGGCAGAGTTGAGAGGCCAATCAGATCTGTCTCATGGCAAACAGTGAGAGCTTAATTATGACACTTTCTCCTCTGAATTAGGCAAGATGGTTTTGTTATAACTGTCTTTTATATTTGAGCTATAATATATGCTAACCTTAACATTTATGTTTGCCTTAATTTCTTAGTTGTATTTTCTTCTTGCCTCAGTATTCTCATTTATTAACTTATTGCTTCTATTTGTTAGTTCTTATTAAATCCTGGAGAGAGAACATAAATAAATGAAGTAAACAAGTAACTTTACTTATATATTACTTTAAAGTTCAAAGACTTAATAAACTCAAAAAAAGAATAAATACATTCATTGCCGAATGCAAACATAGTTATGAATCAAAATGCCTTGGGTACTTAATAACATATTGCACATTGCAATATTGAGTAAAGATAGGAAATAGAGCATATACCATATCCACCATGGGATTACCAACAACTTTTATTACCACAATAGAATTGATTTCTCCATTTCGAAATTCTGAAAAACAATCTCTGTGAAAGCTTTTCAGTCAGCAAAAGTGATTAAGACATTTACTATACGTCTTATTCACAAGCATCCCTGAAAGCAGAGTGCCCACTCACAATGATTAGTTAGTGGGTCAGCCTGAATCATAAGAAAGAATGAACCTGACTGAATCACCCATTCCACTTCCTGTAGCACCTGGTTTTCTTTGGGTTGTTGCCACTCACAAATTGTCCCAGCCAAAGCCTGTTCAGCTTATGAAACCTGATAAGGTCACAACCAGAGGTAGTGTGGTAGTGAGATTCACTACAGTGCTGGTGTAAGAGTTGGGAAATCCATGACTATCTAAAACCAATACACATTTATCTACACAGTTTTATGATATATGGAACCGTATTGTTACCAGTCATCTAGACAAAGCCTTACTATTGACGCACTGGAAAGCAATGCAGGAAACTACCAATACGTGTCAAAATGAATATTGGAGTTCTTAACATTTCAAAATGATTGAGGTACAAAGTGTCTATTAAATGTGGCCGGTGCTCCTGTGAGTCATCAACCCCACCACTGTTCTCACATGAGAACTATTCTTGCTGCACAGCTTGAGAGCCTCTCAGTGCCTCCTTCTATGAAGGCATAACCCAAACTCATCATCTCCACCTTCTAGGGGTAAGGAGGGAGATCTCATCTGTGTGAGCTGGAGAAGAATCATTACTTGAATGGAAAATATTTTAAAATAATATTTTTGTTTCAGCTTGAGGAGGGCAAGCAATGAGACAGAGAGAAAGAGAGAGAGACTGCTTAGACAATCCTTGTTTGCATTCATTGTAAAAAAAAATACCATGATATGAAACCTATAGATTCAGACCCCTCTTACAAGCCTGCCAATGGGCAAGTCATCTCTTATGAGTAGATTTACGTGAACTCAGCTCATAGCAACTGATCTATAAATCCTTTGCTATGAGAAATGCAACTGTCAGTTATGAAGATTCCTTGAAGAGCTAAAGGTAAATCTACAATTCGATCCAGCAATCCCACTACTGGGTATCTACCCAAAGGAAAAGATGTCATTATATGTCATTATATGAAAAAGATGTCATTATATGAAAAAGACACTTGCACACATATATTTATAACAGTGTAATTCACAACTGCAAAGATGTGGAACCAACTTACGTGCCCATTGACTAATGAGTCAATGATATATATATATCTCACATTTTCTTGTATATATATATATATATATACACACACACACACACACACAAGAAATATATATGTATATGTATGTATTTATTTCTTGTATATATTATTTCTTGTATGTATATATAAGAAATATATATATGTACACACACACACTGTGGAATACTACTCATTCATTAAAAGGAATGCAATAATGTCTTTTGCAGCATCTTGGATGGAGCTAGAGGCCATTATTCTAAGTGAAGTAACACAGGAGTGGAAAACCAAAAACCGTATGTTCTCACTTATAAATGGGAGCTAAGCTATGAGTACGCAAAGGCATACAGAGTGATATAATGGACTTTAGAGACTCAGAAGTGGGAGAGTGGGGAAGGGGCCAGGCATGAAAAACTACACATTAGATACAATGTACACTACTCAGGTGATGGGTGCACTAAAATCTCAGAATTCATCCATATATTTCATCCATGCAACCAAAAACCACTTGTACCCCAAATAAAAAATTTGGGGTACAAGTGGTTGAAATAAAAAATATATATATAAAGAAATTCAACTGTCAGGAAGGTTGGAAGATCAGTACACTTTATCCCACCATCCAGCCAGGTGGAAAGGCAAATCATCTGAAGGTTGCATGGTGAGGAGCATGGAGGGAATCAGAATGGAGGACTGAGCTGACCTTAAACAGCATGAGATCCTCAGCCAGTAGAGGAGGGTCTTGCCAAGTCTCCCCTGAGATTTGGCTTCTGTGACTCTCAACATTTTCTAGGCCTCCGTAGTTGATGAGCCTTGCTATCAGAGATGTTTCCTCCAAGTCAGGAAAGGAAACAAATGTTTGAGTTTCCACAAACTGAGTACAAAGTTACAACCACATTGTCTTTCTTTCTCATATTCCAGTCTTTCTTTCTCATATTCCTCCGTTTACCTAAGTTGAAATGATAGTATTTCCCAAATTCTCAATTCACCATATACAGATGGCTAATCATATCCATTGTGTAAGAATTTTGCAATTCTAACTTCATGGAAAGTTAATGTTTTAAAAAAGAGCACCTTATTTTCAAAATTCTGGGGGATACCTTACTATCACCCTCATACACTGACATCAGCTTTTAATTCCCATTTGAGAACAACCATCAGAAAACTACCAAAAAGCAACTGCCTAGATTGTAGCCATGTCAGACAAATTCATCTAAAATATTCTATTTATTCTAACATGAATTATTTTGTAGATACACAGGCACTCTCAAAATGGTCATAAATTCCTACACAAAAGGAAAATTATAACTACGTCCTTTGTTACTTAAGTTGACTCTATCAGTAAGGCTAAAAAAAAAAAGTGAATGTCTGACCAGGACCTTCTAAGTTGTTCACAAGGTTTTGGCTATGACATTGTAACTCTACTTCAGAACAGAGATTTCCAGAAATCTTCCCTCAGAAATAGCAACTGCATTGCTAAATGAGCCATGCCTGGTTGTTCTGTCTGCTTCCTTCCTGCTTTGTGGACAAATTCTTATTTATGCAATCATGGCATTTAAGTACTGGATGAGACCTAAAGAAATTCCAGTTAAGCCTTCTGCTTTAACCCAACACCACATCAGATTACCCAGGGCTTACCTCTTCAATTCTTAAAGATTTCCTGGAGCAAAGACCCACAATTTCCCTCCCTAGTAAGTTCTAGAGTTTAATCAAGAAGTTTTTTCTTGTGTGTAAACATAAGCTTTCTTGCGGCAACTTAAGCCCATTTCTATTTCTGATCTCTATGGAAATAGAGAACCAAGAATACTTGTTTCTTTAATAAATAACATTCCATAGACTTGAAAACACTGAAGTTTTCCCTAATTGCTTTCTTTTCAAATTACATTTCCCACAGCCCTTTAACTTTTCTTCATCTATTCTATTTCCCAATATTTTAATTATCTTTGTTTCTTTTTGGGTGCTTAACAAATTTTTTAAAGGCCTTGTAAAATTCAGACAGATCCAATTATACTTAAAATGGTGTAATAAGTTTCCAATCGTTTCTCCAAATAAATATTTTATTCCACTTCCCATATCATTAAATTGTGACTACATCTTGTAATATGTTGGCATTAGGTGGGAAAAGAAGCTGTATGTGGATGGCCCTCTATGGCTTTGTCTCTTCTTCAACTTCAGTTTGGGGTTACTGATGCTCAGAACTTTCCTCCAATATTTCCTCTTACCTTTAGACTCTCCGCTTTTCTCAAATAGGAATCATCAGCCAACTCGAAGCAGGATGTCCCACCCTTCAACCCAAATTCCAAATTTCTCCAACGAGTCTAAAGTCATTGCCTCAGCAGTTGGAGCCAGTTTGACACTGTGTTAAACATGAAGTCGTTTCTTTATGATTTCTCTGGACCACGAACATTCCCATAAGCAGCCTCAACATAGTGAACCGATTATCATGACTACTACATGCCTTTATATCAGGAGTTGGATTGTGATTTTAACAATCCAGTTGAGACAGAACCTTAAAATGAGAAATTTGCAAGCAGTGGCAAGGAGGTGCTTAGGAAATGCCATCAAAATGATAAGAAAAATAAAAAGAGAAGTGTTTCATGATTGCCATCATGTGGGATCATTATGGCTATGTTTTGTGAAAATTCCTGTAGCAACAATTGGCTGAAGCTAAGGGGTTGGGGAGGCAATGATTAGGAATCCAACATAAGAAATAAAATAACGGAAAGAGCTAAACTTGATGTAATTCAAATAGCAAATCATCATTCCTGTAAATAACTCAACATGTCCTTAGTTCCTTTAGGTTTTATTTCATCATAGTCACATATTGAGAAGCTACATAGCCTGGTACTTAAGAGCATAGGCACTGGGGTCAGACAGTCTGTGTTCAACTCCTGAGTTTATCTCTTTAAGAGTTCTCTAATAAAGTTGTGTAAATTACAGCTTGTTTTCCTTTTTAAAAATCTATCTCACAAATGCTTATCATACACTAAGAATTTTTGTAAATTCTTTTTTGTTGTTGTTGTTGTTGTTGTTTTGAGACGGAGTCTCGCTCTGTCGCCCAGGCTAGAGTGCAGTGTTGCGATCTCGGCTCACTGCAAGCTCTGCCTCCCGGGTTCACGCCATTCTCTTGCCTCAGCCTCCCGAGTAAGCTGGGACTACAGGCGCCCGCCACAACGCCCGGCAAATTTTTCGTATTTTTAGTAGAGACGAGGTTTCACCATGTTAGCTAGGATGGTCTCGATCTCCTGACCTCGTGATCCTCCCACCTCGGCCTCCCGAAGTGCTGGGATAACAGGCGTGAGCCACCGCCCCCGGCCAATTTTTGTAAATTCTTCACAAACATTGATTCATTGAATCGTTGTAACAACCCGATGAGGTAGAAGTTATTATAATCTCTGTTTACAGATGGAGATGAAGGCCAAGGGAAATTTATTGCCCAAGGCCACACCTAGAAAATGGAAGATTCAGGCTTTGAGCAGAGTGGCCCGGATTCAGGCTCTGCTCTATCACTACCCCTGGGCGAGGGGGGAGGCGGGGTATCAGGATTAATAGAAATCACTTTCCATCGCCTGGGAAAAAATAAGTACTCAGTAAGTGGTAGGCTTTGTGCATTTGCGTGTATGTGGTGATGGTAATTATGTTCCTAACGTTATTTTCCAAAGTGAACAGGCTATGATCCACTGTGTATGAGGCTGACTTCCAAGGGTGTGGTAGGAAGTGGCACTGCTGATCAGCAGGTGGAGCTCTTTTCTCTCATTATATATTTACCCCAATACCACCAACGACAACATTTCCTCCACCCTTGTATCGTGAGTTCATTGGGTAATGCTCGCTATGTTTAATATTCAACTGAGACTCCATTCAGCGCCATCATAAAACTTTATATAAAAAGCCTTTGATAATATTAAAACTTTTTATCAAGCTGCATTTGCGCAGAATCTATAAAGTCTAATAATGCTCATTTTGTGCCTCTATTCAGTTGAATAAAGTTAATATTTGTTATATGAAGATTTGTTGAGAGTAACAGGTAAAATATGCTGTGACATGTATATAACAGCTGTTAAAATACTTAGCTTACATAGTCATAGCACATTATACACTTAATTTCAAATTGTGTTTGCATAAATTTACAACTCTGAGCAAGGCAGGTCTAGGATAATTATACCCATTTAGCAGATTAGAATAGTAAGTCCAGAGACATTAGATGAAGTTAACTGAATACGAAAACATTCTTATTGGGACATAGGATTTTCGGCTCTTTCTAGGCTTCTTCCACTGTAATATGTTGGTTGTTACCGATGCTCTGTTAGTGACTGTTGTTTCCTTCCTTACCTTTTTTATCCTGTGCTGTACTGAAAATCCAGGTGGCTATATCAAGACACAAATTAACTCAGTGACAAAACAAACAAACAACAAAAACAAACAAACAAAAAACCAAAACACTGGG